>NW_022589728.1:8300549-8350622 GCF_004348235.1 Phoca vitulina | reverse complement strand
TCTTCTTCTTCTTCTTCTTCTTTCTTCTTCTTCTTCTTCTTCTTCTTTTTAAACATATAATGTATTATTTGTTTCAGAGGTACAGGTCTGTGATTCAACAGTCTTACACAATTCACAGTGCTCACCATAGCACATACCCTCCCCAATGACTATCACCCAGCCAACTGATCCCTCCCAACCCCCGCCACTCCAGCAACCCTCAATTTGTTTCCTGAGATTAAGAATTCCTCATATCAGTGAGATCATATGATACATGTCTTTCTCTGATTGATTTATTTTGCTCAGCATAATACTCTCCAGTTCCATCCACATCATGCAAATGGCAAGATCTCATTCCTTTTGATGGCTGCATAATATTCCATTGTATATATATACCACATCTTCTTTATCCATTTATCTGTCGATGGACATCTTGGCTCTTTCGATAGTTTGGCTATTGTAGACATTGCTGCTATAAAAATCGGGGTGCATGTACCCCTTTGGATCCCTACATTTGTGTTTTTGGGGTAAATACCCAGTAGTACAATTGCTGGGTGGGGTATTGCTTTCTAATACAAGGTCTAACACATACCAGGAACTCAATAAATGATAGTTTTCTTATATATTGAGTTAAGCCATGGAAAAATGTGACTATGTAGACATGAGAGAGAAAGTATTAAAATTTAGTAGAATCCTGAGTAAAACTTCAAGGTCAGAGGAAAATGGCATGTTTTCATAATAATGAGTACTTACCTATTTGAGCTACAGAACCATGGGCAATAATGATGGGTAGATAGGAGCAGTGGCATGGGGACCTTGTAGAATTTGGATTTGTAAATAGCAGAGGAGATATTAGGTTATTCAGTAGAATCTGGAACCTTTCTATATTAAGATATAACTGAAAGCTCATAGGATTAGCTCCTGTTTCTTGTCTCAGTTTGAGGTTAGTTTGTTCTTCCTAGATTCTTTTATATCTTGTGTGGAGGAAGAGTGGAGTTGCTGTAAAAATGAAAAACAGATTTGGCAGAGCAAATCCAAGGGTGCATATGGATGAGAGAAGATAAGAAAATAGTTTTGTAGCATTAGAAGGAGAAGAGGAAATAGAATGATGAGCTAATGAGAGAAGAAAATAGATTCAAGAGATATTTAAATATTGTCATATTTAAATCATGGTTTGGTTATAAAAGAGGATGAGAGAGACGGGAGGTATCCAGAATGACTCCTAGGTATCTACACAACTGGGTAGGTGTTATTGCCTTTCACTGAGAGAAAGAATTCTAGATAGGAAATAAGTTAGCTAGTGTGCCACTGCAGGCCAAGTGTTGAGTCTCACTGAGACTGAGAAGCCTTTAGGCCATATGAATGTAGAGGTCAGGTAAGCAGTTTAGTACTTGTACTTGGTCTTAGAGCAGTGGTTCTCAATCAGGGGGTAATTTTGCTGCCCTCCCTCCCCAGGGAACATTTGTCAATGTCTGGAGACATTTTTGTTTTCATAATTGGGAAAGAAGTGTGAATTGTGTCTAATAGTATAGTGGCCAGGAATGCTGCTAAACATCTTACAGTGCACAAGAGAGCAATCACCCCACACCACTGCCAGCTAAAGAATTATCCTCAAATGTCAACTATGTTAAGATTGTTGGTTCTTTGGAAGGAAAATGGAAGAAGGAAATCCCCTGATTCTGTGTGTGAACTCAAAGTGTCAGGCTGTCTCCTGAGCTGTGTATGCAAGAAACAAATGCAAAGCATATAGTAAAGGTTTTGAGGACTGAACTAATATTTAGACCACCTTCCAAATCCCAGACTAATCTCTGAGTGGTGCCTGCAGCTTTTCACAGAAGAAAACCAGAGGCTTTGAAAGCTGAACTGAGAACTGCCAACCAAAGAAGCTGAGATATAAATTATGGTCTGAATCAAACTGGATTTATTTCCTCTCAGAACAATGAAGCAAACATTAACATACTACAGAGTACAATAACAGGGTAAAGGACACAATTCAAAATTACATGACATATAAGAACAACAACAAAAAAATGTGACAGGGGTGCATGGGTGGCTCAGTTGGTTAAACATCCGACTTTTGATTTCTCTTAGGTCATGATCTCAGGGTTGTGAGATCAAGCCCCACATTGGACTCTGCTCTCAGTGGGGAATGTGCTTCTCTCTCTCTCCCTCTACCCTTCCCCCTGCTCATGCACTCTCTCTCTCTAGAATAAATAGATAAAGCTTTTTTAAAAAATGTAACAATTCTTAAGGACAAAGACAACCAAGAAATATTAACTCTAAGACACCCAGATACTGGAATTGTAAAAAACAAAACAAAAACATTAAAGCAGCTATTTTAACCAGGCTCTATAAAATAATGGTAAATATGCTTAAATAAATAGACAGGTAGACGTTTTTAGCAGTGAACTAAAAGCTATAAAAATGGATTAAATGGAAATATTAGAACTGAAAAATATAATTTCTGAAATTAAAAAATCATTTCCTATATGTAATAGGTGGAACAGTGGTGACAGAAGAAAGAGTCAGTGAATTTGAAGACAGATCAATAGAGATTATTCAATTTGAAGAACAAAGTCAAAAGAAAATGAACAAAGCATCAGGAATGTATGAAACTATGTCTATCTAGCAGTCTAACATTATGATCTAGCAATCCCATTAGGAGAAATAGAAATTTTGGTTTATAAAAATATCTGTATGTGAACATTTATAGTAGTTTTACTTAAAATTGCCAAAACCTGGAAACAACCCAAATGTCCTTCAACTGGTGAATGGATAGGCAAATGGTCCATACCCACAATGGAAAACTATTCAGCAATAAAAAGGAATAAAATACTGATAAACTCAACAACAGGGTTGAATCTCAAATGAAAGTACCTCAAATCTCAAGTGAAAGAAGCCTACCTCAAAAGCTATATGCCACATTATTCCATTTATATGACATTCTAGAAAAAGTAAAATTATCAAGACAGAAAAAAGATGAATGATTGCCAAGGGCAAGAGTTGGGATTGGCATTCACTTCAGGGGAGTAGAATTAGTGAATATTGGGATGATGAAACTGTTCTATATCTAGATTGCAATACAGGACTGTATGCATTTGTCAAAACTCATAGAACTATACACCAAAGAAGTGAATTTTACTATAAGTAATAATAATAATATTAATACGTATTCACCACATTAATAAATTAAAGGAGCAAGGTAATATGATTATCTCAATAAATGCAGAAAAATAACTGTGATAATACAACATCCATTCATGATTTAATTTATAATACTTTAACAAACTAGGACAATAAGAGACAGTTCTTTTAGTTTTGTTCTTTTTAAAAATGCTTTGGCTTCAGGGTCTTTTGTGATTCCATACAAATTTTAGGATTATTTGTTCTAGTTCTGTGAAAAATGGTGTTGCCATTTTGATAAGGATTGCATTAAATCTGTAGACTTCTTGGGTAGTATGGACATTTTAACAATACTTATTCTTCCTATCTTTGAGCGTGGAGTATCTTTCTATTGGTTGGTCTCATCTTCAATTTCTTTCATCAGTTAGTTTTCAGAGTACAGGTCTTTCATCTCCTTGGTTAAGTTTATTCCTAGGTGTTTTATTATTTTTGGTGCAAATATAAATGAGATTATTTTCTAAATTTCTATTTCTGCTATTTTATTATTAGAGTATAGAAATGCAACAGATTTCTATGTATTGATTTTGTATCCTGCTACTTTAATGAATTCATTGATCAGTTTTGGTAGTGTTTTGGTAAAGTCTTTACGATTTTCTATATATAATATCATGCCATCTGCAAATAGTGAGTTTTGCTTCTTTCTTACCAGTTTGGATGACTTTTATTTCTTTTTCTTGTCTGGTTTCTGTGGCTAGGATTCCAGTACTATGCTGAATAAAAGTGGTGAGAGTGGACATCCTTGTCTTGTTCCTAATCTTAGAGGAAAGTCTGTTTTTCACCACTGAGCATATTAGCTGTGGGTTTTTCGAATATGACCTTTATGTTCCCTCTAAGCTTACTTTGGAGGTTATCACAATCCCATATTTTAAGATATACTACACAGCTGTAGTGATCAAAACAGTATGGTACTGGCACAAAAATAGACATGTAGACAAGTGGAACAGATTACAGAGCCCAGAACTAAACCCATGATCATATGGTCAATTAATCTACAACAAAGAGGCAAGAATTTGCAATGGGAAAAAGATAGTTTCTTCAAGATTCAGTGTTGGGAAAACTTGACAGCTACATGCAAAAGAATGAAATGGGACCACTTCTTTACACCTTACACAAAAATAAACTCAAATGGATTAAAGGTCTTAATGTGAGACATGAAACCATAAAATTCCTAGAAGAAAACATAGGCAATAATCTCTCTGACATTGGCCATAGAAACATTTTTCTAGCTATGTCTCCTTTGCCAAGGGAAAAAAAATGCAAAATTAAACTATTGGGACTACACTCAAATATAAAGCTTTTGAACAGTGAAGTAAACTATCAACAAAACCAAAATCAACCCACTGAATGGGAGAAGATACTTGCAAGTGATATATCCAAAATATATAAAGGATTTAATATCCAAAATATGTAAAGAACTTACATAAATCCACCAAAAAATAATCCAATTAAAAAATGGGCAGAGGAGATGAGTAGACATTTTTCTAAAGAAGACATACAGATGGCCAACGACACATGAAAAGATGCTCAGCTTCACTCATCATCAGGGAAATGCAAATCAAAACCATAATGAGATATCACCTCACACCTGTCTGAATGGCTAAAATCAAAAACACAAGAAACAAGTGTTGGTGAGGATGGGGAGAAACAGGAACTCTTGTGCACTGTTGGTAGGAATGCAAACTAGTACAGCCACTGTGAAAAAACTAAAGGTTTTGGAGGTTCCTCAAAAAACTAAAAATAGAATTACCATATAATCCAGTAATTCCACTACGAGGTATTTCCTCAAAGAAAACAAAAATACTAATTCAAAAAGGTGTATGCACCCCTATGTTTATTGCAGCATTGTTTACAATAGCGAAGATATGGAACCAACCCAGATGTCCATTGATAGATGAATGGATAAAGATATGGTATATATAAACAATGGAATATTACTCAAACATAAAAAAGAATGAAATCTTGTCATTTGCAACAAGATGGATGTATCTGGAGGGTGTGATGCTAAGTGAAATAAGTCAGAGAAAGACAAATACCATATGATTTCACTCATATGTGGAATTTAAGAAACAAAACAAATGAACAACAACAAAAAAAGGAGACAAAAAACAAACAAAAAACCCCCAGACTCTTAAGTATAGAGAACAAAGCGGTGGTTGCCAGAGGGGAGGTGGGTGGGAGGATGGGTGAAACAGGTGAAGGGGATTAAAAGTACACTTATCATGATGAGCACTGAATAATGTATAGAATGGTTGAATCATTATATAGTACACCTGAAACTAACATAAAATTGTATGTTAATTATACTGGAATTAAAAATAAATAAATAAAATTTAAAAAATATTATTTCTAAGAAAAAAAAGATAGAGTTCTTAACCTAATATATTGTATGTACAAAACCCTTACAAGAAAACATCATACTGAATGGTGACACACTGAAACATTAAGATAAAGAAAAATATACAAGGATGACTGTTTTCATGGCTTTATTTTCAATATTACTCTGGAGGTTTTAGCAAGAAACAGGGAGGAAAAAGAAATATTGGATATAAAGATTGGCAATGAAACACAAAGCTGTTGCTTTGACAAATGATATGATTGTTCCTGTGTTAGACAAAAAAACCCTAAGATAAATAAGTAGAGCATTAGCAAGTTTGCATTGTTCAAAATCAGTGCACAAAAATCAATTGTAAATATAATTTTATTATTTTTTTAATTTTAAAGGTTTTATTTATTTCTTTGAGAGAGAAAGAGGGAGAGAGCACAAGTGGGGTGAGGGGCAGAAGGAGAAGCAGACTCCCCGCTGAGCAGGGAGCCTGATGCAGGGCTCGGTTCTGGGACTCTGGGATCATGACCTGAGCCAAAGGCAGATGCTTAACTGACTGAGCTACTCAGGCACCCCTGTAAATATAATTTTAAAAGATAACATGTGTAAATTAAGACCTAAATGAGATACTATTCTACATTCATCTGATTGGCAAAACTTTCAAAGTCTGACTATATCATGTTTGGTAAGATTATAGACTAAAAGGAGCTCTTATTCTCTAATGGTAGAAGTATAAATGGATTTTTATAAAACCTTAGGCAAATAATTTGGTAATATCGGGCAAATTTAGAAATGTTCATGCTTTATGGTCTGGCAATTTCAAGCAAAAGTATATCCTAGAGAACCTTTGCACATTTGTACAAGATGACATGCATATGAATGTTCAGTCACTTTGTTTTTACTAGAAAATAACTTGAAACAAAATTTTCATCAACAGCAGAATGTAAATAAAGGATGGTGATAATATCCATGCAACATGTGTACACTGTAACACTGTACAGGTGAAGACAAAGGGGTTACAGCTACAAGCAAGAACATAGAAGAGTCTTAGAAACATACAATTACATGAAAAAAGCAATTTAAGAAAGAATATTTATAATAAGATTCCATTTATACAAAATTCAAAAGCATGCTAAATAAAGCAACCAATTGCTTAGGGATAAAATTATGTAGCAAAACTATAAAGAAGAGTGTAAGAATAAAACACAAAATATTTAGAATAGTGATTATTACTGAGGAGAGGGGAACAGAAAGAATGGGATTAGGGAAAGTCAAGAGGGGACTTCAGATTATGAAAAACATATGCATTTTTAGTAGGATGGGCTCACGTATGTAAGCTGGATCATTATGTTTTATACCACTCATCTATTTTATGCACATTCTTTTGACCCTTTGAACACTTAATAACAAGCAAAGTAAAAAAAAAAATCTAGGTAGGGAAGGATGAGTCTACAAGGAACTCAGAGAATAGTAAAAGGAGGAAAAAAAAGAGTGTAATGTCACAGAAGCCAAGGTCACTGTCAACAGTTCCAAATGCAGCTGAAAAGCCAAGAAAATGAGGACAAAAAAAGCTTCCATTGAGTACACTGTGGAAAACAATATGAAGATTCCTCAAAAAATTAAAAATAGAAATACCATATGATCCAATAATTCCACCACTGGGTATTTAGCCAAAGCAAATGAAAACACTAATTTGAAAATATATATGCACACCTATGTTTATCACAGCATTATTTACAATAGCCAAAACATGGAAGCAACTGAAGTGTCCATCAATTAATGAGTGGGTAAGGAAGATGCTGTATGTATACACAATGGAATATTATGCAGCCATAAAAAAGGATGAGATTGTGCCATTTGCAACAACATGGATGGACCTACAGGGTCTTATGCTAAGTTAAACAGAGAAAGACAAATACCATATGATTTCTTTCATATGTGGAATCTAAAAAGCAAAAATGAATAAGCAAACAAAAAGCAGACTCAGACCTATAACTATAGAGAACAAACTGATGGATGCCAGAGGGGAGAAGGGTAGGGCATGGACAAAATGGATGAAGGGGAGTGGAAGACACAAGCTTCCAGTTATGGAGTGAATAAGTCATGGGAATAAAAGACACAACATTGGGATTACAGTCAATGATATTGTAACAGCATTGTATGGTGACAGATGGTAGGTACATTTGTGGTAAGCATAGCATAACATATAAATTTGTCAAATCACTATGTTGTACACCTGAAACTAATGTAACATTGTGTGTCTACTATGCTCAAAATTTTTTTAATATGGTACTTAATACATATAATATAAAAAAATAAAAAATAAAATCCAAATAAACCATTTCTACTTTTGTGAAATGAAGCCCAACCCATGTAAGTTTTCATAGCGTTTGTGCAAAAAGCAGAATGCTCTTCCTTCTCATATCCTTTCTCCAAACAACCAACTCCTACTATGCAGAGCTGATGACTCTGAATTTGCACATGGGTTCAGTCCCAGTTGGCTAATTTTTGATATCATGGTGAGTGACCTAATCCACACTGAACTCATATCTCTTCCACCATTCTGGATAGTTAGTTAAGGCCTAGGTAAGAACATTAACTCCTGAATATTATCAGGGCAAATTATGAGCCCAAAGTGTGAGATACTGAGGTTAGACAGACATTGAGCAAGTGCTTTGGCTTTTCTTTCTCATTAAAAATATTCATTGTTTGAACCTACTGTTAGTTCTGTTGTTTTTCACCATTAAAGCACTGCTTTTTGATGGCTGTTTTTTGGATCAATATGTAATAACATTTTCCAGCCTGCCTAGCTCGATATAACCCATTGCAATGCACTGGCTCCTGAGTTCTTAAGCCCATGTGTTCTGCAAGAAATGGCACAAGGAAGTTAAGTGCAGAAATGAGATGGGGCAGAGGGAAAAGTCAGTTTCACCTTTCCAGCAAGAAATTGGAGGAAATATCCTAATAACTGCTGTTAAGGCTCACTTCATTTTGCTTCTTCAATTAATGCTACCTCGTCTTAATCACATTGCCTTGCTGAGAGGTACCATTTTTGGGTCCCACAATCATATAGATTGTTTCTGGCACTGCCTAACTGGGAAAACCAGAAGAAATCATTCCATCTTTTCAAGTAACTGTATCTCTGTATCTCTAAAATAAAAATAATGTGCTTCCTAGGACTGTAAAGATTAAGAGTTAATGGAGGTCCTCAATACTTTGCTATATTATATTGCGTGTATTTTACAGCACTTACCGGGATATACCTTGAGTTTTACAGTTAACTGTGCTTATGTTATCACTTCCAGTAGACTGTAGGCTCTTTAAGAGAAGGGATCATGACTTACTCATCTTTGTAGACCAGTTGTACATATATATTACAGGTTCTTGCCCACAAATTAATATAAATTGGAGAATGATTATTTTCACATTTTTATTCTTACAACAGAATGGGCTTTAGGAACATGGCAAATGACTTCAGTGTACTAACCTTTTGATATCCAACAGTGCATACACCAAAAGAGTGATACATTTGATATGCAAAATGAATTTAGATACTTATATTTCACGATATGTTACATTATTGGTTAAGGAACAATGCTTTCGTTTTTCTGTAGTAAAACTTAAAGTCAGCAAAGAATCACAAATTGCCAAATGTACTTTTGAGTATCAAGTAAAAATTTGAATCTAGGTTTTACTTTTCTTTTGAATGTTTCTTAGAAAAAATTTCCAGAAAAAAATAGGCGAGCTGCTTTGATCTGACTTGATTATGATATTTTTCCCAGTGTATTTCTGTCTTTTCTCTGTCATTCTGTAACATGGGATGCCACAATGACCTTAAGAGTTTTCCATGGGAAAAAAAAAAATCAGATGCAGAGAGAGCAAGCTGCCACAAAAAGAAAAAAAAAATGAACAAAAGTCAGACAACTTACAATTTCTTGGGAGGCACTGCTCTTCTGTTTTGACAACCAGAACTAGAACGTCCTTATCCTACAATTTTAATACTGAAACCAAATTCTATTATCCCCAAATGCTCTTTTTTCTTATGGGTCTATATTGCCCTACTTGTTAATTTGTCACATCTGATAATAGAGAAACTTATAACAATTCTTTTCCTGCAGAGTAAGAAGCACTATCTTGTATGAAATGCTGGAGTTGAGGTCAGGTGTCTGATGGGAGCAGACATGTTCATTCCTAGGGAAATGTGCACTGTGTGTGGCCTCCTTTTGGACTGCAAGCTATTTCAAGTCAGGAACCATTCTATAGTCATCTTTACATCCCAAGAGGACAGCATGATGCTCGGCATGTAGTAGGTTCTGAATACATTTTCCAGATGGTAAGCATAAATCCCAGTTCCCAATTCTGAGATTTCTCATTTCACAAAAAGGCAAAATTGCACTTTGCCTGCTCTCTGGTTTGGGGCCAGGCAATGGAGAAATAGCTTTTTGTTTCTGTTTGAGGTTGGAACAGACTCCTAAAGAGAACATAGGAGAGGCACTGAAGTCAACATTGTTTTGTTTATGCCATCATAATCTCCTGCACTTTTCCCAGTTGATAGTAGGTGTTCAATAAATACTTGTTGATATGAATAGAAAAATTTCATTGGATTTTAATTTACTCAAGAACAACCATTTATTGATGATCAAGGTATTTACAATGTTACTTCTGGCTTCACCAGACTCAGGATTATCTGTTCTTTTTGTACCTATTTGTCATGATTCAAATAAGATGGAAGAGATGGGCCAATGAGTCAGGCTAGTCAGGGTAACTTTTTAAGATGTTTACAAAACAGAAGATTACCCTGCCTGTCTTCTAGCTCCAAACCTAAATGTCAGAACTCCAATGGCAGCAGAGATATAAACTCCAGCCAACAATTGAAACAACTTAATATCAAGCCAACTTTATACAGGTTTCTATCTGACCCTAAGCTTACTTCTAGTAAATGGGATTATTACTTGGTCTTTATGAATAAATTACATCCTGTTACTACGTTTTCAGGAAATGGCTTCTTATTTGGTTTTTTTTGTTTTGTTTTGCTTTGTTTTGTTTTTGTATTTTTCCAGATTCTTCAACTGCATCTGGATTGTAGCCATCATCCTGGGCTCAGGGCCTTATTCTGAAGCTCAGTCTCTGGGGCCAGGACCTTGCTACTTCCTGTCAACCTCTTTGCCACCAGTCCGGTCTGTACCGCCAAGTGGTTTCCATAACGTTTTTGTCCTGACCACCTGCTGCTCAGGTGGTCCCCAGCAGTTTCTGTCAATCATATTCATGGAGCGATCTCCAGATCCTGAGCCTTTCATCACTGTAATGGCCCAGAATGGATGTGATCAAGGTCTGTCATGATCACTGGCTGTAAGGCTAGGGCTGACTCCAACTAACTCTGAACTGAGTACTCCCTAATCCCATTCCTTATCCATAAAGATATCATAGCTAAGCAACATAGAAATGCATGTGACATGAATCCTGCTTTCTCAGATGTGGTATGAAATATTTTTTTTTTAACAAAAATGAAATGATGGGGAGGTGTTTAACTTATCAATATTGCTCAAAGAACTTAGACTAAATTCCCAGACTCAAAAAGACACAATAAATTTGAGGTTAGAGAAATTATGGCAAATTGCAGGGAGGGGGTTGGGTTTTTTATTTGTTTATCTGTGATCCATCTTTGAGAGACATCTAGATGCAAAACAGATGAGTTTCATGTTACCATAGATGTAAGTAATGGTTTTGGTCACTCATTATCTATGATAGTATGCCAAGTAATTCAGATAATTTGAAATAAGGGATATTTGAATCAGATATTTGAAATAAGGGACTATAGAATCTTGCAGAAATGAGCAAGCTAAAGATGATCTCATTTTTTTTCTTTGTAGTTTGTAACTTTCCAAAATAGATGTCTTAATATGCTCTGGCATAAGAGATTTTTGTTATTTTAGAGGGTCGTGGAAATGCTGAGTAGTGGGCCATGTGGATGTGAAGACTGGGAGAGAAAATAAACTCTAACGTAATGTTTAAGCACAATGAACCATGTTTATTCTCTTCAGGTACTGCACCATTCTGCCCTGAATATTATAGGTACAATAACTATTTTAGGGTCGAAGTGTCTGACAGAACAAGGCCACAGACATTTTTCCAAAGACAACCTTAGGAAGTTTTACAGGCAACCTCCTCACTTTGTACACAGGAAACTGGAGACCTATAAGATAAGTGAAAGCAAGGCATCCCAGAACTAGAATTCAGATCTCGGGAGCTTTATGCAGATTCTCTGTCTGCCATTTTACTAAACAGTTACACATACATACATTTGGATCCCTGTCTTTGGGGAATTATGTCAAAGTCTTTGACAAAACACTGTACTTCTGGTAAATCACATGTTTCTAGTCCTAAATTCTATGCAGGACCGACTCAGTGAATGAAATTTCAAGGACAATTTGTTTTATGGAAAATGGCCCCCTAAAGAAAGGACATCAAAACAAAAGAAAAATGTAAAGTGATGTGACCAGGACAGAACATAAGCAATGTTTAACACTGAAAAATTTTAAAGGTAATAAACAGGTGCTTTGAACAAACAAAATTCCAGAGAACTCTGGTGATGAGGTACGTGCAGAGCACCAGCCACCACTAATTCACATCTTCCTGCAACAATCATTTCTCTCTTTTTTTTTTAAGACGTATTTATCTATTTTAGAGGGGGGAGGGGCAGAGGGAGAGGGAGACAGAAAATCTGTCTCCTCTGAGCGCGGAGCCCTACGTGAGGCTCAATCTCACAACCCTGAGGTCACCTGAGCCAAAATCAAGAGTCTGACACTTAACCGACTGAGCCACCCATGCACACCCTGAAATGATCATTTTATGGGAGACATTGTTTCCAGATTCAATTGACCAAGTGCCTCTCACATGTAGGGAAAGCAAGATAAGTCCTTAACTATTACAAGAAAATCTAATCAATCTCAGGCTATTTTTAACGAAGGCTACAATCACCTCCCCTCCCCTCCCTGCTTCCAGCAGCCTTATTTTTTAAGTCATAGAAAGTAAATGTTTATTAAAACCTTCCCAGCCAGCGACTCCTTTCAATGAGTAGTCCCCTTAAGATCTGACATCCTTCTGCTATTCCCTTAAGAACCATTTTAGCTGCAATCTGCACTTAATATTGAATTTGCACCAGAGAAATTCATTAGATACAAAGAGTATGAGAATTCCTTTTATGCATCCATTCTTTTAATTCAGTCCAAGCTACTGTGCCTCTGAGTCATGTCAAATGCGCCTGGGGGGTTGAGGTAGAGAATGGGTAGAGTAAAACAGGACCAAAGGGGAGAACAAAGTGAAGAAAGAGGAGCTGGGACTTCAGACAGGTTAGCTGCAGTACAGACAAAAGGTAGAGCAGGACCAGAGGCAGGGGCAAAGGACAAGAGCCAGGAAGGGGGTAGCTACAACACAGGGCAGCTGAGTTTTGTAAACTATCCTTCTAAACCAAAATCAGTGTGATTTTCTTTAAATGCCATCTCTACACGATCAATCTCATGAGGACAGTTTCAGTTTTAAATAGATTTCTGCTAGAACCAACTTTGAAAAGGGGGTTTGGCTAGACAAGTCACGACTTGAATCCTGACTCAAAGGTAGGTGTTGTGTCCTAGGTACTATCATATATCAGGACTTGTGGGCCAAGGAGTGTGGCAGGGACAGGGTGAGGCTGGAGGTGGCCTGTGACTGTTGGCTCCGTCACAGCCTGAGATTCAGGGTTGCTGTTCACAGGAACAAGGGCAGGAAAGATTCGGATGTTTGGGGGAGTTCCCTCAACAGATTTACAAAAATAAGAAGAGGAAATGCATGTGAACATGCTTTAGAAATTGTGAAATATTAGCATGAGACTCTGCATTATTTTGGAGGGGATCCACATAAAATGGTTCATCTGGGGATTTACTGGACTGAAAGGGCATGTTGAGATGGTTTTGTAGAATAAACTGTTCTTCTAATTTTAATGGGCTCTAGGTTCTTCCTCAGAATGGCATAGCCCAGGAGTGGGGTCAGCAGCAGGTTTCCCTCAGAAAGCAGGTTAGTTGTCCTTGCAAAGCTCTGTTTATTTATTCTGCAACATTGTCCAGAAGATGCTCCTTGTTGACACTGGCCAACGCTGGACAGGAAACTCGGCCATTTATTGCATTCCCCAAAATTCCACTGGAGCCATTGGACTATAAACTCCTGACATTTAGCACCTGGCTTACTCATCTCTGTGTCCTTGGAACCCAGCATCATGCTGGATACATAACAGTTGCTCCATGAATGAGTGCTAAAGCTAATTGCTAATGAAATTAGTACCTGTCACTTAAAATAGGTCTCCCCGTCCCTTCCACTCAGGTTTAATGTTGGCACATTGCTCCACCCTGGAATTGCTGTCATGAGAACACTTGAGAAATGCATTTTTAGTCTTAAGGATTATGTAAGGAAGACTATGCCATAAAATCACTTTGTTCTGGATGGCAAATGCAGGCATTTTGTTCTCCTTCTCTCTTCTCCTGTCCTTGCTGGTCCATCAGGTCCTTCCATGTGCTTCTTGGACCTCCAAGCTTTCTCCATATTGAGCTGGCACTGCAGAAGAACCTACCTTCTCTTCTTCATCTAGGTTATCCTTGCCATTTTACGGATGGGAAAACTGATGTCCAGAATATTAGAAGTCTCTTCCAGGAGTTAGCGAGGGGGAGAGGGAATAGCTCCCAAATTTTGGCAGGTTGTTACCCATCGTGTT
Organism: Phoca vitulina; assembly: GCF_004348235.1. Taxonomy (NCBI): domain Eukaryota; kingdom Metazoa; phylum Chordata; class Mammalia; order Carnivora; family Phocidae; genus Phoca; species Phoca vitulina. The sequence continues at coordinate 8,336,397 of NW_022589728.1, read as the reverse complement.
TTCTCTCTCTCAAATCCTTACCACTTTTTAGAGAAAGAGTAGGAACATACAGATTAATAGAAAAGGCTAACTTTGCAAAAGTACATATTTTCCCCTATAATCATGGGCAAAATAGGGGGAAATTGACTTAAAAATTCTTAATAGAAGAAAATGGAGGCTTGAAATTATTTCATAAATGCCATTCTGGCTGCATACTTACTGACATACAAAAATACCTTTCTTTAATGTATTGACGTGGAGAGATTTGACCATATGTGGATTTTACCATGCTCCCAGGATCTAAAATAATAATAATAATTAGTAGTAGTAGTAAATTTTAAAGGGAGAATACTCAATGCTAACAAGAAAATAATATGGTCAAAAATGAACCTCCTTAAAGAAAAACATTTTCACCTCAGGATCTTATCAGAAATACTAACCCATCCTCCACTAGTCTTTTTGTAATAAACACAGCAAAGTCGAATTTGGCCATGGAAGGTGCTTGCATCAGCATGGCAGTTTTCCAAGGGGCTGAATGTCAGAACAAATGGTGCCCACCTGCTGTACTTCAAGGTCAGGGCCCCAGAGATGTGGGCTTGGGGCAAAAAGGGCATCTGGGAAATTTTCCACCCAAAGAAGACCTATTAATGACTATCAGGTCTCCTGGGGTCAGAACCTGCAGGCCTGGGTTTGGGATGTAATTGAATTACCTTTGGTTCAAGGAATAACATCCCTGACCTAAATTCAGGGTATCTATCTGCAAGCTTTTGGCATCAGGTTGGCTCATAATTTGACTCACATTTTAAATCTTAATTGCTGTAATAACTGGGTCTGCCAAGTTCACCAGTCGGCCAAGGTCTTGGAAGAATTTTAACCAAAGGATGGGACTCCCATCTGGTGTTGGCTGAATCCTGAAATTACTGTGCTACTGTTCTTGCTCCTCCTCTTCCAATTCATTTATTGAAGGACTGACCACATTTGGAGCTCACCTATAAATCACAGGTTAAGGTCATGATTGGTGGCTGTCACTGATAAGGATTCCTCTCTTCACTGGTAAGATAGAAAACTGTGGGGATCCAGGCCAGAATTACTCAGAGCCATGGAGAAAAACTGAGCAGAATGCTGCCCTTCTATTCTAATTAGTCATTCTGTGTTGATGGGTTTCCCAGAGGCATTGTACCCTCCTCAGTCAGGAGCCCCAAGGGTCAAAAGATCTAACTGGCGTTCCTTCTCTAGTCAAATCACTCGACGCAGCAGGTGGCTACAACAGCCTTGAAGTTAGTTTCGATATTCAGCACATTTCTCTTTCCGTAGAGGAAAGGCATGGAGGAATATGGAATTTATCCTCCTGTTAACCTTTATTTCTTTGATGCCAGCTGGCTTATGGGGTATTTGACCAGACTGACTAAGTAGACACCCCCATCTAGTGGCTTCCACAGCAGCACGCTTTCTCGCAGCATCTTGGGCCGCTTTTCTGCCCAAACGTTTTGCTGCTGCTGTGTAGCCTCTGTGGTTATTTCTGCTGGAGCCAGGGCACGTTCAGGAAACTGCCAAGGGCACTGCCTCCAAAGCCCTAACGCCACTTTGATCTTTTTCTGAAATAAATTTTAGCAAATTAGCACCCCCTTCATTTCACCCAATCCTCTAATAGCTTCCTCAGGATGGGTTGGACACTAAGCTTGTACAAATCAATGTTACAGCTCCTTGCCAATTACTGTTTATCCTACCCTAAAATATTCCTCCTACTCATGATAGTAATGTTGTAAAAAGAACACAATGTATATAGCAATTTTATTTCGAAGAGTGAATTAGGGAATCTATCAAAGCACTAACAGACTGGAAATGCATAATAATAACACTTTTTACTTCCATGGGTTCTATCCACTAAGGGAATTAGGTATGCTTTATATAAAGCACAAGATTAAAACAGCAATTAAAATGCTATAAACCCAGAGAAAGGAAGGAGAATAAAGTAACCAAACAACTGTGTCATGTGAAGTTCTTTAAGAAAAACTAATCAAATGCTCTGTCTTCTTTAAAGAATCTAAATGCAAAACTATCCTAAGGGACAAGACTGAAAGATTCCCATCTAACAACCACAACAATCTGGGTCTTGTGTCTTTCTTGTCTTGATCTTACCTATAAGCTGAAGATGATAGGAGGGATCTGAAGCTGCAGCTGAGTTTCGATTCTAGTGATCTGAACTTTAGCAGGAAGATTTAAGTTAATTCCAGAAAAAAAATGTTACCTTTGTTATAAAAAAAGATACTCAATGCAATTCATGAAAAGAGAATACTTCTAAACAAGATTCTGATGGGCATTAATTACACTGGTGATGTAACAGCAGGAATATTGGTATCCACTTTAAGTTCCAATCATCATCCTGTAGAGTGCCTGCAGTTTAGACAATTTAAAGAATTACTGTTCGAATCCCACCAAAAGTGCTAAACTGTGATCCTAGGATAGAGATCTCTGAGGTAGCAGATTTAATCACAGTTTGGGGGTTTGTATCAACTTGTTAAATATGCAAAGCAATTGTAATGCTGTTGTAATTGATCACATAAATAAATGAAACAAATGTAAATTTTTTACTTAAAAGTCTCATGTAATGAAGCTTGAAAAAAACAAAGGTTTTATTGCAGATTGGCAAGGTATGATTTATTACTATTACCTTTAACTAACTTGAGGAAGTAGTTCAGTAATCTGCATCAACAGAAATATCCAAAAGTGGTCTCCTATTTTGATTATAGAGTCAAAAATCTCTAGTTTTTTCCTATCAACAACAAAAAAAACATAGAGTGGGCACAGGCAAAAACTTTATCATATCCACATCTAAAAACCACAGAACAGGTTTGGAAGTGGCTACATTTGCAACTAAAAATCACAAGAGGCTCACGGCTAAAAGCTTTTTGGAATAATTATCCTCATTTGACCATGAAATTAAATTGTGCTAGAACAGGCTGTTTCAGAGCAAATCTAAACGAGAATCTACAGATTTAATTCAGTAGATGGTAGACCACTCTGGACCACAAAATGAGGAAAATCCATGACATTATTAACATAATCAATCATGGACGCTCTTCCTGTTTAGTTTTAGTTTTTTTTTTTAAAGCTAAATTACAGAGACATTTTTAGTTGTTTTAGCCTCTCTCTCTTTCTCTCTCTCCATATATATATATATATATATATACTTACCTTCTGGCATGCAAAGGATATAAGAATTTTAAACCTACCTAGCTTCAATTCTTTAAAAATGATGGTATGTCGCCAGTGACTTCTTTCTCTACGGCCCATGGATATTAATGGTAAAACAGGATCCAGTGTATAGGTTATCATCTCATTGTAAATTGAGGAATTTAGATCCTCTTTTCAGCTGCCACTTGTCTTTACTCAAACTGTGTATAACCATAACACCCTACAAATTAACTCACGTGATTCTCTTCATGATCCAGCTTCTCCCCTTCCAGCCTCACCTTCAGCCATGCCTGTCTCCTTCAGTCTGGTTATACGGGGCTGATTTTAATTCCAGGTCACATTCTCTGGGGCTGGTTGGACCACGCTCACCTCTCACTGCCTCCTTGTTTTGCTTGGCTAATTCTTTCTCTTCTTTCACTTGCTCCTAAAAGTCCTCCCTAAGCTCCTCCCCACCCCCCCAACCTGAGGCTGAATTAAGGCCATCTACTCTGTGTTCTTCAACACCCTGTGTGTGTCTACACCTTCTAATTGTGTGGCCACTTGTCACTTTCCCCCACTACATTATAAGCGCCACACAGAGGGGAAAAAAGCTGTACCTCGTAGATGCTGTCAGTATGTTGCCCATGTCCCCATGCATCCCTTTCACAGTCTCAGACGCATCAGCCCCCTGTGGGCTTTCATTCCCCTAAAAGCCAATATTTGTATCTTTTTCCCAAAGGGCTGCCCGGAGGCGGTCAGAACTTACTTTGCTGGCTCTGGCACAGAGTAAGTAGTACCTGGGAAGTTGTCGAAGTGTGAACTGCCTTAAATAATGAGCAGCTGGTATGGGGTGTAAATACCCCAGTTCCCTGGCCCCTGGGGCAGAGCTGCTGGGGCTGATTTATATTGTCTCCAGCACTTTCTGCAGGATTGGCCCTAAGCTACCCTTTGCAGGTCTCTGCTTGACTTTTTTCTCTTCTCTGTCCCACTTCCCCATTGCCCCACCCTCCATTTTTTCCTGAGTACTCCAGAATAAACCCTTTCCCATGAGTCCCCTGTTCCAAGTTTGCTTCTGGGGAACTCAACCCAAGAGCCTAAGGGACACCTTGTGAATGCTTATTGAGTGAATTAATGAGTCTTGATAACCAGTGCAGACATAGAATCATCCCAAATCACAATTTTGACCCTCTTATTTTATGGATTGAGACTCAGAGAAAGTGTGACTTGTCCAAACTCACTCTGTAAGTCACTGGTAGAGCAGGTCTACTAACACCAATGTTTTTCCTACTAAATTATTTACCCTTTATTCTGTTATTTTGAAAAGTTCCTTTGAAGAGGATAATCACAACTTTTAGTTCTTTCAATTTTAATCATAATAGTAGCAATACTAGTAAGAGTTAATATTTATTGAGTTCTTATCCTGTGTTAGAAACTACACTAAGTGATTCATACACATTATTTCATTTGAAACTCACAATAACCTCTGAAATAAGGAGTCTAATTTTCCCCACTTACAGATGAGAAAACCAAAGAAAGAATAACAACCTTGCCTAAGGTCACACACCTGGTAATGGACATTTGGGACTTGAAATTTGTTAGTCTGACCCCAGAGCCCATTCTACTAAAAATTGTGCATGTTTTCTCACATTTAAATAAAAAAGATGCAATTGTACATAGCATTACTTTAAATAGCTCCAAAGAAATATATTTTTAAAGTTCAGAGTGCATTTCTAAGGACCTTATTTCTAAATTATAGGACTGCAAAGTTCGGAGGCAATGGTACTTGATCTTTTCTTTAGGGGGGTAATGGAATCCTCTGAAGATGATAGACTCTTTTGAAAGATGTCATACATACACATATAATATTGAACACAATTTCCAGGTGAAGTAAGTACCCTTGAATTCACAGAAATAAGTTAACATTCCCAGCTCTAGGGTACATTCATTCAGACATATAATCATTAATAAAAAGCATCTCAGTGATTAATGGCATATGATGCTGAAGGAGCTAGTATACAAAAGTAATTAGATAGCCTGGCCCCTATGTTCTAGCTTTTAACAGGACAGTTCATAGTCATGGCTATCCTAAGCAGCACAGATAACAATTTCTGACAAGTTTTTTTTTTTTAATGAAAGTTTTATTGAGATAATTATAGATTCATGTGAGGTGTAAGAAATAATACAGAGATTCTTTGTATACTTCATAAAATTTTTCCCAATGGTAACATTTTACAGAAGTGTAGTATAAGATCTCAACCAGAATATTGACATTTACCAATCCACCAATCTTATTCATACTTCCCACCTCACTTGTACTTATTTGTGTATGTGTATTAAGTTCTATACCATTTTATCACCTGTAGTTTTGTGTATACATCACTACAGTCAAGACAACTAGCAAGTCCATCACTACAAATACTGATTATGTTGCTTTTTAATAACAGACCCACTTTCTTCCCCCATACTCCACACATTCCCCTTCCAAACTCTTGGCAACCACTAAATCTGTCCTCTTCATCTAAAGTGTTTTCACATCAAAAATGTTATCTAAATGGAATCAAACAGTATGTAACATTTTGTGGATGGCTTTCTTCACTCAGTTTCATTCTCTGGAGATTCATCCAAGTTGTTGGTATATCAATAGTTCATTCTTCTATTGAGTAGCATTCATGGTATGCATATTAGTTTTCTATCAATGATGTAACACGTTATAAACTTTGTGGCTTAAACCAGAACAAATATATTATCTTATGGCTGTGTAGGTCAGAAGTCCTATATGAATTTCACTAAGTGAAAGTTAAGGTGTTGGCAGCACCGTGCTAGTTTCTGGAGGTTCTAAGGGAGAATCCATTTTGTTGCCATGTCCAGCTTCTCGAGACTGCCTACACTCATTGGCTCACAATCCCCTACATCCAGCTTCAAACCCAGCAAGGAGGGGTTAGGTCTTTCTTACATTGTATTCCTCCGGCCTCCTCTTTATCTCCCTCTTCCATTTCTTTCTCTTTTTTTTCAAGATTTTATTTATTTATTCGTCAAAGAGATAGAGAGAGAGCACAAGCAGGGGGAGTGGCAGGCAGGAGGAAAAGCAGCCTCCCCGCTAAGCAGGGAGGCTGATGTGGGACTCGATCCCAGCATCCTGGGATCATGATCTGAGCTGAAGGCAGACGCTTTACGACTGAGCCACCCAGGTGTCCCTCCCTCTTCCCTTTCTAAGGACACTTCAGATTAAATTGGACCCACCCAGAAGATCCAGGATAATCTCCCCATCTCAAGGTCAGCTGATTAGCAACCTTAATTCCATCAGCAACCTTAATTCACCTTTGCCATGTAACATAATATATTCACAGGTTCTGGGGATTATGATGTGGACAGAGTTTGTTTATCCATTCAAATGTTGAAGAATATCTGGACTGATTCCAGGTTTTGGTTATTTCAAAGTTCTCATGAACATTCATGTATGGGATTTTCTGCGAATTAAGTTTTCATTTCTCTAGTATAATTGCTCAAGATTGATATATTTTGCCCAATTTCTAATCGGAGTTTTTAACCAATTGAGTTTTGAGAGTTCTTTGTAACTTCTAGATAGATACTAGTCTTGATTGGGTATGCGATTTGCAAATATTTTCTCCCAGACTGTAGCTTTTCTTTTCATCCCCTAAATAGGGTCTTCTGCAGAGCAAAAGCTTTAAATTTTGATGTAGTCCAATTTATAAATTTCTGTTTTTTGAATCATGTTTTTGGTATCAAATCTAAAAACTCATTGAACTCATTGTCTAGTTTTAGGTCCCAAAGATTTTGTCTTTTTTTTCTTTTTTCCTAAGAACATTATAGCTTTAGGTTTTACATTTAAGTCTATGATCCATGTTGATTTAATTTGTGTATAAAGTGTGAGGTTTAGGTTGAAGTTCTTTTCTTTTTCTTTCCTTTCCTTTCCTTTCCTTTCCTTTCCTTTCCTTTCCTTTCCTTTTCTTTTCTTTTCTTTTCTTTCTTTTCTTTTCTTTTCTTTTCTTTCTTTCCTTCCTTCCTTCCTTTATTTCCCTTTTTTTTGCAAATGGAAGTCCACTTGCTTCAGCAACTTGAATAGTAATTCAAGGGAATTTGATTTTTGCCTATGGAAGTCCAATTACCCCAGGACCAATTGCTCCTGCTCCAAGGTTATCATTCCTCCACTGAGTTGCCTTTGACCCTTTGTTGAAAATCAGTTGAGCACATTTGTGTGAATCTACAATCTCTTAAACCATGTCATGTTTCCTTATATATACTTTCTGCACTGTTTTAGGAGCTGATTTTCTTCATCTTAGTTATATTTGATCTTCTTCACCATGTGTTTCTGCTTGCAAGTTGAATAGCTACCTACAGGAGATGCTGAGTAGAAGAGTACAATATTACCTCAATAAGCATTTCCTTAAATGAAGCCAGCCTACCATCTTTTTCAGTGTTTATAAGCCATGGGAAGTTTATCTGCCCACATACATGCACAGTTCCTGACAAAAATGCACACAGATTTTATTTGTCTCTGTTTAGGAGAAGGTAAATATACCCTACCTTAAACAAAAGTGTGGCATGGGAAGTCTGTCTTCTCCAAGCATCATCTACATCTTGCCTTCCTTGTACTCTATTCACCTAAATCCTGCAGCCCCTTTTGCCAGTTCTTCGTAGTCAGAAAAGAAAGAACTAAACTACTTACTTGCATTTCTTGATCGAATACGTTGAAATTCAGTTTTGCTTAAATGTTATATCTGCCACCCTTCTATACTTCAAAGTTTTTGCTATCTAATTCAGGTAGTGTTATTTTTCTTGGGGTGAGAGCTATAAAGATATTTCATAAGTCAATAAACAAGTCAGATTTTTTTTGTTTTCCTTCAATGATTTGAGTGGGGTACTGAATTTGGTGGGTCGGAAAGGGAGCTTGTTGGCATCTTACCAGGTTTACTTTCAACATTACTAGTATTATTCCTAATATTTAAATAGTGCTGTGTTTGTTAATAAGTAATGTTATACAATATTTAAAATTTAATCCTCATGGCCACTGCGAGGTATCATTATACCCAATTTAGATCAGTAATGTCTACAAGTAACATACTCACAATACATATAAACCTAATTGAAGTCTTATGATTTCAAACCCAAAATTCACTATACTCTAACTAGGCAATTTAAAAGTAAGAGATGAGAAATGGCATAGCCTTCCTGTCTCCATTCCTTTCCTCTGGGTTCCTTAGAACAATGAAGTGTCCAGGAATCCTCACTCAACTCAGGATGCTCTTTCTAGAACAATACTCTTCACTACCACGTTCTTCAATGACAGAAATGTCCTGTACCTATGTTACCCAATATGGTAGCCACTAGCCACATGTGGCTGTCAAATGACTGAAATGTGATTAATGTTAGGAGGAACTAAAGTTTAATGTTAATTAATTAGAATTTAAATCTGAATAGCTATATATGGCTAGTGGCTGCTGCATAGGACAGCATGTTCTAAACCTTCCCTTTCTCTTCCCATCTTCATTGGGGAAGCACAATTTGGGCCCCTGTTCTTTTTTTTTTTTTTTAAATCTCCTCTCATTTCCATTATTCACTGAAGTCTTTGTCCACAGACTTACTTTTTATCCCAGGATCCAGTCACCATTCAGATGTTTCTATCACCCACAAGGGCAACTTGGTTGCCTTATGTTACTTGATCCCCTTAGTCTCAAGGACTCCCACAGTCACTTCACCTTAGCTACTCTCTGCCAACTATCCTCGACCTGGTTATCATTCAAAAGTATACTTAAGAAACTCTTAAACATGAACATTCCAATCTTGATTTCTACCTCCTGTATAGAACTCCCTTCTTTTCACTCAGATGGAGCTAGTGCATCTACTGTTTGACCTATATAGTCTTCTAGGTCCAACACTTATGTTTCAGCCTCCATCTAGCATTACTTCTTTCACAATGCAGCTTAGAGTCTGTTGTCTATCATTTCAATTGCTCATTTGCCAATAATCCCCACTCTCTTTCGTTACTGCTTTCTGTCACACCCACCTGGTTTGTTTGAAGTGTCTGCTGCCTTTTTCATATAACTGATCTGTGATGTGCTGCTGGAAAAGGCATCTTGTTAACATATTGTTATATATGAATTCATGGTTCTCCCACCTCAGTGGGGCCATCAGTATTGCCAGACTCTTCTGTGTGCTCCCTAGTCCCTCTCCATCCCCTCCTCCAGGCAAATCTCCAGGGAAATCTCCCCATGGTGTCAGTGACTGTGAGTTGATGACACCTAAATCTGTGTTTCTGGCACAGACCTCTCTCTCAGGGTCCTAGAAGAACAGCTCCCCTTGGGTGTCCCCCAGACACCTCAAATGTGCTATATCCAAAATGGGATCCACAGGTCACCTGGGTGGCTCAGCCGGTTGAGCCTCTGACTCTTGGTTTCAGCTCAGGTGGTAATCTAATGGGTCATAAAATCCAACCCCTGTCAGGTTCCAAGCTCATCAGGGAGTCTGCTTGAGATTTCCTCTGCCCCTTCCCCTGCTCACATGCACACACTCTCTCTCTCTTTCTCAAATAAATAAATCTTCAAAATGGGATCCAGCCTCTTCCTCTATCCACAGAGCTGGTTCCCCCTGTGTTTCCAATCTTAGCAGATCACACCACCTGATATTCGGCACACACAACAGAATTTTAGTTATCGTGCTGACCCTCCCAGTCTTCACTCTTTACAACACATCATCAGGTTCTCTGGATTTTCTACTACATTTCTCTCAACATGTTCCATCTTTTCTCTTCCACTTTTACTACAGTCCAGATCATGGTCATTTTAACAGAAATCTCACCCCCTTTTCTGTGCTCTCAATCAGACTGATTCACTAAATTATCTTTAAAACTTTATCATCCTAAGAAACAAAAATTATTATGTCCTTGACTGAAATTCTCTGGCCATCTCTACTGCCTTCAGAATCAAGTTCACATTCTAAGCCCCTTTTCAGCACCTGACTCTGGATTATCTCTCTATTCTCTTTGTTTGCTTCTCCCTCATTCACACTTTAACTCCACAAATAATAAGCAGGTCATATCGGGCCTTTTTAATTTCCTCATCTGTGATACATGCTCTCTCTTGCTCTCTTTGCATTAAGCTCCTCATGCTGCCAGGAATATCTTAGTCACAATTTTATCCTAGTGGATGTTGATTAGCACCTACTTATTAAAATTAGCAGGGCCAGGGGGGGCGGAGCAAGATGGCGGAGGAGTAGGAGACCTGGATTTCCTCTCCTCTCAGGAATTCAGCTGGATAGGGATCAAACCATTCTGAACACCTACAAACTCAACAGCAGATCGAAGAAAAGAATAGCAACAACTCTCTGAACAGAAAAGCGACCACTTTCTGGAAGGTAGGCCGTGCGGAGAAGTGAATCCGAGGCGATATTTGGGAGGATAGACGGCGGGGGAGGGGCCTCCATCGGCCGCTTCTGGCAAGTGATAGAGCCACGGAGCACAAAATCGGAACTTTTAGAAGTCTGCTCCGCTGAGGGACGTCACTCTGGTGGCTAACTGGGGGGTGGAACCCTCGCGGGACAGTATGGTCTCAGGACCCTCGGGGTCACAGAAAGACCGGGGGTGCCTGAGTGCAGCAGAGCTCCCAGGGATCGGAGCGGGGAAGCCAGCTGCAGAGACGGAGCCGAGGCGCGGGCTCTCAGCTCGGGGTTGCCATAAACCGTGATCTGCAGCACAGTCGGGCCACTTCTCCTCCAGCAGGGACCCAACAAGCGGCAGATCCGGGGAGACTCACCTTCTTCCCCAGGGAGGAGCGGCGCGGGAGCGCACCGCAGGGATCTGCTGGGTTTGGAGACTCCCCCCGGGGTCGGGTGCCAGAGATAGAAACGCGCGGTCACAGGCCGGGTGAGCACGGAGTGCGGCCGGAGACCAGGGAGACGGGAGTGACTGACTGCTTTTCTCTGGGGGCTCACTGAGGAGCGGGACCCCGAGTTCTCGGCTCCTCTGGGGCGGAGACTGGGAGGCCGCCATTTTCACTCTCCACCTCCAAAGCTGTACGGAAAGCTTGCAGGGAACAAAAGCTCCGGAGAGCAAACCCGAGCAGATGACTTAGCCCGGATCGGCAAGGGCGGGGCAATTCTGCCTCCGGCAAAGACATTTGGGAACCACGGCAACAGGCCCCTCCCCCAGAAGATCGGGGAGAACAGCCAGCCAAGACCAGGTTTACCGATCAGTGAGAACGGCAGAACTCCAGCGCTAGGGGAATACTGCACATAGAATCCATGGCTTTTTTACCATGATTCTTTAGTCTTTCAAAGTTAATTATTTTTTTTAACTGTCTTTTTTTCTTTTTTCTTTTTTTCTTTTTTTTTTGAATTTTTCTTTTTCCCTTTTTCAACCATCTTATCAATCCCTTTTTTTAAAAAAACATTTTTATTTTTCATTTTTAGAGTCATATTCTATCCCTTCATAGTAGTTACCCGTATTTTTGGCATATATATATAAGTTGTTCTCTCTTTAAAATTTTGAGATAGTTTCTTCTAACAGATCAAAATATACTCTAAATCTCTAGTGTATGGTTTTTTTCTACTCCCCTGCCTGATCACATTCTCTCCCTTTTTTCTTTTCTCTTTTTTTTTTAAATCCTCTTCTTTCTTTTTTCAAACAACTTATCAATTCCTTTTATAAAATTTTTTATAATTTCCATCTTTACAGTCATATTCTATCCCTTCATCATATCAACCCTTATTTTTGTACATATATAAGTTTTTCTTTCTTTAAAATTTTGGGAGGCACTTTCTTTTAACAGATCAGAATACACCCAAAATCTAGCGTGTGGCACTGATCTATAAACCAGCCTGATCATATTTGATCACATTCTGTTTTTGTTTTGTTTTGTTTTGTTCTGTTTTTGTTTGTTTTTATCTTTATCTTTATCTTTATCTTTTTCTTTTTTCTTCTTTTCTTTCTTTTTCTTTTTTCTCTCTTTCCCTTTCTTTTCCCACTGCTTCAGGTCTTTTCTGATTTGTTTAGAGTATATTTTCTGGGGACGTTGTTACCCTGCTAGCATTTTGTTCTCTCATTAATCTATTCTCCTCTGCACAAAATGACAAGATGGAAAAAATCACCTCAACAAAAAGAACAAGAGGTAGTACCGACTGCCAGGGACCTACTCAATACTGACATTAGTACAATGTCAGATCTAGAGTTCAGAATCATCACTTTAAAGATACTAGCTGGGCTTGAAAAAAGCATGGAAGTTATTAGAGAAACCCTTTCTGGAGAAGTAAAAGAACTAAAATCTAACCAAGTAGAAATCAAAAAGGCTATCAATGAGGTGCAATCAAATATGGGGGCGCTAACTGCTAGAATAAATGAGGCAGAAGAAAGAATCAGTGAGATAGAAGACCAAATGATGGAAAATAAAGAAGCTGAGAAAAAGAGAGATAAACAACTACTGGATCACAAGGGCAGAATTTGAGAGATAAACGATACCATAAGACGAAACAACGTTAGAATAATTGGGATCCCAGAAGAAGAAGAAAGAGAGAGAGGGGCAGAAGGTATAACGGAGCAAATTATAGCAGAGAACTTCCCTAATTTGGGGAAGGAAACAGGCATCAATATCCAGGAAGCACAGAGAATCCCTCTCAAAATCAATAAAAATAGGTCAACACCCCGACATCTAATAGTAAAACTTACGAGTCTCAGAGACAAAGAGAAAATCCTGAAAGCAGCTCGGGAGAAGAGATATGTAACCTACAATGGTAGAAACATTAGATTGGCAACAGACTTATCCACAGAGACCTGGCAGGCCAGAAAGGACTGGCAGGACATATTCAGAGCACTAAATGAGAAAAATATGCAGCCAAGAATACTATATCCAGCTAGGCTGTCATTGAAAATAGAAGGAGAGATAAAAAGCTTCCAGGACAAACAAAAACTAAAGGAATTTGCAAACACGAAACCAGCCCTACAAGAAATATTGAAGGGGGTCCTCTAAGCAAAGAGAGAGCCTAAAAGCAACATAGACCAGAAAGGAACACAAACAATATACAGTAACAGTCACTGTACAGGCAATACAATGGCACTAAATTCCTATCTTTCAATAGTTACCCTGAATGTAAATGGGCTAAATGCCCCAATCAAAAGACACAGGCTATCAGATTGGATTAAAAAACAAGACCCATCGATATGCTGTCTGCAAGAGACTCATTTTAGACCAAAAGACACCCCCAGATTTAAAGTGAGGGGGTGGAAAACCATTTACCATGCTAATGGACACCAAAAGAAAGCTGGGGTGGCAATCCTTATATCAGACAAATTAGATTTTAAACCAAAGACTGTAATAAGAGATGAGGAAGGACACTATATCATACTTAAAGGGTCTATCCAACAAGAAGATCTAACAATTGTAAATATCTATGCCCCTAACATGGGAGCAGCCAATTATATAAGGCAATTAATAACAAAAGCAAAGAAACACATTGACAACAATACAATAATAGTGGGGGACTTTAACACCCCCCTCACTGAAATGGACAGATCGTCTAAGCAAAAGATCAATAAGGAAATAAAGACTTTAAATGACACAATGGACCAAATGGACTTCACAGACATATTCAGAACATTCCATCCCAAAGCAACGGAATACATATTCTTCTCTAGTGCCCATGGAACATTCTCCAGAATAGATCACATCCTAGGTCATAAATCAGGTCTCAACCGGTACCAAAAGATTGGGATCATTCCCTGCATATTTTCAGACCACAATGCTTTGAAACTAGAACTCAATCACAAGAGTAAAGTCGGAATGAACTCAAATACATGGAGGCTAAAGAGCATCCTACTGAAGAATGAATGGGTCAACCAGGAAATTAAAGAAGAATTAAAAAAATTCATGGAAACCAATGAAAATGAAAACACAACTGTTCAAAATCTTTGGGATACAGCAAAGGCAGTCCTAAGAGGAAAGTATATAGCAATACAAGCCATTCTCAAGAAACAAGAAAGGTCTCAAGTACACAACCTAACCCTACACCTAAAGGAGCTGGAGAAAGAACAGCAAATAAAGCCTAAACCCAGCAGGAGAAGAGAAATAATAAAGATCAGAGCAGAAATCAATGAAATAGAAACCAAAAGAACAGTAGAACAGATCAACGAAACTAGGAGCTGGTTCTTTGAAAGAATTAACAAGATTGATAAACCCCTGGCCAGACTTATCAAAAAGAAAAGAGAAATGACCCAAATCAACAAAATCATGAATGAAAGAGGAGAAATCACAACCAACACCAAAGAAATACAAACAATTTTAAGAACATATTATGAGCAACTCTATGCCAGCAAATTAGATAACCTGGAAGTAATGGATGCATTCCTAGAGATGTATAAACTACCAAAACTGAACCAGGAAGAAATAGAAAACCTGAACAGACCTATACCCACTAAGGAAATTGAAGCAGTCATCAAAAATCTCCCAAAACACAAAAGCCCAGGGCCAGATGGCTTCCCAGGGGAATTCTACCAAACATTTAAAGAAGAATTAATACCTATTCTTCTGAAACTGTTCCAAAAAATAGAAATGGAAGGAAAACTTCCAAACTCATTTTATGAGGCCAGCATTACCTTGATCCCAAAACCAGACAAAGACCCCATCCAAAAGGAGAATTAGAGACCAATATCCCTGATGAACATGGATGCAAAAATTCTCACCAAAATACTAGCCAATAGGATCCAACAGTACATTAAAAGGATTATTCACCACGACCAAGTGGGATTTATCCCTGGGCTGCAAGGTTGGTTCAACATCCGCAAATCAATCAACGTGATACAATACATTAACAAAAGAAAGAACAAGAATCATATGATCCTCTCAATAGATGCAGAAAAAGCATTTGACAAAGTACAGCATCCTTTCTTGATCAAAACTCTTCAGAGTATAGGGATAGAGGGTACATACCTCAATATCATAAAAGCCATCTATGAAAAACCTACAGCGAATATCATTCTCAATGGGGAAAAACTGAGAGCTTTCCCCCTAAGGTCAGGAACGCGGCAGGGATGTCCACTCTCACCACTGCTATTCAACATAGTATTGGAAGTCCTAGCCACAGCAATCAGATAACAAAAAGAAATCAAAGGCATCCAAATCGGCAAAGAAGAAGTCAAACTCTCACTCTTTGCAGATGATATGATACTTTATGTGGAAAATCCCAAAGACTCCACCCCAAAACTGCTAGAACTCATACAGGAATTCAGTCAAGTGGCAGGATATAAAATCAATGCACAGAAGTCAGTGGCATTCCTATACACCAACAACAAGTCAGAAGAAAGAGAAATTAAGGAGTCGATCCCATTTACAATTGCACCCAAAACCATAAGATACCTAGGAATAAATCTAACCAAAGAGGCAAAGGATCTGTACTCAGAAAACTATAAAATACTCATGAAAGAAATTGAGGAAGACACAAAGAAATGGAAAAACGTTCCATGCTCATGGATTGGAAGAACAAATATTGTGAAGATGTCAATCCTACCTAGAGCAATCTACACATTCAATGCAATCCCCATCAAAATACCATCCACTTTTTTCAAAGAAATGGAACAAATAATCCTAAAATTTGTATGGAACCAGAAAAGACCCTGCATAGCCAGAGGAATGTTGAAAAAGAAAAGCAAAGCTGGTGGCATCACAATTCCGGACTTCCAGCTCTACTACAAAGCTGTCCTCATCAAGACAGTATGGTACTGGCACAAAAACAGACACATAGATCAATGGAACAGAATAGAGAGCCCAGAAATGGACCCTCAACTATATGGTCAACTAATCTTTGACAAAGCAGGAAAGAACGTCCAATGGAAAAAAGACAGTCTCTTCAACAAATGGTGTTGGGAAAATTGGACAGCCACATGCAGAAGAATGAAACTGGACCATTTCCTTACACCACACACAAAAATAGACTCCAAATGGTTGAAAGACCTCAATGTGAGACAGGAGTCCATCAAAATCCTAAAGGAGAACACAGGCAGCAACCTCTTCGACCTCAGCCGCAGCAACTTCTTCCTAGAAACATCGCCAAAGGCAAGGGAAGCAAGGGCAAAAATGAACTATTGGGACTTCATCAAGATAAAAAGCTTTTGCAAAGCAAAGGAAACAGTCAACAAAACCAAAAGACAACTGAGAGAAGGGGAGAAGATATTTGCAAATGACATATCAGATAAAGGGCTAGTATCCAAAATCTATAAAGAACTCACCAAACTCAACACCAAAAGAACAAAGAATCCAATCAAGAAATGGGCAGAAGACATGAACAGACATTTTTCCAAAGAAGACATCCAAATGGCCAACAGACACATGAAAAAGTGTTCAATATCGCTTGGCATCAGGGAAATCCAAATCAAAACCTCAATGAGAGACCACCTCACACCAGTCAGAATGGCTAAAATTAACAAGTCAGGAAATGACAGATGTTGGCGGGGATGCGGAGAAAGGGGAACCCTCGTACACTGTTGGTGGGAATGCAAGCTGGTGCAGCCACTCTGGAAAACAGTATGGAGGTTCCTCAAAAAGTTGAAAATAGAGCTACCATATGATCCAGCAATTGCACTACTGGGTATTTACCCCAAAGATACAAAAGTAGGGACCCGAAAGTCTACGTGCACCCCGATGTTTATAGCAGGAATGTCCACAATAGCCAAACTGTGGAAAGAGCCAAGATGTCCATCAACAGATGAATGGATAAAGAAGATGTGGTATACATATACAATGGAATATTATGCAGCCATCAAAAGGAATGAAATCTTGCCATTTGCAACGACGTGGATGGAACTGGAGGGTATTATGCTGAGCGAAATAAGTCAAACAGAGAAAGACATGTATCATATGACCTCACTGATATGAGGAATTCTTAATCTCAGGAAACAAACTGAGGGTTGTTGGAGTGGGGGGTGGGGTGGGAGGGATGGGGTGACTGGGTGATGGACACTGGGGAGGGTATGTGCTCTGGTAAGCGCTGTGAATTGTGCAAGACTGTTGAATCTCAGATCTGTACCTCTGAAACAAATAATGCAATAGATGTTAAGAAAGAAAAAAAGAAGAAGAATGTAGCAGGAGGGGAAGAACGAAGGGGGGGAAATCGGAGGGGGAGAAGAACCATGAGAGACGATGGACTCTGAAAAACAAACTGAGGGTTCTAGAGGGGAGGGCGGTGGGAGATGGGTTAGCCTGGTGATGGGTATTGAGGAGGGCACGTTCTGCATGGAGCACTGGGTGTTATGCACAAACAATGAATCATGGAACACTATATCTAAAACTAATGATATAATGTATGGGGATTAACATAACAATAAAAAAAATTTAAAAAAAATAAAATAAAATTAGCAGGGCCAGATGAACTCCTTTTGAGAGCCATTCCATAAAATAAGTGACTGTTGTTCTCCAAAATGTCAATGTAAGGAGAGAGAAAATAAAGCTATTCTAGACTGAAATAAAACTAAAGAGATGTGACAATGAGATGCAACATGTGGTCTGGACTGGATCCCGTGTTGGAGGAGAAAAGACATAATAAGGGCTGGACAATTGGAAACAGTGGAATACAGATTATAGATTAGATAAAGGTTTTATATCAGTGTTAATTTCCTGAATCTGATAACTGGACATTGGATGTAACATCTACTGTTACATTACATTGCTACATTGTTACTGCCTTGGGAGTATTAAAGGGCAAGAGAGCATGATATACCCAACTTATTTTCAAACCACTCAGAAAAAATAAATTTTATGCCCACATATTCATGAGTCTATATATGTATATGATGGTATATGTATGGTGATAGATGCATATATGTATGTGCATGCACAGAGGCACACAGAGAAGGAGGAGAAAGAGATAAAACAAATGTAGCAATATATTAAACTTGGTGACTTTAGGAAAAGGGTATAGGAGATCCGTGTATTATTCTTGTAACTTTTCCGTAGGTTTGAAATTATTTTGCCAAAAAAAAAAAAAAAAGTTAAAAAGGAAGTTCCAGGATTTTTGATTTCTAGTTTTGTAACTGTTGTCAAGCAAATGTGAGAGCTTCTGTTCTCATTATTTTTGGTATATAAGAGCTAAAATTAAAAGATGTTATAGAAATTCTTACAGCATAAAATATTTTATTTAAAAAAATGCTGGGTACAAGCCAGAAGAATAGACTGTAAGTATAATTAATCATATGCAATATTTAGAAAAATTCTGAGTATATACAAAAGAACATTAGCAATGGATGATGGAATGGTTGATGGAATTTTAAGTGATTTTCTTTTCTTCTTATTGTTTTTTAAATTTAATACAGTAAATATGTGTAAATTGGTTAAAAGTTGAAAATACATCTAAGATGCTTTAACAATGAACAGAAAAAAAGAATAGAAAGCAAATAAGCTCCATTTCCCCATAGTCTTGGTTTGATAGGATCTGGGAGCAAAGCACGTTTAGACAGAGCCCTCTTTAAGGGCTTCTTAGGTTACTTGATTATCTATATACCTAAGGAGTCTAAGAATGTATTTCTTAGAGAAAAAAGTATTCACAAAAATTTTATAAGCTTAAAATTTGTGACAATTTTCCAAGTGTTTTTTTCCTTATTTCCATCCCTTTTCCAATAAAATGGCAACCTTGCCTTTGTTCTATAAAGACATACTCTTTTATCACAATAGATCATGATCAGATTATGTACAGATACCTCATACCAAATCTCAAAACTCCAAAGTTCCGTATCTTATATGTGGATGTTGTCCATTGTAGGCTTTTTGAGGACAGGGACCCTACTTGTTTCAACCTCTGTTAAGTACCCCACACACATTAATTTTTAACAAAAATTTTATGCAGAAATCACAACATCTTGCTTCAACTGAACATTTTCCACTTCTCATTTGATTTTCAATTTTAATTTAGTATTGGATCTTGGTTTTAATTAATAAAATTATAATTCAGTATTCCTCATTCATCAGATCTGATGGTTTCAGTCTGAATTCAGAGCCCCTTGTGTGTTCCCCAAGCACCTGATACCTCTTCCTGTGACTGCATTAACCAGACTGCCTTGCAATGGCCTGTTTCTAGTCTGCACCAAGCCCCATGCCCAACCCAAGAGAACATAAGCTCCTTGAGGCACTTTATTCACATATCTAGAATGTTGTGTGGCACAGAATAGGTTTTCAAAGAGTATTTTGTGTTGTTGATAAAACTAATTTGACATCCTTATTTTAAGATGAAGAAATAGAAACCTTGGAGTTTAAGCATCTTGTTCAGGACCACACAGCTAAATATCTACAGACAATAATAAGAACCTGGACTTCTTCCTTACTGGCCATTGCTCTTTCTTTTATAATATAATTCTGTTCTTGCATTTGAACATCTACATACATTCACAAACATGTAATGTTTTGCTCCAACACAAAAGCTGTAGTGAGTGTGAAATTGTGCATTTTAGGTCAGCAGTCTTGCTTGATCTCCCGAATCTTAAGGTCCCCTTTGATCCTGTCTGGTCTTAAGCAATTTCTTTATATCTAAAACTGTTACTTCCATCTTCTGATCTCAACAGGAGCTCAACTATGATGGTTTATGTATGCATGAGTGGTCCATTAT
Source organism: Phoca vitulina (assembly GCF_004348235.1). Lineage (NCBI taxonomy): Eukaryota > Metazoa > Chordata > Mammalia > Carnivora > Phocidae > Phoca > Phoca vitulina. The sequence goes on along the minus strand of NW_022589728.1, from coordinate 8,316,651 downwards.
TGTTCATTAACTCTCTAAATTTTTCCTGGAATTGGATATTCCAATGATGAATTTCTGTGTGGTATCTGCATCTGTTTTCTCCATAAGGAAAAAAAAAAGTAGTGGCCAATTAGGCAGATAGATAAAGGAGCAAAAGACCTCCATCAATGAAACAACTTGTTTATAATTTTAACAGATAATTATGATAGAAATCATTAGCTCCTGCCCAACTTTTAATAATAGGATGCCACAGTTTAGCTGGTCATATGGACATTCAGCCAAAGACTCCATTTTGCAGTTTCCCTAGCAACAGCAGCTAAGGGTGACTATATGACCAACTTCTAAACAGCAGAATGAAAATGGAAGTGATATGTGCCATATCTGGTTCATTCCCTTAAAGGGAAAGGATCTGCACCACCTTTCTCTCTTCCCCTTTGTGCTGGCTGGAATCCTGTTACGTTAGTGGTAGACAGAGAAGTTGTCTTCAACATGAGGTGGAGGATGTGTGACAAGAATGTCAATAGCTAGAAGATGTAAGGAGCCGGGGTCCCTGATGATTGTCCAGCCCCATACTAGCCTTGGACCATTTGTCTTCCTTTTGTATGAGAGAGAAATCAACTTCTATCTTACCTATGTCACCATTATTTTGAATTTCTCTGTTACATCAGGCAAACTGATAGCCTATGAAATATAATCTTCATTTAATGCTCTTCAATCAGTCTTAATAGATTTATGGAGTATGAAATAATAAAAATGGAATAAAACATTAACTAAAACCACTTGAACATAAAGTGAATACATATGATCAATAAATCTACCCATTTATAAGCTATCAGGAGTAAGCAGATAATAGCTATTTATACTCTATTGAGCATTTTAATTATCTTTTTTTTTTTTTTTGGCAATAAGCTTAGAAAATTCTAACAAGAAGCCTGAAATCCAGTGAGTGTCAAACAAATATACACTTCAAATCAGTAAGTACCTATTCTTACCTGAATGATCCTATTTTACACTTGCACAGCTTTTACCCCTTATTTCCCACCACTCCTTCACATAACTCACTGCTCCAGCTAGACTGAATTACTTACAGTTTGATGCAAGAATCACTTTGTTATCACACTTTGGTGTTTGTCAATGCTACCAGCACATAGTAGGTGCTCAATTACAATGTATGGAAAGAATGGATAAATATCTTTTTTCACTGTGGAATACCTGTCCTTGTCTCCAAAGTTCTCAGTGCTATCAAACCTCACATATGAGCCTCAAAACCCATCTCCTCCAAGAAGTTTTCCCCAAAGCCCTCAGCTGGAAAAGATCTCCTCTTTCTCTGAATTCTCATAATACCTTTTCTGTGCCTCTCTCATGTCATTTATCACTACCTTCTGTCACAGAAATTTATCTCCTCCACCCTCCTATGTAGAGCTTGAAAGGAGAGAAAGGAGAGAATTCATGCCAGAATCACTTCTCCATTTTTTTTTTTTTTTATATTGCTACCATGGTGTCTTACATTTAGCTTTGGTAGTAGTAATATACATATTTACACATAAATGAGATACATATACTTTGTAGATATATTTTTATCATGAATTATCTCAAGTAATTTTTGTTCATTAGGCATGAAGAGAGAACAATGAACAGAAACAAAATGAGATAGATCTATTAATTTAATAATCTTCTGTTGACTTCTTAAGGAGTAAAGGGATACTGGATTAAATGAGGTTAATTATGGAAATGTGGTTGGGTAACATTTTCAAGTGGTTTTATGTCAGTTTCCTCACTGGTAGCCTGAGGGCTTCATCTTTCCCTGATGACATTAGGAGAGAACCAGAAACGAAGGCTGCAAAAATGCAGCAATTAAGCCACCAAAGCAGGTAGTCCAGTGACAGAAGAATGTTAAGAAATACTAGAAGAATAAATTTTCCAAACCCTGAGTTACAGGTAAACAGATTGAACAGGCCTGGAAACAGAGAAAGCAAGGGAGCAAACATAAGCCAGGCCAGGAATTTGTAGGGGTGAAGTGTCAGCAGCGAATTGCCCATCTTGATGCCATCCATTGAGGATTACTAATCACCCAGATGTTGCCCATCAGTGTTCTAGCTGGAGAGATGCTCATTTGTGTCCAAGGCTCTTCCCAGTATCCCCCACCCCATATCATCCAACTAGTCTGGGGAAGATCACCACTCTTGAGCCAAGGTGGAGAAATTAGTGTGTGTTGGGGGGTGGGGTGGGAACATGGTTGTCTTGAAGTGATGATGGCATGAAGGAAAAACATGCATTGACCAACACAAGAATAATTAGTTTGAAATTTACTGCTAAGATGGCACAGCAGGGGATGAGTTTTGCTGTTCAAGAGGTTCTTAGAGAAGATGAATTTTAAATTAAATCTTTATGAAGATGGTAAAGAAGGCCTGGAAGGGAATTCTAAAATAGGAAACAAGCTAGCAGAAATGAGCAAATCATGAGGCAGGGGACCATTGATCAGTGTTGTGAAATTGATTGGTGACAATGGTGGATAGTAAGAAATAAAACTGAAGATGCAGTGAGGAAAGTTGATAGAAGGGTTTGAAGATTCTATGTCAGTCCAAATGTTCACATTCCTGTGACCCAGTGTCCTGACTTTGGAAGGTTTTATTCCTTCCAAGGAGTTAATGATTCTAGAAATCAAGCTTAGATGTTGATGGGACTTTCAAGAAGTTAATATGATGATAACTGTAATGGATAGCTTAAATTCAGATATAAACAAATCAAGAATGAATTGATATTTTTCCCTGAGTATTTTATTTCCCAACTATTAGTCCAGATTCGCCATATCAAGTTGATTATGACAGAATGAATCAAATCAATATCCTGAGTTCAGATTTCTCATGCAACACTGTAAATGCCCATCTATACAAAGAAACAAACAAACAAAAATAGTGCACATTTAGTACATAAAGATATCTTTAGGAAAACAGCTTAAAGTATGATATTCTCTTAAAAAATGGATGAAGCTTTTCCAGTTTCTTTTTAAGATAAAAGTAATAAAAATCTGCTTTACTGAAACATTATAATTATTAATAAGCAAAACATATTGTTTTAATAACATATAAAGCATTTTTCATAATTTAAGCACATATGAGGATGAAATTTATGATTTGTTTTACATTTTCTTTCCCAGAATGTAGCCAGTTTGTCATGTCCAAAAAAAGAAAACTTCTAGTAATTTTATCTTACAAGAACCATTGAAAAAATTATTACAAATTAACATTTATAATTTCACATTTGTTCCTTCTTCTTATAAAAGAGCTTATGTTAAACCATTTGGATTTTAAAAGACAACGGAAAAAAATGGCATTTGGTGACACTAATGCGTATGTTTTCTAACCACAATGGAATTGACTAGAAGTCAACAGAAAGATAAGAAAATCTCCAAACACGTAGAAACTAAGCAACGCAATGGTAAATAATCTATGGGTCAACGAAGAAATTTCAAGGAAAATTAAAAAATTTATAGAACTCATATGTAACTCATATGTGGAATCTAAAAAACAAAACAAACGAACAGGCAAAAAGCAGAATCAGATCTAAATACAGAGAACAAACTGATGGTTGCCAGAGGGGAGGAGGTAGGGGGATGGGCAAAATGGGTGAAGGGGAGTGGTAGGTACAGGCTTCCAGTTATGGAATGAATAAGTCACAGGGATGAAAAGTTCAGCACAGGGAATATAGTCAGAGGTATTGTAATAGTGTACAGTGTATACACTACACAAAATGTATGGTGACAGAGGGTAGCTACATCTGTTGTGAGCACAGCATAACATATAGACTTGTCAAATCACTATGTTGTACATCTGAAACGAATGTAACATTGTGTGTCACCTATACTCAAATAAAAAATTTTTAAATAAAATAAAATACTTTTGGATAAATATATTATATATATATTACACTTATATATGTATATATAACTGATTGAAAATGAACTATAATATTTCAAAATCTGTGGGGCACAGTTAAAGCAGCACCAAGTGGGAGATTTATAGCACTAAAAATCCTCACATGAGGAAGGAAAAAGAGTCTCATATCAATAATTTATGTCCCATCTCAAGAACCTAGTAAAACAAGAGCAAAATAAACCCAAAGCAAGCAGAAGGAAGGAAAAAAATAAGGATTAGAGAAGAAATCAATGAAATTGAAAACAGAAACAATGGGGAAAATCAATGAAACAAAGTTTTTGTGTTTTTTTTTTTAAAGATTGATAAAGTTGACAAACTGCTATCCAGACTGACGAAGAGGGAAAAAGACATAAGACACAATATACCATGATTAGGAATGAAACAAGTGATTTGGTAAGCAAACTGTGAGGCACATCCATGGCATGGAATACTACTCAGCAATGAAAAAGAACAAACTATTGATACACGGAGCCACTTGGATGCATCTCCCCATAACTACACCTCATGACCAAAAACTAATCACCAAAATTCCCATTTATATCATATTCTTAAAAAGAGAAAAAGATTCGTGGATGCCAGGTTTAAATTAGGGGATGGGAGCAGAAAAAAGTGAGTGTGGCTATACATGGGCAACATGAGCGTCCTTGTCAGTGGAAACATTCTTGATTGTATCAATTGTATCAATCCTGGTTGTCATATTGTACTCAAATTTTACAAGGTGATCCACTGAGGAGAACTGGGTAAAGAGTACAAGGATCTACCTTTCTCTTTTATTTCTTACAACTGTCAACCTACCATTTTCTCAAAATAAAAAAAAATTGAATTAAAAATACAATAGGAAAAATAGCAGTTGGAGGAAAAATTGAACATTTGCTTTTTTAAAAAAATTTGTTGTGTCATGAGTTTCAATATTCTCTGAGTACAAAATTCATTATTATTTGGTGCACTAGGAAGATGAGGCTGAAATTACTTTTATAAGTGAATTGTGATGTCTAGTTTCATGCCAGAAAGTACCTTCAGGATCTATTGTAGAAGCCACAATTTTGAAGTTTTTAAGCCTAGGATTCTTAAGTGAATTAAATGAATTTTACATTCCTTAATTTTCTTGGCAACATCTTTAGCTATTAGTTTTTAACTACCATAAAACAGCAAAGTCTGAAATTAAGTCACGAGGCATTGTAGCCTACACAAATAACAGGGCTCTTTCCCTGAGTCCTTGAAAGCTCAGTTGCAATCTTTGTGTGTGACTGAATCCTGAATGTCCCCCTGTGGGGACACGCTGTCCCTGATACTGATAGAATTCCTCATAATGTTAGATACTCGAGAGGAAAAAGGAAGGACGAGTATGTCTTGTGCAAAGGAAATTTGGTCAGGTTCTAACTGTAAGTCAGTTACTCTTTTTCCTACTAATTTGTGTTAGCTGTGCTCAGAGAAAGCCTCTTTGAACATTTTAGCTTAGCAGGTTTTTGCAGCCATATGCTTCAACAGGGCTTCTAATTTCCACAAACAAGGTCCCCCTCCTCCCCCAGGAATAGCATCCTGTGTAAGGCCCTTAGGGAGAACAGGGGTGGGAAAGGAGGTGGGTTGGCTGTCCCTCTCTCCTCAAAAGAGTGAGCAACTTTTAGTCTGCAAAGACAGCCTTCTGGTGAGCCCACTGTATCTGGTTCTGTTAGTAAAGCAGGGCCTGATGAGCCCACAGCACATTTCAACATCCAGTTCCCAGATTCTTTGTCTACCCCATTAGGTAAAAGACTTTATTCTGCTCTGGGTTCCTTGACCGGAATCCTAAGGCTTCTTAGAAGTTGAAGCATCTTGGATATTGAGAACTAGTATTTGGGAATTCCTAATGCCTATTCTCATCAGCACTACAGACTTAGTAGATGCACCTAAAGTCTCTAATATGCAAATATCCTTGGATTTAAACTGATTTTCTAAATACGGCCTTGAACTTATCAGCCCAACACAAGACTGCCCTTTTGAAATCTCCAGTGACCAGTATCTGATTGCGTAGTATATGGAGTGTATTCAAACCTTTGGAACTTTTAATGTGCCTATTTACATTTTGATTTTTTAAAAAGATTTTATTTATTGGAGGCATCTTTGAGCTCGCCGAGTAGACACCATGAGCAAAGCTCACCCTCCCGAGTTGAAAAACTTTATGGACAAGAAATTGTCATTGAAATTAAATGGTGGCAGACATGTCCAAGGAATATTGCGGGGGTTCGATCCGTTTATGAATCTTGTGATAGATGAATGTGTGGAGATGGCAACTAGTGGGCAACAGAACAATATTGGAATGGTGGTAATACTAGGAAATAGTATCATCATGTTAGAAGCCTTGGAGCGAGCATAAACAATGGGTGTGTTCATCAGAAGAAATCAACTGCTTCCACATGTCCCCTCCATAGTACCTGTTTCACTATAATATAAAAATCAGGTCATGTGCATTTTCATACTGAACTTTTTTGTTAAATAAACTTTTATAATAGTAAAAAAAAGATTTTATTTATTTATTTGACAGAGATAGAGAGCACAAGCAGGGGAGCGACAGGCAGAGGGAGAGGGAGAAACAGCAGGGAGCCCGACGTGGGGCTCAATCTAACCCCGTAGACTATAAATAACTTTGCTGACTAAATTGTAGTTTAAAGGGTAAATTTTCTGGAGGGCATTAATTTGGTCTTGAGCAAAAATCTATGTCAGATCATTTCATGTATCTTTCCCTACAACATAGACCCTTCAACATTTGAATCTAAATATTCTTGAATCTTGGTGTTTTGAAGAAGGGCTTCTTCTTCTTGATGGGAGGTGGTTACTAACCACATCTGAGGAAGTCCCCTATCATGTACATTTACTGAAGGAATAAACTCAAAGGTCCTGTGATCCCATGAAACAGAGGAAAAGAGCACAACATCCCAGATGTCATCAGCTTTCGGCTGAGGGCATATTGCCAAAGAGGTGAGCGGATCTGTTTCCTAGATGACACTGGCTGCTGGCCTCATGCCCAGGGACCTGTGCGGCCCTGAGGTTGGAGGGCTCCCCTCTTCAAGGACATTCACTCCTGCCTCCTTGTGGGCTCACCACTCAAAGCATAATCCTCACAATCCCATATCCCTGTGAAACCAGAACACAGGGCTTCCTACCCAATGTTCCCAAAGCAAAGAGACTGTCACTTGGCACAATGCCTTTGAAAGATGTCTATTCTGTACATTTACAGTAGGAACATGAAAGAGTAAATGCTGCCTAAAGTCCACTAGTGGCCCTGAAGACAATGCTTCCTCTGGGTGTCTTCCCTTTCTTCCCATTTTTGCAAATCCCATGTCTCCCTTTGCAGCCCACCTCCAGTCTCCCCATCTTCTGACTTTTCCAGACAATCCTACTGGGGTGTGGTGTGACTCCTTTCTCTTTCTCTGTCATTTCCATTCTCAAAACTAGAATCATTCATTTTGAAACTGTCATCTTGAGATAGGAGGTCCTAGGAAAAATCCTCTTTAATTTGCTTTGGGGTTCTTTGACAATACCTATGACAATTTTTTCTTCTTATGGGACATAAATGTGACTATTATTCCCAGGCCAGGTACTTCAGTCTCCCCAGAAGATAGATTCATGCATGCAGTGGGTGAAGAATCAATAGTGTCTGTAGAATTTCTGTGAGCTCCCTCTTGTTTCTTTCCTTTTTTTTTTTTTTTTAAAGATTTTATTTATTTATTGACAGAGACACTGTGAGAGAGGGAACAGAAGCAGGGGGAGAAGGAGAGGGAGAAGCAGGCTTCCCACCGAGCAGGGAGCCTGATGCAGGGCTCGATCCCAGGACCCTGGGATCATGAACTGAACCGAAGGCAGACACTTAACCGACTGAGCCACCCAGGTGCCCCTCCCTCTTGTTTCTATTAGAAAATAAACACATGCTTGCTTCTTAATGTCCTGGATGAGGTAATATCAACTGCCTTGAATAAAATAAGAGAGTTGGGGGCGCCTGGGTGGCTCAGTCATTAAGTGTCTGCCTTCAGCTCAGGTCATGATCCCAGAGTCCTGGGATCGAGCCCCGCATCGGGCTCCCTGCTCGGCGGGAAGCCTGCTTCTCCCTTTCCCCCTCCCTCTGCTTGTGTTCCCTCTCTCGCTGTGTCTCTGTCAAATGAATAAATAAAAAAATCTTAAAAAAAAAAAATAAATAAAATAAAATAAGAGAGTTGGTAGGCTGACATCAAGGACTGCTGTTGGGGGGGCAGGAGGTTGGTGAGAGAAAGATTCAGAGGAGTTGTCCCCATGTGCTCATAAACCTTGGCTATAGTTTGGCAGAACAAGGCAAAGCCATCTGCATGCTCCCCAAGACCAAGCAAACTATGTCAGCATATAGATCTGAAGCACCTCTGGTGCAGAGGTAGAAGCATTGTGTAATATGGAAATGAAAAATAAAAGGACAGAAAAACTCTTTAAGTGGGTTCCCTTCCTGTTTCATTTCAATTAGAAGGAGCCCCCAAGTCTTGATTTAAATATACCATCTATATATTTCTTCTATTCTTCCTCTTTTCTTTCTGTCTCACACATGTACACACACACACACACACACACACACACACACACACCCCTCTTCAACTAGAATAATTCAATTCTTCATTCAGTCACTCAAAGCTGTGTGCTACTACTTTTTTATGAAATCAATATTTTTTTCCCATAAGTTTTAAATTTAAGGATTTTTCTACTTCCCATCTTAGACCTCAAGAGTCCCTCCTCTTCCTTCTCCTACTTGCTGGAAGGATGAATGATGTCCATGTCACTGAATAGCCAATAATTTTGTAGAATAAGATAATCAACTTTGCTTCATGGGCATGTGTGACTATTTAATGTACTACTTAATTTTGGTCACCCAACTCAGCTGGGCTCAGGGGATGGGGGGGAGGGGAGTGGGAGCTGTGTTCAAAGATGGAGGAGGACCACAGCCTTACCAATCATTGTGAGGGCCAGGGCTTCTACTCTGTGGGAGATGGGTTGTGATATGACTTGTATTTTAACAGGATCCGTCTGACTGCTACACTGAAAATAGCCTGAAGGTTGGGGGGCAGGGAAGGCAAAGCAAGAAATTACAGTGACTTAAACAGGAGTAGCATTTGAGTTAGTAGCAGAGGGTTGAATTCTGGATTTTTTACAAAGATATAGCCAATAGGTCTCCCTGATGGATTGGGTGTGTACTGTAAAAAAAAAAAAAAGAGTTAAGGCTGATGAAGTAGTTTAAAAATGTCACCACACATCCTTAACAATCCTCTCCTGAGAAGGTGAAGACTAATAAGCTCCCCCTTTAGTGTAGGCTGGACTTAGTGACATGCTTCAAATGAATGGAAAGTGGTGGAAGTGCTGATGCGACTCACAAGACTAGTACATAAAAGGTCCTGTGTTTTCCTTCTTCATGCTCTCCCTCAGGCACTCACCCTAAGGGAAGCCAGCTGTCATGTCATGAGGACACTCAAACAGCCTTATGGAAAGACCCATGTGTGAGGAACTGCAGCTTCTTGCAACAGCCATATGAGTTCAGCTGTCTTGGAAGTGGATTCTCAGCCCCAGTCAAGCCTTCAGATGACACAGCCCTGTACGACTTTATCTCTGCAACCTCATGAGACATTCTGAGCCAGATCTCTGAATCTCCTGAATTTTGAATTGTGGAATTATGAAAAAAAATGTATTTGTTGTTTGAAAAACGAACAGATGAATCATTCAAATTTAAATAAAATCACATTTACAAATATTAATAAGGCTTCAAATTACATAATTTAGTAAGCTTAGTGATATAATACCTGAATTTTCTCACATAATAAATGAGAAAAGAAACCTATAAAGAAACCCACTACCTTGGCCATCACCTCATCGTAATTCAAGTCTCTGTATCTTTTTTTTTTTTTTTAATGATAAATAGGTCTGTAGGCATCAGTAAGAAAAAGGGGAAGAGAAGGAATATACTTTGTACCCATGGGTTAATCATATTCAACTTTTACTGTGATCTAGCCTTCACTGAGAAATTGTGGCAGGGTTGGTAGGGTCAAGTGATGGCCCTTAGAAGTACCATTGGCCATCTAGTTTAAAAAATTACCAAAGGGTAAATTCCGCATTATGTCCTCTCTCTCTTTCCTGATAATTTCCCAATACCATCAGCTGTGAAACAGGCTGGCCTCATATCAGATCTGAGGAGAATGGATGGGGGTTGGAGTCACACATGGGCTTCAGTGAAAGCCCCTGATGAAACTACTATTTCCTTCATTATTAATAGAGAAAAACATGTGCATTTGGATGTGCAAAAATATTTTTTTTTTTTTTTTTTTAGTTATCATTTTACTGGAACTTATTTATAAAAGAAGGTTCTGGAATGCTTTTTCAACTTGAGGAAAATTTCACCAGCATTCTTCTCCACAAAAATAGCCATGGATAGTCAGGATGTAGCTTCCATTCCAGCATTCACTTGCTGAATTAACTTGAATCAAAGTCACAGCTGACATTGGGATAGCACTTTACAGTTTATACAGCACTTTCATATGTATGAAGAGATTTGTCATCTACATCATAGCCCTTGAAGGAAGTGTGGATGTATAAAGTTGACAGATGGGATCCTGATTCTCAGGGAAGTTTGGAATTGCTTTGGGCCATGGAGCAGTTGGTGGAAGAGCTGGTATCCAGAAGTAGGTCTTCTACCTTTAGGCCCACCTCTCCATAGCTACTTCTCCAAAGCACCCAGTTGTCATTAAAAATAAGGCACTTATGTTGAAAGACCCTAAATGTGAGATAAGAGTCCATCAAAATCCTAAAGGAGAACACAGGCAGCAACCTCTTCAACCTCAGCCACAGCAACTTCTTCCTAGAAACATCACCAAAGGCAAGGGAAGCAAGGGCCAAAATGAACTATTGGGACTTCATCAAGATAAAAAGCTTTTGCACAGCAAAAGAAACAGTCCACAAAACCAAAAGACAACCAACAGAATGGGAGAAGATATTTGCAAATGACGTATCAGATAAAGGGCTAGTATTCAAAATCTATAAAGAACTTACCAAACTCAACACCCAAAGAACAAATAACCAATCAAGAAATGGGCAGAAGACATGAACAGACATTTTTCCAAAGAAGACATCCAAATGATCAACAGACACATGAAAAAGTGCTGAACATCACTCAGCATCAGGGAAATCCAAATCAAAACCTCAATGAGATATCACCTCACACCAGTCAGAATAGCTAAAATTAACAAGTCAGGAAACGACAGATGTTGATGGGGATGTTGAGAAAGGGGAACCCTCCTACACTGTTGGTGGGAATGCAAGCTGGTGCAGCCACTCTGGAAAACAGTATGGAGGTTCCTCAAAAAGCTGAAAGTAGAGCTACCATATGACCCAGCAATTGCACTACTGGGTATTTACCCCAAGTATACAAATGTAGTGATCCGAAGGGGTACATGCACCCGATGTTTATAGCAGCAATGTCCACAATAGCCAAACTATGGAAAGAGCCAAGATGTCCATTGACAGATGAATGGATAAAGAAGATGTGGTATGTATATACAATGGAATATTATGCAGCCATCAAAAGGAATGAAATCTTGCCATTTGCAATGATGTGGATGGAACTGGAGGATATTATGCTGAATGAAATAAGTCAATCAGAGAAAGACATGTATCATATGATCTCACTGATATGAGGAATTCTTAATCTCAGGAAACAAACTGAGGGTTGCTGGAGTGGTGGGGGGTGGGAGGATGGGGTGGCTGGGTGATAGACATTGGGGAGGGTATGTGCTATGGTGAGCGCTGTGAATTGTGTAAGACTGTTGAATCACAGACCTGTACCTCTGAAACAAGTAATATATTATATGTTAAAAAAAAGAAGAAGATAGTAGGAAGGGAAAAATGAAGGGGGGGGAAATTGGAGGGGGAGACGAACCATGAGAGACTATGGACTCTGAGAAACAAACTGAGGGTTCTAGAGGGGAGGGGGGTGGGGGGATGGGTTAGCCTGGTGATGGGTATTAAAAAGGGCACTTACTGATTGGAGCACTGGTGTTATATGCAAACAATGAATCATGGAACACTACATCAAAAACTAATGATGTAATGTATGGTGATTAACATAACATAATAAAAGAAAAAAAATGTTGACAAAAAAAAAAAAAAATAAAGCACTTGGCACCATGCCAGGGATGTAATACTAGCAGAACAAATAACTACTATCGTTAAAGGAACCAAACTGATAGACTGCTCTAAGAAAGAACCGTGGCTAGAGCTCTTTTAGAATTAGTTTGGAATACAGATCTCTCAGACTCCATCCCAACAGAACAACCCCTTGGGCACCCCATCACTTCCCAGAGTTGACACTGGGACGTAGGTTCTACTGTCCAAGCCCTGGGAAGAAACATGCAACCACAGAAGGTTTTTAATGAGTTTCACGGTTATTCTACCAACTTACTTTGGGAATAACCTAGGTTTAGTCAAGAAAGAGCAGATTCCGACCTGCTTGTCACTATGCAGTCTGATAGTTATGCTTGATGTTTGGATGTAAAGTTCTGAAACAATCTTTTTTTGAAGAAAATTATACTAAGAAGTTCACTTGGGGATTTTTTTGATGGAGCATGCCAAGGCCCAAGAATATAAACAGAGAAGTGATTTTAAAAAACTCCCTTTTCATTAATCCCTCACTCCCCCTCAAATCAAGAATGAGTCATAATAAGTTTTCCTCCTGACGTGTACATTTTCCCCTTTTCTTGCAGGTTAGCAAAACTTGACATTGGCTGTGAGGCTCACAATTCAATGTGAGTGGCATGTACAGTTTCTAAATTTTTCATCTGAAATAAATATTTTTCTCATTCAAGTTTTAACATTAGAGATTTCCCACTCCCCATCCTTGATCTCAAAAATCCCTCCTCTCCCCTCTCCTACTCACTATGTTCCTTTATGAGAAGATACATGACATCCACATCTCTGAGCAACTAATACTTTTTTAGAATAAAATAATCAACTTCACTGAATGTACTTCACCTATTTGATGTACTACTTAATTTTGATCACCCAACTCAGCTGCGATCAGAGGATGATTGTTATGGTAGACCAATATCATCATGAACCTAATACTTTTTTTTCCAAAAGAAAATTAATATTGAAATCTCTTAAGAAAGTCATTGCCCAGCTCAAAAAGAGAGAAAAATTCAAACCCAAAAAAGTTCTATGATTATCCTAGAGACAAATCAAGATTTTATTTTTCCACTGGTATCTGTTATCATTTGAAAACTGGTCTTTTCTCCCAGATACAAAGCAGAAGGTGATAGAACAGGTGATCTTCATATAGCATATTTTAACAAAACCATTAGTTCAAACTCTGAATAAAATCCTCTTACACCAATCTAGAATTGTTAATTAGGAGATTTTTCCTTGATGTTTAACAGAAAGTGGATGAGTTTTTTTGTCTTGAAACCCATATGTAATTATAACATCTTATTATATACAATGGTTATTATTTAGTCCTATTTTCCAAACTTCTATTAATTGTATTAAAGCCATTGATACTCATATTATCTTTTTTATTTTTGTTTCCCCAACTTTTTTATTAATACAGACATATATATATACACACAGAGTGTGCATGTAATTTCTAGATTTCACATGGAAAATTCTATTCAGCATGTGTGACTGTACTTTACAACATTCTTTATTTGATTTGGTAGTATTAATTTTAAATGTTGTGTGTATATTACTAAGTGAGATTATATATGTAATATACATATAATATAAATGTATATTCTATATACATTATTATTGTGTTTTAGTAACTAGAATAATTTATATGGCGTGGAATCCATAAAACTTTCTGGATACAAGCTCTTTCTTTAGGGTAATTTGCATAATTTTACAGTTTCTTTCATGGCTATTAATCTGTCAAGGTTGTTTTGTGTCAGGTTTGATCATTCATATTTATTATCATTCAATGACCTCTGAGTAATTTTTACTTTTAATCTAAAATCAAATATTTTCTAAAAATCCCAAATATTTTACTAGTTCAAAGCAACTGTAATTCCTTTAAAAATGATTATGAATGGTCATGCCAAAGTAAAGAGTTAATATACATACACTCATTAAAAAAATAGAATAATCAAGCAAAGTATAAGCTTAAGCTGTGCCTCTCATTTACATGGTCTTTTTTTCAATGTCATGGAAAAATGAGAGAATAGATAGACATATGACTAGAGAGCTACAGGAAGAAAACTTTCTTCTCTTATAATAATGTGGTTATTCACAAGCTGATTAATGGCAAGGAGTTCACAACCAAATGTTTGTGTTAAGAAACAGGACACCCTGGGGCGCCTGGGTGACTCAGTCAAGTATCTGACTCTTGATTTCGCCTCAGGTTATGATCTCAGGCTTGTGAGATCAAGCCCCGAGTTGGGATCCCCACTCAGCATGGAGTCTGCTTGAGATTCTCTTTCTCTCCCTCTACCCCTCTCCCCACTCTCTCTCTCTGTCTCAAATAACTAACTAACTAACTAAATAAATAAATAACATCTTAAAAAGAAAAAGAAACAGGCCGCACTGAGTCAACAGAAGCTTACCTATTGGATTTGCCTGTTTGCACATTTACTAAATCCCAGCAATACTCTCAGTTCTATGTGTGATGACTCTGCACATACACAGCAAACTCTGTTTTGTGCCAGATGGAAAGAGAAACAATGAATTTAACAAACATAAAAACACCTGAGGTAATTCTTAGGCTTGAAATACACCATTGGGTCAGGGACATTGGAATGCTTTTCTACACTCTCCTCACACAGACCTTAATAAAATGACTTTATTTTTATTTCAAAAGTGAGCAATCCTCTAATCAGGTAGCTCTTCTAGCATTTGAAGACATGGCCCAACCAGAAAATAAAGGTTCTTTTCAGATGGTGGCAGCTTTCAAACCAGTGAAATATGACAGTTGGGTTGAAATGACATCTAGTCTACTAAACTATAGAATTTGTTTCCCTTATCACTTATAATATATCAAAATATAGGAGAGAGGATAACAAGTTTCCCTCCACACACTGGCCCACTTAAAAAGTGAGCAAAGGGCACATCACAATTGAAACAACTCAGCCAAACTGAGAGTAGAGCCACTGAAATGTTGTCACAACAGCATCATTTGTAAATTTACAGACATACAATGGCAGAGATCAATGGTGGACAGTCAGTACCTTAGAACATTTTAGAAGTGGGAAAGAGGAGTATGTGGAAGTCCTGCATTTCACAAATACATTTGTGGTTAACATTTTTCAAATTTCAGGGAAATACTTCCCTACATGGCTTGCCTGTGTTCTCTAGACAAAAGGAGACCACAGCCGAATGCCTTCAAGTTTTGTGTTATTTTGCTGCCAGAGTTGATGTTCTTTGGTGTATGGAAAGGATTGATGCAGTGGAATCCCTTGGGTAAGAGAAAAGAAAAATGAATTAATCTTCGAGTCCTTTATCTTAGAGGGCATGGACACAATAGGCTCTTGAATAATAGAGAATTATTTCCCACTAACTACTGAAAGTCTATTTTTCTTTCTTTCTTGCTTGCTTGCTTTCTTTCTTTCTTTCTTTCTTCTCTTTCTTCTTTCTTTTTCTTTCTTTCTCTTTTTCTTTCTCTTTCTTTCTTTCTTCTTTCCTTTTTTTCTCTTTCTTTTTCTTTCTCTTTCTTTCTTTCTTCCTTCCTTCCTTCCTTCTTTTTTCTTTCTTTCTTTCTTTCTTTCTTTCTTTCTTTCTTTCTTTCTTTCTTTCTTTCTCTATCTTTCTTTCTTTCTTTCTTTCTTTCTTTCTTTCTTTCTTTCTTTCTTTCTTTCTTTCTTTCTTCTCTTCTTTCTTTTTCTTTCTTTCTTTCTCTTTCTTTCTTTCTTTCTTTCTTTCTTTCTTCTTTCCTTTCTTTTTCTTTCTCTCTCTTTCTTTCTTTCTTCCTTCCTTCCTTCCTTTTTTCTCTTTCTTTCTTTCTTTCTTTCTTTCTTTCTTTCTTTCTTTCTTTCTTCTTTCTTTCTCTTTCTTTCTTTCTTCTCTTTCTTTTTCTTTCTTTCTCTCTCTCTTCCTTCCTTCCTTCCTTTTTCTTTTTCTTTCTTTCTTTCCTTCCTTCCTTCATTTCTCCTTCTTCTTCTTCTTCTTCTTTTCTTTCTTTCTTTCTTTCTTTCTTTCTTTCTTTCTTTCTTTCTTTCTTTCTTTCT
>NW_022589728.1:7994615-8300539 GCF_004348235.1 Phoca vitulina | reverse complement strand
TCTTTCTTTCTTTCTTTCTTTCTTTCTTTCTTTCTTTCTTTCTTTCTCTCTCTCTCTTCCTTCCTTCCTTCCTTCCTCTCTCTCTCTCCCTCCCTCTTTTCCTTCCTTCCTTGCTTTCTCCCTTTTTGTTTCCCTCCTTCCCTTCTTCTTTCCCTCCTTCCCTTCTTCCCTTCCTCTCTTTCTGTCTGTCTGTCTGTCTTTTGCTTCTCTTCATGTTCTAATTTTTGGTTCCAGAGATACTTCTGAAGTAGCATAGTATCTCAAGAACTGCCCATAAAAACTGAAGAACATTTGTAAATATTAAATAGGTCATTATACAATTAAATTTGTATATATGTAGGTGTAGCTATAGAGAGAAGTGCCAGGCCAATTCTTTCCCTAACTATATGGATCCAGCAATTATTTCCAGAGGTGATGAAAACCATACTTTCTGAAGGTAATTTACATAATTAAATTAAAACATTTTGTAATATTCTAAAAATAATGTTGTCATACATGACTCATTATAATATTTGATTATGAGCATGATTTCTGAATCTAAACATTGCTTTAAAAATTTCATTGACATTCCCAGTTAGTAAGTGCTTGCTTATTTGAATGAAGTTTCTACAAATTGAAATGAATGAAAAAAATATATAAAAATTACAATAATGCAAGAAAAGTTGTTAACTTGATAGTCCTGTTTAGAACAAAAATTGTGTGATGATATTGTTTATAGCAACAAATTTCACGATTTTTTTGGAAAAAAGTCAAGAAAAATAGTATTTTTGGAATAAATATATAATATTCTGTGAGTTACATATGCTTTATTTTATTACTTAGCAAATGCTGCTGGTCCATAGCCTAATACTTAGACTTGTGCAGTAATAAATAAGCTCAGTCATCAGTGATTTTTTGATGACTTTCAGTCACAAATTAGCAATAGGAACAATATTTGCTCATTTAAAATTTTGATATTTTGAAGGTATATTTACCAAGGTAGGAGGATGAACACAGTAGAACATATTGCATTTAATAGTTTGTAAGATTAATTTCTGACTTTAAAATATTTAGACGTGATACATGGGCCTCCATCTGTATTCTTGCTCCATAGCCCCTGGAAATGTTTCAGGAGATATGTGTTGGTTAAGTATGTATATATATACTTAGAAAATAGTTATCAAATAGCATATCATTAGATATACTGTTCTATTCCATTAGTAGAACCTTAGCAAAATGGATTTATAAATGATGTAGAGGAAACAAATGATGATATCTAAGAGTTGCATATAATTGAACAACAATCATTTGGAATATGACATGTCCACAGCTTATATTGACCTTCATGAGAGCTGAGTGAGTGTTCTCAAGGGCAGGATCTGGACATAAATCCTGGGAGGCAGTCATTCTATCAAGCCTTGCTCGATAATCCAACCTGGCTTTTAATTGGCTCCTCCAAGCATTGTCAGGCTCAGCTCTTCACAGAGGCAGCAGATGAAGCCTAGGCTCTCAGTTTAAATCCTCCATAAATAGTTACAAAAAACAGGTGTTCCATGGTAATACTGCAGTTTACATAGCTTTGCCTAAAATAGAATTTATTTTTTCTATTGTTTGACTGGATTTATTTTGTTCTTTCCTTTTCCAATTCAGATACTAGGTGTGGATGTATCTCTGGAATTTGCAAGAAAAATAAAATTTCCTTTTTAAAAAAATTATTGCAAAATGGAATAACAGTCAATGATTTGTTTCTGTCTTGACATTTCAAAAACAGCAATTAATGTGTCCAATATTTACTGAAGTAGTATAAATCAAATTTATCTGTAATCGCTTATTTAGAAAACAAGAAAAATGGTTGACTATTTCACAGCAGGACTCTCAGAAATTGTGGGGTTCTAAGGAATGAATAGGAAGTAGAAATTACTTTAGATTGTACCTTTACATCTCCATCTACGAATTGATGTGAAAAGTCGCATTATGGTTTCCAGGTGTTCAAAAAGGTAGTGGAAAACGGTAGATGATGAGGAGTGATTATTGATTTCTATATGAAGTTATTCACTGGTTATTACTGTTTTTATATTTGCTCTCTATGCCACGACTACTCGAGCAAAGGAATTAAAAAGGTAAAAGCAACCTTCTTGTGCATTTGTCAGCCTACAGGAATAATTTTGTCCCAAATCTGCTGTTTGAGAGGGAGTAAAGTTTATTGCTGAGAAGCTTGATTTCTCCAGGTAAAAAGCACCTTTGGCTTTCCAATATTCATCACCACCCAATGTCTTCAAAGAAACTAAGCATTGAGAGTATTCTGTTAAATACAATCTAAAAGATCTGGGAAAATATCGGCATTTTAAATGCTATGTGAAGTGTAATTCAGTTACTAGGGGTGCACAGTATGGAGTGATTTTGGACTTTCTAGTGGAGGAAATTGTTTTTACCGATTTGGTCAGAGGCCTTAAAAATCCTACTATTAGCAACACTGTTAAGGGAGGTTTGGAAGAATTAATATGTAAATAAGCCATCTGAATTTTAGCATGATTAACCTTCAACTTTCTAACAAGATGAAGTAGAATCTGGAGGAAGATGACATCTTAGAAATGCTGTACCAGATGGGATGGTTAGAGCCAGTGGTCTTCCAGTGAGGATGAGATATTTTTAGGGGATTTCGGCAAAGGGATAGCACTTCACAATTTTACTTAGGACCAACCTTCTACCTTAGGTGATTTAGATTAATTAGTTTAAACTAGATAAATTTGGAGTGAACTCAATAAACTGATGGACACATGATATTTTCTGAACTGAGCAAATGTTCAAGAAGAAATTCATGAGGAGTACAAGCAATATTCTGTTGAAATACCAAAAAGCATTTTAAAAAAGATTTTATTTATCTATTTGAGAGAGAGAAAGAGAGAGAAAGACCCTTCCCTGACATTCTCTAGCTCGGTTACACCCAAAACCAAAATGCTATTTGTGTTATTCAGCCCCAAATGAATATATTTATTATACAATATTTTGGAGGAGTCAAAGATTTCATGTGGTTTAAATTTTCTTTCCTTATGTAATTAAAAATCAAATTTCATTATCATATTCCTTTTTTCAAATATTTAAACTGAATTACTCTTTATGTTTATCACTACAAAATCTATTCACACTGCCTTCCAAAATAACAGCATATAAGATAGCCATATGATGTTATATTTTAAAATCACATGGTTTAAAATAGAAATATGAAATGATGAATCCTTTTACTTTCCAAATTAAAATGATTTTCTTTAAAACTGAAACATCATATCTGTCTTTCAAATATTTTGTACAGAGATTTCATAAGAAAGATTTTCTGCAAAATATATAAACTTACTAAATTTAAAATAAGATTTTAGAATTCCAATATTCTCATATTTCCCTAAGAAACAAGATGTAATTCCAGATTAGTTTCAATACAGGAGTCCTATTTTTACCCCGAGCATACAATAAAGGAGCCTGCTTTTACTGCAAGAGGAACTTGTTATAGGTAAAAATGTGTCTCCCCCAAATTCTTATAGTGAAGTTCTAAACCCCCAGAACCTCCGAATGTGACTGTATTTGGAGATAGGGCTGTATAGAGGTGATTAAGGTAAAATGAGTTCATTCGGATGGGCCCTACTCCAGTATGCCTGGTGTCCTTATAAGAAGAGAAAATTAGGACAGGCATTCACAGAGGGAAGACCATGTAAGGACACAGGACACAGATAGCTATCTGCAAGCCAAGGAGAAGCCTCAAAAGAAACCAACCATACAGATGCATTGATCTTAGACCTTGGCCTCCAGGACCATGAGAATCTAAATTTCTGTTGTTTAAGCCACCAGTCTTTGGTATTTTGTGATGCAGCCTTAGCAAACTAACACAGCACTAGCCCTCTTATTCGTGATAGCCACACTGACGTTATTTTGTTTTTCACATTTCTGGATTCATGATTCCCATGATCATCATCTGTATCTGCATCTAGTTTATATGAACCTGAACTTGTTCAGTGCCCTCATTTCAGTCTGAAATTCTTATGCCTGAATATAGGAAAAGAAATGACTGGGCAAACAAGCTTTATTCCTGGATTCCTCATCCTCAGGGGCAAGAATTCAGAATGAGAGAGTGTGGCATGTAGCTTCTCCTTTGAGCTTCTCTAGATGATACTGACTCACAACAAATTGCTAACAAAGACATAATTAGGAAGTGAAGGCATGGCAACACACACACACACATACACACACCTCTTTTCCTGATGCTATATTGCTTTCATTCTATTCTAGTCTTATTATGCTTGTGGGAAAAATTCAGCTAAGAGATATTGTAGGTCTTTTCTCCATTGAATGTGATTACATCACCTTGGGTCGGGACAGTCCTTAGAGACAGGGGAAGGCATTCTAGACATTTTTGCTGAAATTCAGTTATCTGGTCCAAAGTGGGCAGTGGTATTATTTATCAGAGGAGTTTATGTCCAATAGTTTAGCTATCTCCAGACATGATTAATTAATAGAGAAAAGTAAGTCATTCTACAACTAATTAAAATGTACTCTGCAATGTAATTCTTGGAATTCTTCTTTAAAGGGCAGAAGAGAGTAACCACTCACCATCACTGTAGCTAAACATAGAGACGTCATCTGTAGGAAATTTTAAGAGAATGAGAACGTTTAAGCATAACATAGCCCTTGTTGTGTTTGCTGAACTAGCCTGACTCAGGGGTAGTGGAGACAGAAGTTAAAGGAGAGGCAGCATGACACCGGATCATGCAAGCACGGAAGACAGATTTGCTGAGAGATCCTGGAGACAGAGCTGAGGCTGACAGATGGACAATTAACAGAAATCTGGAATGAAGTGCTGAGACCCTGTCAACAATGTTCCAAAGCTGTAATCTAGGAAACAGATTTTGATCTAAAACTGAGCATTGCTATGAGCTCTGTGGCAAATTCAGGGCCCCATAAATTCTGCAGACCATCTTCCCTTTTGCCTCTGCTGCTTTCATCGGGCTCTCCCATGACACGGCGGCTTTACTTGGCAGCCTCTGGAAGGCACTGCTCACACGATTCTAAAGTTTATCATTATCGGCTTGCTTGTTACTCTTGAGTTACTCATTTACTCTGAATCTTTAAGAGCAAAAGGCCTCCATTCTCTACTTGCCCCAATAGTGGAAGTACTTGACATATTCTTGTGTAGAGATGCCCCACCCCCTTTCATGGTTGTTTGTATTATAGATAATCACATAATTTCTTTTTCTTTTTTTTAGATTTTATTTATTTATTTGATAGAGAGAGAGAGAGCACAAGCAGGGGAAGCGGCAGGCAGAGGGAGAGGGAGAAGCAGACTCCCACTAAACAGGGAACCTGATGCAGGACTTGATCCCAGGACCCTGAGATCATGACCAGAGCCAAAGGCAGACACTTAACTGAATGAGCCATGCAGGCACCCCAGATTATATCATTTCTTATTGCTCGCTCTGTTAGTTGCTTCTCTTAGGATCTATCACTCCCCAAACACCTCTGTAACCAACTCTCTCTCCCGTTTCTTGCCACGTCCGTGCTTACACACAAAACAGCAAACTCAAGTCACATCTCTGCCTTGAGAAATGAAACATACACATGGACAACATCCAGGCAACACATATAATACAGAACTTTGACTCACAGCCTGCAGCAACCTGCCCTGGAAGCCAACCCTTGATTGACAACACTCTCCCCCTCCCCAGGATGCCTGCACACTTTCAGACTCACAGGAGGCCAGATTGCCATCTCTAGTGACAATCCAGGAAACTAAACAGTACCTTTTGTAACAATCAGCCCCAAATGGCCAGGACTTGATTAATATCTGACAGCTGCCCTAATTTTTGTCTCTGCTTCCAATTTAGGACCAACCAGACAAAGCCACATAAACTCTCCTACCAATCATTGAATAGCTAGTCCAGTTGTAGCTTTCCCACACCAGCAGCCTCCAGTCAGGGCATACATCCCCGAAGAGTCCCTTTATGGCACTATACAGCTTCCACTCCTCTGTCTGCCTTTGGGTCTTCGCCAAAATGCCCATACCATGGCTGACTCTCTTGCTACAGCAAGCTCAAAACAGTCTTTGCTTCTCTCATTGATTGGTCTTCATTTATTTCTATGATTTTCTCCTTCTCTACTTCTCTCTTTACTGTTACTGTTTTTGAGCCCTTAAAACAAAAACCAGCCAACCAAAATATGTCTACTTAGCCTTTCCTTCCAAGATTTTATTTCCCTGGATGGGTCAAAATTTATTTAGTAATAGTTGCTACTGTCATACTGCTTTCTAATTCCCTCCTCTTAGCTTTATATAAATTAATGATTAGCTTTGAGAGATTTTGTTCTCTTGAACCAGGAAGGAAGCAGTGGAGAAGGGAAGGAGACTTTGCAGGTCAAGAATATGGAACCTGATGATTTTCTAGGTGGCAGGAGGTGAGAAAGAAGAATTATCAGTCAAAGGTACTGTGGTATTTTGTTTTTTTTATAAATTTTTTTTTTTTTAAGATTTTAGTTATTTATTTGACAGAGAGAGACACAGTGAGAGAGGGAACACAAGCAGGGGGAGTAGGAGAGGGAGAAGCAGGTTTCCCAGCGGAGCAGGGAACCCAATGTGGTGCTCGATGTGGGGCTCGATCCCAGGACCCTGGGATCACGACCTGAGCCGAAGGCAGACGCTTAATGACTGAGCCACCCAGGTGCCCCGGTACTGTGGTATTTTGAAGCCCAGTAACAGACAAGACAGTCATGGCATTAAAAAGTGAAAAAGTAGTCTGGAGGAAGTGTCCACCAAAATGCAAGCTCTCCATTCTTCTTGAGCATGCAAAATAGAACCCATGTTCCATCTTGTTTTAATTTGGTAATTTCAGGGTGACAGCCCCTCTTCTAACTGGTGTCAAACAGGAACCAAAATGTTAGAATTATGTGTGAAATAAGAGTAAATTATCTCTGAATGAAGACCAGTTGAACTTGTTCCAAACAAAGTCAGACACTTTTGAAATAAATGTTGTATATTCTGGCAGCTCTGGGACTTCTAGTCATTGGTTTATTTTTTTGGTCTCTCCTCTGGTTCTAAGCTGTGAATTGAATAGTTAGTTTGTGGCATAAATAAGATACAGCCACATGTGTTGTAAGAAGAAAACATTAGCAATACTTCACTTGCTGTGATTTGTAATCACTAAACCCTTACTTAGCACAGGTAATGAACTGTTTATTCTGAACAGAGCCTATGAGCTGCCACTTGAAGGATGACTAGAGCATTGCCAAGTGGCCAAAGTATCAGCAGAAGCAAAAATTGGAGGTGGGGATAAAGAAGACAGGAATGGGTGCTGAGCTGCAGCATGGCCAGGCACAGAGCAGGGAGTTGCCTAGCAGCTAGGTCAATGTACGAGGTGGTTTCATCTAACACTTACCTGATGCACGAACCCCCTATAGCCTCCCAGACACGTGGCTCCATCCTTCTAGAGGAATAAGCAGAGTGCAGGGAACTCACTGCTGCAAGAAAGGGTCCATCTTCTAAAGAACATCCCTAAATGTAGCATATTTGCATTTATACTGAGTTAAAGCAGGGAGCTGGTGACATAGTGAGAATGAGCAATTCATATTTGGCCAACTGTTGTAAATAAAAGGTAAAGATAATGACAGCCATGCCGTGACTCTCAAATGCCACTTCCGAAAATGCAGCGCAGTTGTACCATCAGCTTACCACAGTGAACCTCTTTATGGCTTATTTGTTGACATTTCTAGAACAGAGGTCTTCAGGCTTCCTCATTTACCAATTCGCATAGGGTCCTTGAGCACTACTACCAGCATGAAAAGATGCAAAGGCCTACCATGGACAGAGGATCCAGCTTCCATGTTCCAGGATACCTTTGGGCTTTTGTCGACTCGTCTGTGCTTTTAGGCAGCTGTAGAAGAATGGATTCTTGAAGGCTAATGGTAGCTCTGGCTGGCTGTGGCCTTTATGAGGAAGGCCAGCTTCCCTGTACCTGGCTCTGAGACCTACCGTAACCATAACGTACCCTTTGGATGACAGCTGTCATTCCAATCCATCTTGTCCTCAAACTTTGTCCACTAAAGCATTCAGTGTTCTGGGGAAAGTGAATACACACCTTCTCCAACTCCGGCAACATTGCTTGCATACAGAAGTACATTTTTGACACGGAAACTAAAATCAAAGGCTTTCAAAGCCATACTGATGATTCCAGATTAAACAATTTATAACCTGGATTAAGGGTCTAGTGATTATAAATCACAGCAAGTGAAGTATTGCTAATGTTTTCTTCTTACAACACATGTAACGGTATCTCGTTTATGCCACAAACTCACCATTCATTTCACAGCTTAGAACCAGAGGAGAGACTGAAAACAAACCAATGACTAGAAGTCCCAGAGCTGCCAGAATATACAACATTTATTTCAAAAGTCTATGACTTTGGAGCAAATTCACTCATCTTCATTCAGAGATAATTTACTCTGGTTTCACATATAATTCTAACAATTTGAGTCAAGCAAATTTAGGGATTTTGAATGTTTTTTCATTTATCTGGAAATGTATTTATGTAGAACAACTTATTCTCTGACAGAGCTGGATGAACTCTCTGATCCTCTATCTCTCCACGTATAAAATGGAAATAGAAATATAGCACACTTACAGGGTTGTTGTGGGGATTCAAGATTCGTGATTTAATACCAGTAAAAACCATTAGCGTAGTGCTACGCACATAGTAAGAGCTCAACTAACTGTTGGCATTATTATTATTATCATCAAGTGCAAGTATTGCCTTCCTAATTAGATCATCTCTTTTTTGAAGGCAAGAACCGTATACTAAAATTATTTTTATTTTCTGTACCGCTTAGGTCAGGGCCTTATTTTTCATAGGTATGTAGTAAATATCTGTCGAATAATAATTTAAAAACCCTTATTATATAATACAGTAATTTTACATACCAAGCATTAAAGTATCTATGACAACACAATTAAAAGTATCAACATCACTTGCAAACTGTTTTTCCCTTGTGCGAAATCTCGACAACATTTTACCTTGAGACTAGTATGGTTATCATTATACTTATTTACTGTTATGATAGAAATAAAGTCCTTTTAGTAGTATTACTTTATAAAGTTCTCATATGCTAGATCTCAATTTAAATGCTGAAAATATGACATAATTTCTTTTTCTCAAAATGAAAATGAATGACTCTAATTTATGGAGAATATCTTCTTATTCCCTCCATTCATTTTAATCTCACTAAGGTAAGAGAATAATGTACTCATGATGGCAAAATCAATAGACTCATGTACTGTTTTGACAATGTCTTTTCATAATTATATATCATCCATTAGTTGATGTAATGAACATCCAATATAGGGCAGAGCCAAGCTGCACTGTTTTCTTTCTCCAGTTAATCTCTCAGTCTCATTTCCATTCATGGCCTTGCCTCCTCTTCTATTTCTCAGTAGGGATTTTTTTTTTCTAAATTAACATCATTTAATAGAGAAACAAGGTTGTCTCAGTTTATACATAATTATAAACTATTCAGTGGATCAACAAATGTTTCATGAGAGCATCCTTCTTCCTGTAGAACATATATGTTCTAGTAGAAGAGACAATGCGACGAGAAGCAAAAGGTAGAAGAGGCTTTTACATGGGTCTGTCATCCTAAGTTCAGAAAGTGATAAAAGGATCACCTTTTGTCAATTATAAATTATAGTCATAAAAATAATGAAACTACTTTAGAAAGATGGGAAAAAGTGCAAAAAAAGAATAAAATCCATAAGCCCACCACACTACCACAACCCTTAATAGATTGGTTATAATTTAATGCCTGAAATCTCTTAGTTATGCTGAGGCTAATTCTATCATCTATCTATCTATCTATCATCTATCTATCTATCTATCTATCTATCTATCTATCTATCATCATCTATCTATCTATCTATCTCTATCATCATCTATCACAAGGAATATGCTTCTGTTTATTAAACCACTTCACTTTGGGAGTCATTTGTTTCAACAGCTAGTGTGCATGACCCTAACTATAATTTTATTTTATATTTTTTTAAATTTATTTTAGAGAGAGAGAGAGTGTGTGTGAACAGGGGGAGGGGCAGAAGGAGAGGGAGAAACACAGACTCCCCTCTGAGCAGGAGCCCGATGCAGGGGTCCTGTCATCAATTATGATGGACCAGGACCCTGAGATCATGACCTGAGCCAAAATCAAGAGTCTAATGCTTAATGGACTGAGCCACCCAGGTGCCCCATGATCCTAACTAATACAGGTTCTGTGTCCTAGAGACAGTCACTGAAGTTTTTCTGGGTCCCACTTCTTCAACTGTAAAGTGAGGATATTTCTACTGAGTTGTTGGGAAAAGAAAGTAGACATGATATAGAGACATGCTTTGTAACCTGTACAGTGTCACATAAATATTATACCAGCATTTAGTCTCCTTGTGTGCTCAAATTTTATTATTTTATTTGTAATACCTGATAGACACGGGATGCTTGCTACATAGTAACCCACACATTTTTACTCTCTAGTTCAAATAATCCTAGTTTTACTTTAGTCCTGTCAGAGCCTCACATTTCGCCCCACTGGTTTTCAGCTTCTCTTCCTTGTCCTCCTGTAACCACTTCATATCCTCACATTTTTATGCTTTGGTTATACTAAAACATGCACAATATTTCCTTCTCCATCCTTTCAAAGTCCATCTTCTTTGTTACAGCAGTTGTTAAAATATCACCTCTTGTTTGATATATTCCCCGCATGATGGGAGAAGATGAGGCAAATTCATTTTGACAATCATTGTTTGTGCATTTGAGTCCCCTAATTCCTTTCTCTGGAGCACTACTACACACAGAACATACAATTTATTCCACAGACATGTGATGTTGATGATATTTAGACATGGTATTAACTTCTTAATCTATGCCTTCTACCTGGTTCGAATAAAAGAAACTCAGAGAAAAAAAGCCATGTCTCTTTAAGAGGATCAACTGGCCCAGGGTAGAGACAGGGATTGGAATAGGAGGTTGTTCTAGTGATAGAAGAATAGACAGATGGTTGTTCTGGTGATGCTCTGATAGAGAATCTCAGTCTCCTGATCCTTTAATAGCAATACATGGCCACACCATCCAGAAGGTCACAAAACCTTTCATTTCTGACCTTGTATTTGAGCAAGTTTCTTTTCCCCTTCTCCCTATATTTGATACTGGTTGAAACTGACCTTGGTCTTCAACTTTTTCAAGGGTATATTGAATTTCTATCTTCTTTTGAAACAGCTGAACACTCCTCCTTTCTTGGGGTCCTGTATTAGTAAGTGTCACAGGCATCCTTTCTGCTCCATTGTCCTATTTGTGAGTGAGATCTATGACCACCCTCACCGTGGTCCTTTAAGGCAGGTCTGTCCAGGGCTACATGACACTCTGGTGTGTAGACAGGCAGCTCGTGAGCGCAGGCCACTGAAATGCTGAGCTTGCTCTTGTCCCTCTCTTCTGCCTTTACTACTGACAACTTTGCCTCATAACTGTTCCCAGGGTTGCCTCATCAGACTAGACCATCAAACTTGTAATTTTCCATTTCTTACTTTTAGCTTGAACATGGTTTTTCTACCCTTTCGAATTATTTTCCCTCTTTCCTTCTCTGGGTAGCTCCCTCCATCCTTCAAACCCAGCTCTGGCCTTTGGGAGGTCTTACTGGGATGGACACACTTTGAGGCCAGCCTTGGGGCCTTGTGGGGGCCTAATTCATAGCTGCCTCCAAATAGCATAAAGGCAAAACTGGGTTTGGCCCTGAAGTAGGCGCATAACTAACATGTGCTTTGAAGCAATTGTAGATCTCATGTGACACGCATTTGCTAGTCTTTACTGCCTGACATATTGGGAAAATACTCATCAGAGATAACAATCTGCCAGTGGTCTCTATGATGATGGATCTCTACATTCAGAATATTATATATATACATATATATATTTATATACATATACATTACATGTATATGCATATACATTATATATATATACATATGTGTGTGTGTATATATATATATGTGTGTATATATATATATATATATATATATATATATATATTTCCCACACACACACACACAGAACTGAGAGATTCAGGTTCTGGAATATAATTCATCTGTCAGTACTGAAGCCCTGCTTGCTGTAATACCCAGTGCTTGATGGACCAAGGATAGAAACTAGCTGGCAGTACAATAGAAGAGCAAATGTCCTGTGGTGAGCACCAACATAGTTGTCAAAAGGAATGCTTCAAAGACATAATTTAAGACAATACAGTCTGTGGAATTCTGGGAAGCAGCTGCAGCAGACAGAAGCATCTGGTAGCTAGGTGAGGGGACTTTTTGGGGGAAAGGCTGAGATTTTTCATGTATATCACGAGGTCTCAAAACTGTATCTTCAGAAGCAAATACAAACCATGAATGTTATGTGTGTGGATATGTATCCATATATTCTGACTCTATTCTGTATAGACAGAAACAATCATACACAGAAGAGGAGTGATGATGAATAATGTTCACTTTCATGTGATTATTTCAATTTGCACATGAGTAATATACAAGTTTCTGCCTTGATGACAACTTGTAGACCGTGAGAATATCTTCCCTTTACATGGTTTCTAGTTAGAATTACAAATCTTACGGAAATTCTAACATAATTTCATATACTAAGGTACTAATTGTGATTGAAACCTTGACTTTAACAATTTGCCTTAAGAACAGACAACTAAGCACTCATGTAAATAAATGTACTGATGGTTCCAATTACACCACAGAAGTTAGTCAGGGCCTATCTGTTTATCCACATATTTATTCATTCATCAAATATTTATTGAGGGCCTCTACATTTTGGCACAGTTCTGGGCACTAGGGGACACAACAGTAAAAAAATAGACAAAGTCCCTGCTCTCATGGAGACTGTTTTATGGAAGGGAAAAAAGAGCAATAAACAAATAAGCATAAAATCTGCCAGGGACTGATAAAGGCAAAGCAGCCAGCAGAATAATAAGTGCAAAGGTCCTGAGGCCAGATCATGCCTAGTATGTTCTTGAAACAAAGGGAAGCCAGAGTAATAGGATTGAGGTAAGCAAGGGAGAGGGAGATAAAAGATCCACAAGCAAGGTCAGGAGGCAGATGTGAAGTCTAGAAGTCCTGTGCCTCAGCCACAATGCCTGTTCTGGATGGCAAAAAGTAGCATGCTTTTACAAAATAACATGTATGTAGGCTGTTCTGGCCTCAACACACTGATAATTATAACTTTCCCAATCTCAATCAAGAAAATGACAAGTGGACCTAATGGGCCTTTGGTACATTTCTGCACACCTGAGTGTGGCTTGATGGTCTCACTTATTCAGGCGTTTGTTACAGCTGAGAGCTGCATTTCGGTCTATCATAGGAAAGGCACCGATTCTTGCATGTGGCATCTATGCTAAATACCTAGCTGTCTACATTAAGTCACTCAACAAATTACCCAGTGACGGTGTGGAAGGTAAAAGGAAGAAAGAAATTCATGATTCGAAATAGCATTTATCACAATTATTGGAGGATGGTGAAGATTAGAAGAGTATCTGTAAACTGCTTTGCCATCTGTGGGTGAAAGGGTGTTAATAAATAGCATTACTAGTGTTTATTTTAAATATGCGTTATTTACATTTGCATACAATTTCAGTTTCAAAACCTTAATGATCTATTTTTGTATTTATTTCTGCCTTTTTACCTAGAAAAGCATACCTGCCTACTGGATCTGGCCGATCCTAAGGATGGAAGAGAGCTTAGAATCGAGGGGAGGGATTGAGGGACTGAGGGGAGTGATTGAGGTAGGGGGATTGAGAAGGGGAGGGATTGAGAAGAATGGCATCAGTTGTGCAAGGGAGACAATAAAGCATGGGGCACAGGGCACAGCCCAGTGTTGCTTGTGATTGGCTGTATTTTCCACACTGATACTGTAAACCACCCCCTCCCCCAACGTGTTCTTAGAGCGGGACATTGACACTCCTCCAGTGGACCTTGTACCACTGAAGGATTTAAAGCAGGAAAGTAACATCGATCATGTTTAGTTTTAAAGAGATGGCTCCAGGGTTAAGATGGGCCAAAGGCAGGAAGAGCAGTGGAGAGAGAAGCCTCAGGACTAAGGCAGGAAGGTCAGGCTGGTCAGAAGGGACAGCTTTGAAGTAATGTAAAAAGGGAGATGCTGCAGGGCACAGAGTCTGATTCTGTGCTGGCACGTGTGGGAAAGAGGGAAACCTAAGAAGGTGTCTCCCACTTTCGGGGATCCTACTTCGGTGAAAAAGGAGTTCATCACCATCAGGTGCTAGCTGCTTGGGCTGTAGCGATCCAAAGTCAATCCTTTGGGACATCCATCTATCCCATCAGTGCCCCCTTGCCCGTAACAGCTTCCTGATTCCATGTCCTTGTTGGTGTGGACTTTGAAATCTAATGGAGTTGGGTTACAATGCCAGCTGTACCAATGTCTTAGCTCAGGCTGCTGGGCCACATACCACAGACTGGAGGCTTAAACAATAGGCACCTCTTTCTCACAGTTCTGGAGGCTGAAGAATCCAAGACCAAGGTGTTGGCAGATTTGGTTCTTGGTAGGATTCTCTTCCTGGTTTGCAGATAGCCGCCTTCTTGCTGGGTGTGCTCATGGAGAGACAAAGCTCTGATCTTTCTTCCTCTTCTTATAAGGACACTAGTCCCATTGTGGGGGGCTGGACCCTCTGAACTTAATCACCTCCCAAGGTCCCACCTCCTAACCATCACACTGGGGGTTAGGGCTTCAGCATAACAATTTGGTGGGGGTTGAAGGGAAACACAAACATTGTCTATAACTACCACTCATTAACTATTTGGTCGCAGGCAAGTTACCCAGCCTTTCCCATTTAATGGGAGAATAATATCTCCTTTACGTATTTGTTGCATGGATTAATTTTGGCAACTTATATGAAG
The DNA here is from genome assembly GCF_004348235.1 of Phoca vitulina. Lineage (NCBI taxonomy): Eukaryota > Metazoa > Chordata > Mammalia > Carnivora > Phocidae > Phoca > Phoca vitulina. The sequence goes on along the minus strand of NW_022589728.1, from coordinate 8,285,592 downwards.
GACTTGTTCAGAGAAGATGACTAATCAATGTCAGTGGAATTCTATTTAACATGCTTCATTAATGAAATAATTTACTTATCAACATCCTGCATGTTTATTAATATTCATAAAATATTTACATGTGTGTTCTCCATTAAGACTATGCGAAATCAAACTCATTTTAAAATTTATCTAAGGCAGTTTTCTGAAGATATCTGGGAAATGTTGGTTTTGACCTTGCTTATCAAAGTTCCTCAACTAGTGTTCTCATGATCTCTCATTTTAATAAAACTAATAACTCTCTCTTCTAAGAGATGGATAAAGACTGATTTCAATCTAAAAGGAGATACTTTAGGGGTGCCTGGGTGGCTCAGTCAGGCCTTTGGCTTGGGTCATGATCCCGGCTGGGGTTCTGCTCCTGACTCAGAAGGGAGTCTGCTTCTCCCTCTCCCTCTGCCGTTCCTCCTGCTTGTGCTCACTCTCTCTCTCTCTCTCTTTCTGTTAAATAAATAAATAAAATCTTAAAAAAATAAATAAATAAAAGGAGATACTTTGTACAAATATATGCTTTTTTCCCCCCAAATCAAGTTTTCTCTTCTGCAGTGGAGAGAAGTTAGTATTACCAGCAATGTCTCATATTCCACAAGAGTGACCCTTTAGCCTATTAATAACCAAAACCTATTTTAAAATTTCTTGCATTTCCCATCCCCCATGGAGAGTCAATGTGTTATTTACAGAAGGAAATCTGCTCAGCTGCCTGTTTCCAAATCCCCTAGTTTCAAACCAATTTCATTTTCAAAGAACGCTTGAGTCTTTATTTTGCATGTTTTGCATGAGCCTAGAGAACGAATCTGAAAGGTTGCCAAAGGCCAGCTTCCATCAATTTTGAAAAGCCTGACAGTTTTGTTTCTATTACTCTTCAGAAAACGGAGGGTTGGCTTAGGTACAAAGGAACTCAGAATAGAAGATCTTTAAGCTAAGCCTTGTTGGATCAATACTTATACCTGTATAGGAAGACAATCCTTTCACCATCACAGAAAGAAGTAAAACCTGAAAAGTGTCCCTGACATTAGAAAACACATTTGAGTTATCTTGAGAATGTCAGACCTGGTTAGATCTGTATGGAGTAAAACCTAGAAAGTTAGAACCTTAGAGAACTTTGAGGTCATCTGTGCTGACCCACTTGTTTCCAAAGGAAAGAAACTTAACTCCAAAGAAATACTATGATGCTTTCTCAAAGTCACATGTCCAGTAACTGTCAGCATGAGAACCCCAGTACTCTGATGTCTGGTCCACAACACTTTCCTCTCTTTCCTTCCTTCTCCTTTTTCCCCTTCAAAATAATCTGGTTTTCCTAAAGTCTCAACTCCCTAGGTATAATGAGAGAAATACTAAACGTCCTTTTCCAAACGTTTTGGAGAAATAAATTCAACACTTCTAAAGCAAAACAGACCTATATTGACCAGTTTAATTGAGGTCATAATAGGTGATGGAAGAGAAATGAAACTCCATGAAGAACTTTAGGAGAAAACTGTGAAAGGGGGGAGGTACCGGATCAGCTGGAGAATTTTGGTTCTGTGGAATAGTCAGGCCAGAGAATAAACAGGCATAAGGAAAATGATAGGAATGCTTTACCCACTTTTCAGCAAGTATTCACTGAGTACCAACGTGTGAGGCTTACAGCGTAGTAGGAGAAATAGACAGCCAACAAGATAAAGAAGCAAATCTAGAGAATCCCAGATATTGGTGAGTGCTAAGTAGGACACATTAAGAAGGGAAGGGCAACAGGACATTTCATACACCTGTTGAGGATGTGTGTGTGTGTAGGTGTCATGTGAGATTGTTTATAGGATGGCTAAGGCAGGCCTCACTGAGATGTTGTTTGAAAAATGTCTGACAAGAATGAGGTTCAATTAAGTTTAATAAAAATTTCCCATTTCTAAATAATATACTGTGTTAGAATTCAGAACTAGTAATTAGTAAAAGCCTTCAAATTCTACACTAAAATGTGCCATACAAATGACCAGATAAGTGGATCAATAAGGCTAATGATTTTTTTTTTAAGATTTTATTTATTTGAGAGAGAGTGAGCACAAGCAGGGGAAGGAGCAGAGGAAGAGGGAGAGCAGACTCCCCACTGAGCAGGAAGACCTATGTGGGGCCTGATCCCAGGACCCTGGAATCATGACCTGAACCTAAGGGGGGTGCTTAATCCACTGAGCCACCCAGGTGAAGAGGGCTAGTGATTTACACCATTGAAAAGACTTGGAAGAAATAAATTCCCGCCTTCAACTCTGCTCATGTTTTATCCTCCTGCGCATCAAGGGGGAGCCCTAAACCACTCAGGGCTGCTGTACCTCCTCGCAGCCCTGGTGTGTCTGAGGTGCTCTGGGCCAACAGAGGGGATGGTGTAAGAGTCAGAATACCTGAGAACAACCCTGCTTTGCCTCTTATCTAATAGCTCCATTACCTTGGACAGACTTCACTAATTCACTGAACCCCAGCGCCTTCATCCACAGCAGGGTGGCATGGATTAAATCCACTAATAAAATATTCGAAGCTGAAATTCACATATGTTTAATAAAAGCCAGACACAGTGCTAAGCCCTTTACATACATAATTTAAGTCAGTGCTCATGATTAAATCAGGTTTATTGTCACCATTTCACAAACACAGAAGCCAAGGGCTAGAAAGGTTAGACATGTTTCTCAAGAATGGTCTGAGCCCAGAATAATGGAGCTGAAGCCGAGGGTCACCACTGGGCCCATCTGCTGCCCAGGTGTTCTATCTAGAGATGCAGGTGCCATCAAAGGTCTGAAGCTCGGAAGGCTCTTGGTCAATGTTAACTTCATCTTCTCCTCCCTCATTCACTGTGTCGTAGGATATGGCGGCTTACAGAATCACAGGCATTTCCAGATGTGACAAGTGTCCCTATAAGCAAACCACAATGTACTTGCCAAACTTACTTTTCCAGAAGCTGGTGAGTGCTTGCCATTAAGAAAAGGAACATCCAAGCCATTGACCTGAGGGGAGCTCTCTTCATCAGCATATGTGCCGATGGGTTTAGTGAGCTACTCAATGCTATATTTGTTCAATGTTTCTGACACTTTGCTCTACAATCTAGAAAAATAATGTAAGTAAAGACTAGAAAGGTCTGTAGTGACCTCAAACTTCCTGCTAAATCCTGAGTGCAAAGGGTCAGGAGAGGTGAGAGTTTCCTGAAATCACTCTAAAATTCAGCTAAAAGTGAACAGTCTGATGAGGAAGATGTAAACATAAGGCACTCCTGTCCAATAAGATGGAGAAGAGGTGGAAAAGGAGAAAGGGGAAGAAAAAGGAGAGGAATAGGGAGGCTGATGGAGAGAGAGGGTGCAGGAGGAAAGGGCTGGGGTATTTAGCCACAGAATGCAGCCTGCCCTCCTTCCACCCAATGTCCTAACACTCCAGTTATAGGGTAGACCAAGGAAGATCTTCAGTGGGAGCCTGAAACTGTGGGTCCCTCAGGCAAATCACTTTCTGTGCCCAGGAATCCCTGTAAAGGATATCAGTGCTTTTAGGCAAGGGTCTGTCAATCAGTCCCAATGCCTTTCCCATAAGATGTGGGCAGAGCTACATGGAGGGGACTGACTGATATACACCGTACACCACCTGGGTGAAGGTCCTTTTAAAAAGGTTATACATGTATGTCTCCTTAAGTAGAATAGGGAGAAACTTCTCTCTTTGTGTCCCAAATAAAGCCAGAGAATGTTGCAAGAGGATTTCTTCAGAGGCAAAAATTGCCATTGAATCTTGCCCCAGAAAAAGTAAGAATAGTAATAGGGAGTGGAGCAGTGCTGTCCTGCTACAATGTAGCCGGCAGCCTGTGGACACTCTGCAGTGAGGTGGCCCCATTGTGCTCAGCTCACCAGGGACCATACCAGCACCAGGACAACCTGGAGGGCTTAAGGTCTCTGGCAAGAGCAACAAGCAGGGCAGGAAACACCAGATATTGGTGAGTGCTAAGTAGACACATTGTGACTGTGTCTTTCTTCTGTATCATGACATTTCAGTTTCATTGTGATGAAGACATTCAGTTTGCTGTCTGGCCAAGAGAAGGTGGTGGTCTTCAATTTGGGTAATTCTAAACCAATCCGTTTTTACCATGGCTTGCCCCATTCCCTAGGGGCTGTGCACCTTTATTTCACCAGCCTGCTCAGTCCCTGAGCCTTGGAGTTTGGAATTCATAGGGGACAGCAAGGAAGTGGCATGTGCTCTGGAGGCCCATTCCCCACAGGAGCTCAAGTAATAGTAAAATATAAATGATCATTAATTTAATAGTAATAACAATTGCTCGATATGGAGTGTTTACTCATTGCCAGACATTAGGCTAAGGGTTTTACCCACATCTTTCTAATTTTGCCTACCACAGCTCTAAGAAGTAAATGATGACATTGTCTTAGCTTTGGATTTGACAAAACTGAGACACAGCTGTTAAGGTGCCTTGCACAGGGTCATCAGCTCAGGACCCAGTGCTGGGATTTGAACCAGACTTGTCTACTCTTTTTCAGAGCCTGTGGCCTGAACCATTACCCTGGCTCCTCCATATCTTATAGGGCTTCTGCTGGGTCCCCACTGGTGGCAGAAAGAAGCCTGGTGGCCCGTGGAAGGGGCACCTCAGAGGAGAGAACAGAGGTTGTGTATGAGGAAGACAAGTATGACCTGAGAAACATTTTAAAACTAAAAGAGGCTCAAAGGAAACATGAGAATGTAAAAGTTAGTAGTTTCTTTCTTCTGAGCCCTTCATTTGAGAGTGACAGTAATAAAATGTCACCTACCTGAACACACCCTTAAAAGTTCCAAATGGAAACCCATTTATATTTGATGTGAACATATAATACTGATTCTGTATATATTTGCATAATAGTTTAAATTTCCCCACTTGAAGAACAACAGAAAGGGATTGCTGCAGGATTTTTAGTCCATTCTGCAAACGAGTGACCGGGATCATCTTCAGATTCTCATGAACAGGAATTCTTTCTTTTCCCATGAGATCTCTGACCTCTCTGTCTGTCTCTACTCTCCTCTTTTCTCTCTACTCCCCTATTTCTTTCCTTTTATAAATCCCTATTCTTCTCTTTCTTTAGAAATATCTGATTTTCAGATATTAAACTGTGGATATACATTTATTGAATGAACTCTTTTGATGCCATTCTTTATTTTAAAATTTGTGGGTTGACTTCTTCTTCTAATTCTCAAAGAAAGCCCCAGGAAATTCAAAGCAGTTATATATAGGCCCTGATCCTACCTTCATTGGGTCAATGTCCTACTTATGTTATATAACCATGTCAACTGGTCATTGTTTACACCACAGGGGTATCTCAGAAGTGAAATCCCTGACCTTCTTGGTGTAGGTTACCCCATCTCTCTGGCCCAAATCTCTTCTCTGAGATTTGGGCTCAAATACTGCCAGCATCCAGTGGGCATCTCAGACTCACTTCACCACTTCTACCACTACAAACCCATTCCTCCTTTGGCATTCTCCCTTCCAGTGGCTAAAATCATCTTGCTACTAGCCACACAAGCTAAAAATCTCAAATTGTCTTAAACTCCTCTTTTAACTAAATTCCAACATCCCACCAGTCACCAATTTCTGCTGATACTATTTCCTAAGTGTTTCCCAAATTACTACCCCCTGTCTAGCCCAACCTGCATGGCCCTGGTTTCCAGTTTCTCAGACCACAGTTGACCGTTGAACAACATGGGTTTGAACTGTGCTGATCCTCCTTTTTTTGACAAATACAATACAGTACTGTAAATGTGTTTTCTCTTCCTTATGATTTTAATAATTTCTTTTCTCTAGCTTACTTTAAGAATACAGTATATAATACATATAAAATAAGTGTTCATTGACTGTTTATGTTATCAGTAAAACTTCTGGTCAACAGTAAGCGATTAGTAGTTAAGCTTTTAAGGAGTCAGGGCATGTGAGTGGCTCAGTTGGTTGAGCGACCAGCTCTTGGTTTCGGCTCAGGTCATGATCTCATGGGTTGTGGGATCGAGCCCCATGTCAGGCTCTTCGCTCAGCAGGGAGTCTGCTTGAGGATTCTCTCCCTCTGCCCCTCCCTCACTCATGCACACACTCAAGCTCTCTCTCTCTTTTTAAAATGAACAAATAAATCTTTAAAAAAAAGGTTTTGGGGAGTCAAAATTACATGCGGATTTCAACTGTGTGGAGGGTCCGTGCCCCTAACCACCACGTTATTCAAGGGTCAACTGTAATTGCCAACACAGTCCCTCAATGGTTGCTCAGACCCAGTCCAGTCTTCCTCAAATCCATTCCCCACACAGCCACCAGGGGGATTCATTCAAAATGCAGTCTGACCATGACACTCCTTGGTTTAAAATTTTTAGGGCACCAACTATCTATGGAATAAAGTTAAGCTCATTAATAAGATCCAGAGGGGCCAAGTCTTCAACAACATAAGGCTCTATGATGCCTCCACCTAATTTTGTTGAGTAACTTTATCCTGAGATGTCTTCTCCCAGAAACCATGCCCCCTCCCCACCCACTATTCTATGCACTCGTGGTGCCCTGGGCACATCTCCATCATTGCATTTCTCTTTCTCTATTGTAATTATCTGACTCTCTCTTACCATTCACCTGTAAGCTCGTTAAGGGCAGGAAACATCCATCTTACACTTTCTGTCTCTAGCACCTAGAATTTATCTGTCATATAATGAAACTCAATTTTATCCCTCTGGCTCCCCACTACAGCTCACATAATTCATGATTTCACATGCTTAAAATCAGAGCCACTCCTTCAACTCTTAAGGACAGAATCTCCTATTCATGGAGGTTTTGCTTAGGTTTACTTTAATGTTTAATTGTGCATCTTATACATATATAGCTGTGTATATTATAATTATTATCAAGTAACAAATTACTTATTACTATACATCACTCTTTACATTTAGTCATTTTTCTATCACTAAGCATGTACTAATTGTTTTCTTTATGCTTAAACAACACTGTCACTGCTGAGAATCCAAAAATGAAAAACTCAGTTTCTGCCCTCACAATGTTTACAATGAAGTATTTAATTATTAATTAGGTAATTTGGTAAAAATAAAAATTGTTGGGATATATGCTAGGAAATGTGGAGGAAATGATGGTGACAGATAATGAATGATAGGTAGATCATTTGCAAAATGCTACATTCATTAAGTGCTCATTATGTAGCAGACACTGTTGTAGGTACTTCATATATTTTCTCTTCAGTTCTTACTCTGAGAAGTAAAGTAACTTGCCTAAGTTAGCAAAATTTAAAACCAGGTCTTACCAGATTTCAAAACACAGATGCTTCACTATCCAGAACCAGAAAAGAAAACACATGCCCAGATCGAAGTTTTCTCTGAAGAGCTCATGAATGCAATAGTGGAGATGTGCGTGTGCCTAATAGAAACGTCACATTTATGCTCAAGCAAGTTGGGCAGAATAATCAAAAACTTAATAGCTGTGCTTGGTTTTGGCTTAAATTTTGCAAACTGGATGTGGCAATGCTGGTTCTTTCATGGCACCCAGAAGCTCAACTTGGCTGTCGTGTATGACCCTGGCTAGGAGAGAATATCTATCATGATTTCAGAAATACAAATTGTTGGTAGAGGAAATATTTCAATATTGGGGGCTCATGGGGAGAAGTAGTAAGAGGAGCCCTTGGTAATCAGGAAGTTTATAACTATTGAATAAAGCAATTGAATGTTGTGGGAAATCGCTTGGAGCCTGGGCTCCACTTCCCGGGGCAGGGACCACAGCATGGGGCCCGATGGGGAGCAAGTGGCTGGGAGGTGGAATGAGTGGCTGATTTCAGTTAGCATGGGATTCTCAGGCTCTTGGGGACAAATTTGGCACACCTCTTCTCCAGCTTCTAGTATAATCTGAGCTTCAGCACCAGGGAAAGACTGTCTTTTCTGCTACCAATGTTGTCTTTATCAAAGCATGAGCATTCTTTTCTATTTTGGAAGAACTCACTTGTTGCATGAGATTATTTGGCAGGGCATTGAAAGGGGGTCATTTATAGATTTTGCTTGGAAAAAGAAAAGCACTTAAAGTTTGTACTTTGTCCTGTACTCTTTGAACTGCTATACACCCAATCCGTGACAACTGGTGTAATGGAGAGGAGTATACCAAAGGTGACAGGATTACACACACTGATTATTTGGTTGGAACAAATCGTTCCAGTGTGTTTAAAATTTGTTCAGACCCATTCTTCCAGGCATTGTGCAAGAGAATAATAATTTTTCATATTTGGAAAGGAAGAGAGTCTGTGAGAGCAGAGGGATCACACTTTATCTCCTTTCCCCCTCCCTCCCCCCCTCTTTTAACATGACACAGAAGGAAGAAAGACTCAACTGAAAAATGTAATCTATATCAATTTAACAACTTCACTGCAGGAAGCACTTTCTCTTGTTGAAGAGAAAGATAAGACCAAGCAAAAATGGTAGAAGAAAGACAAGGTGTATATGAGAACATAAGATGACCTTTGAGAGGTCCTAGCCAAACACAATGCTGTGTCACAAAGACAACCCCTCCAGTCCTCGCCTTGATCTTCTCTGAATAAAAAGTGCTTGCTGCCTGCATTAAAGTTCATCATAAATCTTTGAGAGAAGAATCTTGGAATAAGGTGCAGTCTAGACAGTGACTGAGAACAAACATTATAAAACCGTGCTGGCCTTTCTTTTCCTTAATGGTCAGTCTAAAAAAAACCAGTGTGTTGAATATTATTTTCTTGGTACTTTAATTGTTGCTATAAAAATAAACGCAGTAAAAACTAACATGACAGTTACCAAAAAAGCGTGCTTCCCTACCATCTATGTAATAAATGGTATAAATCCATTGTGTTAGAACAATGAGTTCATGCTCATTCTGATCCTCCTAGGCTACTGTATTAAAATCAAATAAAGGGTAATGGACTTCCTTCATGGTTTAGAGATTTAGATCTTGATTTTTTTTAACTCATTTTGTGGATTTTTTCCCAAATCATCAAACTTCTAAATCATTAATAAGAAATAGCCACTTACCATTTTCCAAAGCTATACGGGTCTATAGGACACTCTCTTTCCTAGTTCCATAACTACTGATCTCATTCAATGTTATTTAATGTCTAAAGAGAGTTAACAGGTTGAGAGTGGCAATGAAGACAACACTCCATATAAAACCTTGCAGAAGAGCCAGTTGCCACTTAAACGCAATTTGAAATTCAACATCCTCTTTAATATTCAGCAGCTGAAAACTGTCTCTGACTCCATGTATCTTGACCTGAAATGAATGTGGGTTATTTCCAGAGGTCTGGATAACGCCAGAAAGTGATGGCATTGGTGGGAGCCAGTAACAGAAAAGGACCATACCTATACCTACACCTATACCTATACTTATAACTGTACCTATACCTATTCTTGTTCTAATTCCTATAGCTTCTTGAGGGTATATCTGTTTCTCTGTTGGATCCTTAAAACTGCCACAGTCTGCTCAATAAATATTGTGGAATCTAGGAATATATTGTTCTCCCAGAATTAAGAATGAATTATGATGACCACAGAGAGTGGCATAATACCAATTCGCTGTCACAGGGCCCAATAATAAGGTTTGCATTGTTTTAGGGGAAAGGATCATTTATTATCATGGATCACCTAGTATGTACTAAGTCCTATCTTCATTTCTTTTTTTTTTTTTAAAGATTTATTTATTTATTTGAGAGAGTGAGAATGAGAGAGAGAGAGAGTACATGAGAGGGGGGAGGGTTAGAGGGAGAAGCAGGCTCCTCGCCGAGCAGGGAGCCTGATGCGGGACTCGATCCAGGGACTCCAGGATCATGACCTGAGCCGAAGGCAGTCGCTCAACCAACTGAGCCACCCAGGCGCCCCCTATCTTCATTTCTATTTTAATTGAACATCCTAAAATTGACCATTTATTGTTGATACTACATTTTTGCCATTTCAAACAACATGATCAGAAGCCAAAGGATGTATTTAGATATTAGAAAGTAAAAATGGTAAAATTATACCTATTAAAAATCTTTTTAATTTAGGAGAATCCACAGCCAGTAGAACCAGAAGGATGTACTAGATGAACTGAGATGATGATTCTGGGTCAGGCCCATCTAAGGTAAGTCTAGGTATCTTCACAGGAGTTAAGGCACTCATCCAGTGCTCCTAGAGAAAAGTCTCTTATGAAGTTCTAAATTAGACATCCAAAGATACAGAATCAGGGCATCCAGAGCCAGAGTGTGAAAAAGCAAATAAAAAAAGGAGAGTCAGATGACCTGTTTTTGTAGACATTCCTCAGGATCTAGGGATTTCTTTACAATATATGTGAGTCATTCTGTCATGTTATTGTTGGAAGAGAGATAATTTTGGTTTTATGTGTGGAAACCAACGTGCGGCATTCTTTCTGAAAAAAAAAGTGGGTTCTTTGATTCACATGTAGTTATCCTTAAGCTGTCTCTAAAATTCACACTTTTAAAATATCCGTAATAACTTTCTAGTCAAACCATCAGAAACTTAAGACACTTTCTCTGAAAGAATTATGAAATTTTAAAATGACCTTGAAAATGTATATTAATTTAAATGCTATTCAAATTTTACTGGATAAGAAAAGCATCATGCCACTTGTTAATGTTAGAAAAAAGAGAATTAACTTCCCTGATCCAGATAATTTCCCTGATCCAGAAGATACAAAGAATTAATAAGCAATTTTCCTTAGTTACTAAAGTGGTTTAGTTTCCCACTCACATTCTTATACATTAGATTATCTCAAGTCAAATGGTGCTATTTAAAGATGTGTAATTCCATGTACAAACAAAAGTAGTCAATATGGATATAAAATAAGTATCACAAGAGTTGACACATTAAGTCTATTTCACCTTCATATAGTTCTCTGTGGACATTTTCTGGTGCATCTTCAAATGATGTTTAGTATGATGGAGATGACAGACAGTTGGAAAGAACATGATCTATTATGAGGGAAGTCCCAAAGCTTAAAACTCAAATGGCACTTTGAAACTGTCAATCCATAAGCCACATGAGCAGCATCATGCACTTGGTCTAGGAATGGAGTCAGCTCACTGGGTGAATGGGGCCCATCATGAGAATCAGGAATTCAGAGACTCAACTGGAAGGTCACATAAAGTAAGGCTGAGGCAACCATCTTGACTATGTCTAACTTGAGCGGACAAAGCCAGTCTGCAGAGAGAACAGTGATGTTTCCATAAACAACAACAACAACAACAGAAGACACAAAAGCCCATTAGGTTCTAGCAAAAGGGGCAAAGGGAGAAAGAATCATTGCTTTATCTCTCATGACTTCCCAGTTTCAGATTTAGCTCTTCATGGATATTAACCATATTCACATCCTTGAATTGTATGACTTGCCCCTTTCGTTAGCTTGAGTTAGTTTCCTTTTATTATAACCAAACATTTCCTGACCAGGATATGAACTTCACGAAAGTGGGGGTATTGCCTGTTTTGACAATGACTTAAGAACCATACTTAACAATCAACAAAGATTGTGAATGAAATAACTACATAGAGAGAAACAAATTGCACCAAAAGAATCTGGGAAGGATAAGGTGGTGAAGATAGAAGCAGAGAAAGGCCTTCAATACTGGGTAGGACTTACATAACAAGAGAGAAGTTTTAGGCCAACAGTGACACCAGCAAAGTGTTTCAGATTTGTATTTAACCAACATTTAATGTGTGCCTATGATTCAGGAATGGTACTAAGTGATTTCAGACATAATTAACAGAGTAGATCACTTTGCTGTTATGCCTCAATGCCTTAACCGTACCTTAAAAATACTACCTTCCTTTGCCAATTCTAGGTTCCAGAAGGCCTGTCTTTATGTCTCTGCTGAGACATGATCCTAAAGTGGCATATGGAAAGGAACGGTTCACAAGTCAATATGGGATAACATTGCTCAAGGCCACCTACTCTGAAATTACAGCCTGCTTACCTTGGTCATTGTAGCATTTTATATATATTTCAAATTAACAGAGATGGAAGTGAGTCTGGAAAAAGCAGAGAAAAAAGGAAATAAAAGTTTAGCTTATGTGAAGGAATATTAAGTTTAAAAATATGCTGATACATATATCTACTTGTATGAAAACATTTAAATTATTTACATGCAGGTGTCCCTATGAAACGTGCCAAAAAACCCTGAAGATAAATGAAGCAGAGTAAATATATGAGTACTTTGTGAAGTAAAAAGGCTCTACATAAACACAAGGCACTTTTATTGTTAAGTATTATTTTGATATACAATAAAATATTCATCACTGAATGAGAGACATGGAGGGAAAGCTGTGTGTAATGCAATTTGACTTTCAAACTTGGCTGACATGTCTGCTAATCCTGAGCTATGATGCTAGTAGCAGCAATCACACATATGTATGAATGTCAAATGACAGAAATTAAATTACAGAACAGAGGATGAATGCTCTTCGGTGGGGATGAATCAGCTCTTTAGAAAGCATATATAGCATTGTATGCCAAGAAAAGGAAATATTAAAGGCATTATTAGAAACTGGGATTCATGTGAAGGATGACAAGTGTCCCAGGAAGAGGCTTCCAGGCTCTCTCCATTGGATCTTTGGTAGGGGTAAATAAGAAGAAAGAAAACAATGTAAGTAGTCCCATTCTGGTTATTCAAAGTAACCCAGTAGAGTTCTGTGGCTCACAAGAGAAAGAGTAAAGCACTGTGCTTGTAATTGGGAACTGCAGAGAGGCCAGATCTTTCATCTGGCAGAGAAGGCAAGGTGAATGGAGGCATAAAGGAGACCGAGGGGTTCCAGCACCATCTCCTTGAGTGGTTAGTTAGTCAGGTCATGTTAAGAGAATAGGGGACTTAGAGTTGGAGGATCCAGGGTTCCACTTGACTCTATCACTTGTGGGCTGTATGGGCCCAAGAAAGACATTTAATTTCTCAGACATGGTTTCTTCATCAGAAAAATGATAACAATAATGCTTTTCACCCTAAGTAAGGAATTCTGAAAATCAAAAGAGCTAATAATGTTTGGAAAAATACTTCAAAATGGGTGTTATAAAATCCATCATTAAATAAAAATCTGTTTAGGAGTCCCAGGGCAAGTTTGGGGTCAAGCAGTTTGGGAAGTGGCAGGAAAAGGGGTCACACTCCCAAATAATTCCAGGAAAACTTCTAGCTCACAGCCCCTCCATCTTCCCATCTACAATGACCACTCGATGAACCTTAGATGACTTCATTTGCCACTTGGAGACACATTTTCACTTTCAGAACTCCCTTCGTTATTCACATTAGCTCAATTTCTCCTCTTCGGCTTAAAAATATTGGTGAGGGGCAGGGAAAGGAGGAAAAAGACAATAGCAATACTCAGGCAATTTTTCTTGGCCCTCATCTCCAAAGAATGCCCTTGCCTTAACCTTACCCTTTTGGCTTGGATTTCATGCAATTCTCTCCAGACAGGAAAAGTCTTATCTCTCCTTCTGCAAGTCTGCACTCAGCGTCACTAGGGAATCTCCTCCCAGAAATCCAGAACACAATGAGTAAAGAGGAATCTCCATGGTGCCCTGGGTGGTGGATATGGCAGTTCTCATTCTTATGTTGCAAATGAAGAAGTTTGAAGCTAAAAGATTGAGTGACTGATTCAAAGAACCACGCTCTGAGTCATTGTTGAAGTTGAAAATGGAGTCCAAATCTCTTCAATCTGTACTAAAAGTTCAACGAGGTCTTCCTGAGGCCCAGAAACTCCCCAGAATGCTCATTAGTTTCAGTGGTTGTTGGAGGAATTTGCTTTGTACATCCAGGTTTGAAAAACAGAGGAAAATTTACATGTCCAATATGAATTATAAATCCCTTTCTAGGGATTAGGATGAGGAAACCTGTTCTAGAAGCCACAAAGTCAAGAGCTGATCAGTCCATTTGGTCTTTCTGCAAGTACAGCTGACTACAAAGAGATGGGACCAGGATATTCTTTCATCCCTTTCCCCAAATTATGTTCTGCCTGTGACATCCTGGGGAAACTATACCATATTCTCTTCTCCCACTCCCCCTTGCCTCTGTGCTTCCCTAATGGCCTGCCTCTGTGCTTCCCTAATGATCTGCCTCAGATTGTGTCCATTGCTACTGAGCATCAGAAGATTCTCATCCACATCAACCTGGCTCTGAGTACTCCTGCAGGCCCTTTTCTGTGTCTTCACTTCAACAGTATATGCCAGATACTGTTAGGTGCCTGGGACACAACAATGAACAAAACTGGTACAATCCCCAAATAAAAATATAAAAGGTAGAGGTTATCAAAGGAGGAAAAGGGATAGGGGTCAAAGGGTCTGGTGTGTGTGTGTGTGTGTGTGCATGCACATACACATGCAAGCTCACAGGTACACTATTTTAGATAGGGTGGTCAGCAAAGATGAGAGCTGAGTGGACACCAGAGAAAGTAAAGGAGTAAGCTAGTTGGAGTAAGAGCTTTCTAGGAAAACTCGTGCATTCCAAGCATGCTGGTACAGAGAACAAACAGTGGACCTCAAGGCTGGAGAACCATGAGGGAGGGCCAGAGTAATGGGAACTGTCAGGGGCTGGTTGCATGGAAGGCTAAGAGGATTGTGCAAGACTTTAAGGACTCTACATGTCATTTGGGAAATTCAAATTTCAGATGGGAAGCCACTAGGAGGTGGTTTTAGTCCCCATCCCCCCCAGTAGTTGGTTTTGAGCATAGAGTAAAATGATCTGGCTTGAATAGGAATACTGTGGCTACAGGGTGGAGAAGAGATAGTTGGCAGGAAGACCAGTCACAGTACAAGTGGTCCAGGTGACATAGGATGGTGACTTGGACTAGGGTGTTTGAGATCAAGATGGTGAGAAGAGGCTGAGTGGGGCATTGCTAAAATCGAGCTAACTGGAGTTGGTGACAGGTTGGGTGTGCCATGTGAAAGCAAAAGAGGAGCCAAGGAGGACATGGTAACTCTGGGCCCACTCCGGCATGGATCTTCAGTCCCTCCCTGAAAGGGGGGCACTCCTGGGGCAATAAGTCTCTGTGAAAATTCAAGAGCTCTGTTTTGGAGCTGGTAAGTGTGTTGTGCCTGCTCAACCTCCAAGCAGAAATGCCATACAGGCATAAAGAGCAGGAGAAACGGGGCCAGCAAAAAAAGCTGAGAGGTGCATTCAGTGAGCTCAAGAACAAGTGAGAGCCGGGATTAATTAGCTGGGAGACATGTGGATCGTTTATTTTAAGGTGCTGTACAGCACTGTAGGATTTTTTTTTAAATATAAAAGAGTTTTTTCCTTACTCCAGAAAGGATATGAGGGGTTTTTTTAATTATAAAATACCCAAAAAGGTAAGATAGGAATCAGAATATTTAATACTCAGTTTACAGCCATTGCTTATTTTTTCCCAAATGTTCATGAAGGCACATGCACATGTAATAATTATTATTATAATGCTTATTGAGTGCTTATCATGTGTGTGGCAAGCACAGTGCATGAATTTACATGCATGTCTCACTTCTCACCACTATGTGTCCGAGAGAGCCTGCAATCACCCTCCTCCTAGAGTTGTCCCTGTGGCAGAGGTATGACTGGAACTCAGGTTTTTTGATTCCAGAGGCTGGTTTCTGCCTACAACATTCTTAACCCTTACAGAATTGCCATTAACATGTGGCTATTGAACAACAGGAGCTCCCGTTCATTGCTGGCAGGAATGCAAAATGGTGTACCCACTCTGGAAGACAGTTTGGTGGTTTCTTACAAAGCTAAACATACTCTTACCATACAACCCAGCGATCAAGCTCCTCAGTATTTACCCACATGGATTTAAAACATTTGTCCATGCAAGAACCTGCATGTGGATATTTATAGCAGCTCTATTCATAATTGCCAAAGCTTGGAAGCAACCAATGAAAAAACAAGGAAGACACTTAAATATATATTACTGGGTGAAAACAGTCTATCTGAAAAGGCTACATATTGCATGATTCCAACAATATGATGTTCCGAAAGGCAAAACTAGAGGCTGTATAGAGAGCAGTGGTTGTCAGTGGTTTGTGGAGAGGGAGGGATGAACAGGTGGAACATAGGGAATATTTAGGGCAGTGAAATTACTCAGTATGATACCATAATGGTGATACATGTTATAAATTTGTTAAAGCTATAGAATGTAGGAGTGCCTGGGTGGCTCAGTCAGTTAAGCATCTGCCTTTGGCTCAGGTCATGACCCCAGGGTCCTGAGATCGAGCCCTGTGACAGACGAGCTCCCTCTCCCTCTACTCCTCTCCCTCACTCTCACGCTCTCTCTCTCTCTCAAATAAATACGTAAATTTTTTTTAAAAAAGCTAATTAACAGTAAATGTGACCCTTAATATAAGCCCTGTGATTATGTCAGTGTGGGTTCACTGATTATAACAATGAGAGCTGCATGGGCAGAGCCTTCCCAGAGAGCTGGGGGTCCTGGAAAGCAGAGGATGGGACCAAAGAGGATTATTCTCCAGCCTCAAGATTTAATGGAATTTACCTTATTCAGTTTTGGACTACCGTTTGAACCTTTCCTTTTTTCCTACTTCTCCCTTCTAGAATGGGAATGTCTATCCTCTGCCTGATCCATCATATTTTGGAAGCATCACAGATGTCTGTTTTCACAGGTTCACAGCTGGAGAGGAATTTACCCTCAGGATGAATCATACCTCAAGCCTCACACCTAGCTGACTTAAAGATACTTAGGTGAGACTTTGGACTTGGGACTTTTTGTTGAAATGTGTTAAGATTTGGGGCAGGGGGATGTTGTGAAGGAATGAATGTATTTTGCATGTGAGAAGAATTTTGGAGGGTCAGGGGTGGAAGGCTTTGGACTGAATGTTTGTGTCCCCTCAAAATTTGTATGTTGAAGTGCTAACTCCCAATGTTGTTGTATTGAGAGATGGGGTCTCTAAGAGGTAATTAAGGTTAAATGAGGTCATAGGAGTAGGGCCTCTGATAGGATCTGATAGGATTCATATCCTTAAAGGAGAGCTGTGTCTGTGTGTGTGTGTGTGTATGTGTGCGTGTGCATGTGTGCATGCAAGCATGTGCACACATGTGTAGAGGGAAGGCCATGTGAAGGTGCAAGAAGGTGGCCATCTGCAAGCCAGGAAGAAAGTCCTCACCAGGAATCAAATCATCTGCACCTTGATCTTGGACTTCCCAGCCTCCAGAACTGTGAGAAAGAAATGCCTGTTGTTTAAGCCACATAGGGTGTGGTATTTTGTTACAGCAGCCCTGGTGGACTAATGCAGTGTCCAATATCTTTCATTCAGCTTCTGAAATGTTTGAACTGTGTTTTTATATTTATTTTTTTAATATATGTGATGTTATTTGGAGATGGGGCCTTTGGGAAGTCATTAAGGTTAGATGAAGTCATGAAGGTGGAGTCCCCAGGATGGGATTAGTGTCCTTATGAGAGACACCAGAGAGCTCGCTCTCTCTCTGTGAAAGCACAAAGAAGACATCATGTGATAGCACAGCAAGATGGCTGCCACCAACATGCCAAAAGAAGAGGACTCAGAATGAAACCTACCTTGCTGGAACCCTGATCTTGGACTTTCCAGCCTCTAGAACTATGAGAAATAAATGTCTGTTGTTTAAACCAACCAGTCTGTGGCATCCTGTTATGATAGCTGAGAAGACTATGACACTTATTATGATTTTCCTCAAGTAATGGATACCTCCATATAGAAATCTTTTGATAACATTTTTGATAATATCCATAGAATAAATTCTTAGAACTAAAATTGCATGCATGCTTCCTGTGCTTCTCACTGCCAACCATCCCCTAGAACCCTGGGACCATTTTAGAGTCTTGATGCAATGCAAGCACATGTTCTTCCCCCTGCATGCTCACCAAGGTTTTGAGTTATTATTTTTTAAGTTATTACCATTTTGAAAGTGATAATGGCGTCTCATCAATAATTCTACTTGCATTTCTTTGACTATTAATGAATATTTAAAACATATTTATTTACTCAAAAATCCCATTCCTTTTTGCAATCACTATCCAAGTGACTAAGAATCTAGATGGCACTTCTTCTAACACTGTCTTGTTAAATGTCTCATCTCATTTCCTCTCTCACAGATGATCTACCAAGTCCTGAGGTCAGCCTATCTCCCTCTAAGACTCAGAAGACAATCAATTCTGACACAGTTGGGATGGAACTGGGACAAAGCTCCTGCAGGCTGCCCCTCCACCCAGACCCTTTGTATTCTATTCATAACATTATACACAGTAGAAGGACATCAGAGAGGTGCTGATGTTGACTTTTACTCCCAAGTGGAATCTCTGAAGACATGCATACCAATAAGGACAGGAGCAAAGCTACAGAATCCTATGGGGGACTGAAAAGAGATTCAGATGGGATTAAGTTGAAAGAAAGTAAGAACAAAGCAAATGTTTAACAAGTGAATAAATGAATGAATGAAAGTTGCTTTCATCTTTTGGCACTTATATCTGGCACTAAAGAGTTTAGAATATAAGAGAGTTTTTTTTTTTTTAAGAGAGTCTATTTTTTTAATTAGTAACATTTTAAGAAAAGATAAGAACTAAAATTTTAGGACTTAAAGATTTGGAAATACATTTATAGCCATAATTTACTATTGTTGTCAGCATTGCCATTGTTGCTATACACAGCTAGGAAGTTAGGATCATTTTTACAGTTTAATCTACAGACTAGTAATCATATTTACATATTAGCTATAATAGCTATCATTTATTGAGTATCTACTATGTATTAGACGTTAAGTACTTTATAAACATTATCTCCTTTGATTAAAATCTAACTCTGGAACCCTGAACTATCAGGGTAGGTGGTGTGGAGAGGGATTTTCATTAAGTTCCGTCAGCGAAATATGAGTAATAATGGAGCCCTTGGCTGAATGATCACAATGCCAAAATTCTGTCATTAAGATTTTGAAAAGAAGAGAGTATAAAGTCAACCGAATCCCTGAGAGGGTCAGAAATTCCACTTAGGTGGGAAACAAAATACACACCAGGGACACTGGTTGTCCCAGGAGTCTCTAAGCCAATCCCTGAAGGAACTGTGTTCCTGGACTGAAGGGATTGCAGTGAAGACAAAGGCTAGCTTTTGAGGGCTTAAGAGAAAACACTCTGTTCACTCATAGTTAAAGTGCTCATGCAAGTTCAAGAGAAGGGAGAGCAGCAGCAGTGCAAGGACAACTGAGGCAGCTCCAGGGCAGGAAAAACAGCCACTGAGTGTCAACACCCCGATATCTAATAGTAAAACTTACAAGTCTCAGAGACAAAGAGAAATTCCTGAAAGCAGCTCGGGATAAGAGGTCTGTAAACTACAACGGTAAAAACATTAGATTGGCAGCAGACCTATCCACAGAGACCTGGCAGGCCAGAAAGGACTGGCATGATATATTCAGAGCACTAAATGAGAAAAATATACAGCCAAGAATACTATATCTAGCTAGGTTGTCACTGAAAATAGAAGGAGAGATAAAAAGCTTCCAGGAAAAACAAAAACTAAAAGAATTTGCAAACACGAAACCAGCCCTACAAGAAATATTGAAAGGGGTCCTCTAAGCAAAGAGAGAGCCTAAAAGTAACATAGATCAGAAAAGAACACAGACAATATACAGTAACAGTTACCTTACAGGCAATACAATGGCACTAAATTCATATCTTTCAATAGTTACCCTGAATGTAAATGGGCTAAATGCCCCAATCAAAAGACACAGTGTATCAGATTGGATTAAAAACAAAACAAAACATCGATACGCTGTCAGCAAGAGACTCATTTTAGACCCAAACACACCCAGATTGAAAGTGAGGGGGTGGAAAACTATTTACCATGCTAATGGACATCAAAAGAAAGCTGGGGTGGCAATCCTTATATCAGACAAATTAGATTTTAAACCAAAGACTATAATAATAAGAGATGAAGAAGGACACTATATCCTACTTAAAGGGTCTACCCAACAAGAAGAACTAACAATTTTAAATATCTATGCCCCTAACATGGGAGCAGCCAATTATATAAGGCAATTAACAACAAAATCAAAGAAACATATCGACAACAATACAATAATAGTAGGGGACTTTAATACCCCCCTCACTGAAATGGACAGATCATCTAAGCAAAAGATCAACAAGGAAATAAAGACTTTAAATGACACACTGGACCAAATGAACTTCACAGATCTATTCAGAACATTCCATCCCAAAGCAATAGAATACACATTCTTCTCTAGTGCACATGGAACATTCTCCAGAATACATCACATCCTGGGTCACAAATCAGGTCTCAATCGGTACCAAAAGACTGGGATAATTCGTGCATATTTTCGGACCATAATGCTTTGAAACTTGAACTCAATCACAAGAGGAAAGTCGGAAAGAACTCAAATACATGGAGGCTAAAGAGCATCCTACTAAAGAATGAATGGGTCAACCAGGAAATTAAAGAAGAATTAAAAAAATTCATGGAAACAAACGAAAATGAAAACACAATTGTTCAAAATCTTTGGGATGAAGCAAAGGCAGTCCTAAGAGGAACGTATATAGCAATACAAGCCTTCCTCAAGAAACAAGAAAGGTGTCAAACACACAACCTAACCCTACACCTAAAGGAGCTGGAGAAAGAACAGCAAATAAAGCCTAAACCCAGCAGGAGAAGAGAAATAATAAAGATCAGAGCAGAAATCAATGAAATAGGAACCAAAACAACAGTAGAACAGATCAATGAAACTAGGAGCTGGTTCCTTGATAGAATTAATAAGATTCATAAACCCCTGGCCAGACTTACCAAAAATAAAAGAGAAAGGACCCAAATAAATAAAATCATGAATGAAAGAGGAGAGATCACAACCAACACCAAAGAAATACAAACAATTATAAGAACATATTATGAGCAACTATATGCCAGCAAATTAGATAATCTGGAAGAAATGGATGCATTCCTAGGGACATATAAAGTACCAAAACTGAAACAGGAAGAAATAGAAAACCTGAACAGAACTATAACCACTAATGAAATTGAAGCAGTAATCAACAATCTCCCAACAAACAAGAGCCCAGGGCCAGATGGCTTCTCAGGGGAATTCTACCAAACATTTAAAGAAGAATTAATACCTATTCTTCTGAAACTGTTCCAAAAAATAGAAATGGAAGGAAAACTCCCAAACTCATTTTATGATCCCCAAACCAAAGACCCACTAAAAAGGAGAATTCCAGACCAATATCCCTGATGAATATGGATGCAAAAATTCTCACCAAAATACTAGCCAATAGGATCCAACAGTACATTAAAAGGATTATTCCCCACGACCAAGTGGGATTTATTCCTGGGCTGCAAGGTTGGTTCAACATCCGCAAATCAATCAATGTGATACAATACATTAATAAAAGAAGAACAAGAACCATATGATCCTCTCAATAGATGCAGAAAAAGCATTTGATAAAGTACAGCATCCTTTCTTGATTAAAACTCTTCACAGTGTAGGGATAGAGGGTACACACCACAATATCATAAAAGCCATCTATGAAAAACCCCTAGCAAATATCATTCTCAATGGGGAAAAACTGAGAGCTTATCCCCTAAGGTCAGGAACATGGCAGGGATGTCCACTATCACCACTGTTATTCAACATAGTACTAGAAGTCCTAGCCACAGCAATCAGACAACAAAAAGAAATAAAGGCATTCAAATCAGCAAAGAAGAAGTCAAACTCTCACTCTTCGCAGATGATATAATACTTTATGTGGAAAACCCAAAAGACTCCACCCCCAAACTGCTAGAACTCATACAGGAATTCAGTAAAGTGGCAGGATATAAAATCAATGCACAGAAATCTGTGGCATTTCTATACACCAACAACAAGACAGAAGAAAGAGAAATTAAGGAGTCGATCCCCTTTACAATTGTACCCCAAACCATAAGATACCTAGGAATAAATCTAACCAAAGAGGCAAAGGTTCCGTACTCAGAAAACTATAGAATACTCATGAAAGAAATTGAGGAAGACGCAAAGAAATGGAAAAAGTTCCATGCTCAGGGACTGGAAGAACAAATATTGTGAAAATGTCTATGCTACCTAAAGCAGTCTAAACATTTAATGCAATCTTTGTCAAAATACCATCAACTTTTTTTCAAAGAAATGGAAAAAATAATCCCAAAATTTGTATGGAACCAGAAAAGATCCCGAATAGCCAGAGGAACGTTGAAAAAGAAAAACAAAGTTGGTGGCATCACAATTTCAGACATCAAGCTCTATTTCAAAGCTGTCATCATCAAGACAGTATGGTACTGGCACAAAAACAGACACATAGATCAATGGAACAGAATAGAGAGCCCAGAAATGGACCCTCAACTCTATGGTCAACTAATCTTCAACAAAGCAGGAAAGAATGTCCAATGGAAAAAAGACAGTCTCTTCAACAAATGGTGTTGGGAAAATTGGACAGCCACATGCCGAAGAATGAAACGGGACCATTTCCTTACACCACACACAAAAATAGACTCCAAATGGTTGAAAGACCTCAATGTGCGACAGGAATCCATCAAAATCCTTGAGGAGAACACAGGCAGCAACCTCTTCGAACTTAGCTGCAGCAACTTCTTTTTAGAAACATCGCCAAAGGCAAGGGAAGCGAGGGCAAAAATGAACTATTGGGACTTCATCAAGATAAAAAGTTTTTGCACAGCAAAGGAAACAATCAACAAAACCAAAAGATGACCAACAGAATGGAAGAAAATATTTGCAAATGACATATCAGATGAAGAGGTAGTATCCAAAATCTATAAAGAACTTATCAAACTCGGGTGCCTGGGTGGCTGTCATTAAGCGTCTGCCTTTGGCTCAGGTCATGATCCCTAGGTCTGGGATCGAGCCCTACATCGGTCTCCCTGCTCGGTGGGAAGCCTGCTTCTCCCTCTCCCACTCCCTCTGCTTGTGTTCCCTCTCTCGCTGTGTCTTTCTCTGTCAAATAAAGAAAATCTTAAAAAAAAAAAAAAGAACTTATTAAATTCAATGCCCAGAGAACAAATAATCCAATCAAGAAATGGGCAGAAGACATGAACAGTCATTTCTGCAAAGAAGGTATCCAAATGGCCATCAGACACATGAAAAAGTGTTCAACATCATTCAGCATCAGGGAAATACAAATCAAAACCTCAATGAGATACCACCTCACACCAGTCAGAATGGCTAAAATTAACAAGTCAGGAAACAACAGATGTTGGCAAGGATGTGGAGAAAAGGGAACCATCCTACACTGTTGGTGGGAATGCAAGCTGGTGTAGCCACTCACAGCATGGAGGTTCCTCAAAAAGTTGAAAATAGAGTTACCGTACAACCCAGCAATTGCACTACTGGGTATTTACCCCAAAGATACAAATGTAGTGATCTGAAGAGGTACATGCACCCCAATGTTTATAGCAGCAATGTCCACAATAGCCAAGCTATGGAAAGAGCCAAGATGTACATCAACAGATGAATGAATAAAGAAAATGTGGTATATATATACATTGGAATATTATGAAGCCATCAAAAAAATGAAATCTTGCTATTTGCAATGACGTGGATGGAACTAGAAGGTATTATGCTAAGCGAAATAAGTCAATCAGAGAAAGACAAGTATCATATGATCTCACTGATATGAGGAATTTGAGAAACAAGACAGAGGATCATAGGGGAAGGGAGGGAAAAATGAAACAAGATGAAACCAGAGAGGGAGACAAACCATAAGAGACTCTTAATCTCAGGAAACAAACTGAGGGTTGTTGGAGAGGAGGGGGGTTGGAGGGATGGAGGGACTGGGTGATGGACATTGGGAAGGATATGTGCTATGGTGAGCGCTGTGAATTGTGTAAGATTGATGAATCACAGACCTGTACCCCTGAAACAAATAATACATTATATGTTAATAAAAAAATTAAAATAAAAAATAAGAAATAAATAAATAAATAAAATAAAAAAATTATGGGGTTTTTGTTGTTGTTGTTGCTCTCTTTAAGCCATTGGCTTCCAGAGTCTTGAAGCTAGTCCCCTTGTCGGGTTCAGTTTCCCTGTGGGGAAAATAAGGGTTTATTTTTTGCTATCACCTTTTTTAGTATGGGGAGGTTCAAATAATTCCAAGCCACCTAAAGTTTTAACCTCCCATTCCATTTAATCATGTTCACTCTTGCTGTTTAACCCCTGTTTTTCATTTTTCCCCACCCCAGACTTACCCTTTCCAGCCTTCAAACCCCCCAGAGCAAACAGCCACCCAAGCTTGGGTCTTTTTTATCCGTCTGTTAGGCCAGGTACGTGTCTTTCTTGGGATGCTGTCAACTGCCTGCAGATTCATCCTCCTAAGTGATAAAGCCCTTCAGCTCCAAGTCTTTAAATACATTCTTTATGTATCAGAGAACATGTAGACTACTTTGTATTTGAATGTTACCTTTGGTGTCCGTTATCTTTCCTTCCCCTTCTCATTTTGCTAAGATTTTCTTTTTTTAAAAAATTTTTTAAAAGATTATATTTATTTATTTGTCAGAGAGAGAGAGAGAGCAAACACAAGCAGGGAGAGTGGCAGGCAGAGGGAGAAGCAGCCTCCCCGCTGAGCAGGGAGCCTGATGCAGGACTCAATCCCAGGACCCTGGGATCATGACCTGAGCCGAAGGCAGACGCTTAACCGAGTGAGCCACCCAGCCTGCCCAAGATTATTTTTCTACAGCAGTTTTATGTTCACAGCAACGTTGAGGGGAAGGTACAGAGATTTCTCATATACTGCCGGGGCCCACACATGTAGAGCCTCCCCTATTATCAACATTTTTTACAGCTAATGACTACATTGACACATTATAATTACCAAATGTCTATAGTTTACTGCATGGTTCACTCTTGGTGTTAGACATTCTGTGGGTTTGGCCGAATGTATGATGACATGTATCCATCATTATGATATCATGCAGAGTAGTATCATTGCCCTAGAAATCCTCCTATTCATCCCTCCTCCACAGCATTTGGTGGTGTCTGTGTTCTGGATTTTGGCCATTCTAATAGGTGTATAGTTGTATCTTATTACTGTTTTAATTTGCATTTCTCTAATGACATATGGTGTCATTATTATTATATGCCAGGAGGAGTTATGGCTGGATATATAAATTTGGAAATTTTTCAAATTACTGAAGAAATGGAAATGGTTGGGTTTCTAAAAGAGAACACTCAGCATGAGAAGAGTTTTGGGGCAGAACGTTAGCAGAACAACATGTAGAGGCCAAGGGAGGTACGGGAGCACAGGGAAACCAGAAGGAAGAGCAGGAGCAGAGCAAGGGCAGTGCAGGGAGGAAAGTGCGGAGACACGCTCCAATTCTTGGGGGTTGGAAGTCAGCATAAAGATGCTGCTTGCTTTTCAAAGAACCAGAGGCATTTCTAAATTGCTCTGGGCTGCAGACAGTATGTCTTTTGCATATAAAAAAGTATCATATGGTAGAGCATAGGGTTTATTGATATTGATCTGTTGCCTTCCTTTTCTATCTGAACACAATTTGAGCTATCACCCATGACCAAACAACAAGACACTTCGTGTATCAAGTGACATGAATTCATGACATCTCTACCTAACACAGAGCAGTGAAGCTAAGAGTGTTTTTCAAGATTTAGTATCCTGAGAATCAACTGATATTTCACACATCGCCATAAAAATAAATTATATAATTGTAAAGAACAAAGAACATTAAAACAGAGGTCAAATGATTACATTTTTCATACAGATTAATATGAAAAAAATAAAAGGTGCTAGTTAACCATGGCCATTGGAAAGATAATCTTAAAATTTATTCACCAAATGCATCAATAACTAGTAGAGTATAGGGAAACATATAGGTTTTGAAGTCAAACAGATTTAGAATTGGGTCTTAACTCCAACATTTACTTATTTGCTCCTTGTATGATCCTAGAGAAATTATTCGTGTTCTCTGAATCTTATTTATTCACCCTTAAAATGCAATCAGAATAGCTTTGTTGCCAACATAATTGGACAATATTTGAGGTTTTAATTTATGTTGTTTTTATTTTTTCTTGTATGGGGCAGACCACTGACTGGGCTCTGATATTAATTCTCTACTTCTCCTTTTAATAATAGAACCACTTCTTCCATAAGGGTTTTAGCTAGGTTCATGGAAGCCAGCTCCTGGCCATGCCTTGCCTGTCGTGCAGCTAGGAGTGGCCATGTTCAGTTCAGGGCAAAGGGAATGAGCAGAGGTGGTGTGTGTAACTCCAGGTCATCACCTTAGCCATGCTTACCTTGAATTCTGCTTCCTGCTCCCTGCTGGCTGGAAGATAGTATAGCTGGGTCTTGGACCCAGAGATGGAAGCCACATGTTCTGGATGGTACCATTGGCCTCTTAGGGCACAACTGTACATCTAGCTGGGTAACCTACCTATTTTTGAATTGTTTTAGGAAAGAGAGATAGAAACTTCTATTTATTTAAGCTACTGATTTGGGCGTTGCTTTGCTACTGATTAATTCTCATTTTCATCTTTGCTCCCCCAAATCATGCTAGTTCATAGTATCATTGCTTCAGAGGAAATTTGTGACCAAATTTCTCCCCCCCCCCACAAAAGCTTAATTCCTTAGAACTTGTAGGATTTGGGGAGGAAGCAAAAATAACAAAAAAAAAAAAAAAAAAAAAAGGATTCTCTGGTAGAAAATAAAAAAGGTGTCTTGCAAAAGCAGCAGGAAAGTGAGATTGTCAACCCCCTCTTCCCACCCCCAGCCAAGACTAAAAAATATTTCTTCTGGGGTTAGGGGAAGAAAAGGAGACTTCTAGCGGCCAAGGTCATGATATTAGGGCTGGTTTCTTATAGCCTTCTGGGGAGAAAATAGGACCCCATAGTAGGAGAGGCAAACAGAACCCATACCATTGCAAGATTTGATGTCCAGAGGATGGCCATGAGCAACAGAGTCTGTTGGACCTGGAAGGATACTTCAAACCATGGAAAAGAAAGACTAAACAGATTCTATGTCAAACAGTTACCCAGGAGCAGAGGCTCCTATCCCCCTAACCCCAGCACTCTGGTGATACCTAAGAGCTAGAACTGGGTACTACCATGGGGATTGAGGAGAAGGCCACACAGAGTATGACAGGTTAATTTTCTACCAGCCCCAGAAGCACGACAGGGTCAGTGACATAAATCAGGTGGAGTCACAGAAGAGAAAGTGATTATTTCTTTCACGTTTAATATTGACAAGATTTTGACATCCTCCACCTGGATAAAATGAATTAACAAATATAATATGCATTGTACAGTGTTCATTCCCTCTGAGCCTTATACTGATCATCTACTTTATGCTAATGAGCAAGGTATGAAAGTATTTGAGATATAGTCTCTGTTCCTTCATCCAAGGAACTCAAATCAGTGAAGGAGAGCAAAATGGGTACAAAGTTTTCTATAAAGCACTGTGCAGTCAAAAAAGAAGTTAAAAACATCTCGGCCTTGGATAGTTGACCACTTCAAATCTGAGTAATATTTGAACTAGCCCTTGAAGCAAGAAGTGAAGGCAGAGGGGACAGGAGGAGAGGATGAATTCCCTACCCTGAGTCCACACTGTTCAACAATACACAGGTGACAGGGGCGCCTAGGTGGCTCAGTCAGTTAATTGTTTGCCTTCGGCTCAGGTCATGATCCCAGGGTCCTGGGATCAAGCCCCACATCGGGCTCACTGCTGGGCGGGAAGCCTGCTTCTCCGTCTCCCACTCCCCCTGCTTGTGTTCCCTCTCTCGCTGTCTCTCTCTCTCTGTCAAATAAATTAAAAAAACAATACACAGGTGATAGGTGGCCACAGGGTTCTGAAGACCATCACCAGAGCAGTGGCAGCACCATGATTGAAAACAGCATTGGAAAGAGAGAGAGATGGGCAGAGAGATGGTTAGCTGGTGGCCTGGTTTCCCCACAACCCTTACTCTCCTCCATGAAAATCTGGCCTTACTTGTGCTGTAAAGATCAATAAAAATTGTCTAGGTGAGAAGTGGGGAAGGACAGATACAAAGATCAAGAAGGAGGAAATGCCTAGTGTTCAGGGGATGGTGAGCAGCTGGGGTGTGGAGAAGCTGGAGGCAGATGGGGAAGGATGGAGGGATGGATGGAGGGCAGGTGGGAATCAGGGGTCCATCCAGGGCACTGCACTGATTTTAGCCAATCAGGGCTGGTCATCCACAGCGTGAGAACAAGATTTGTTAGTCGTAAAGCCTGTGTTCACAGGGAGTCCACCCAAGGCCTCGTCCATGTGCTGACACTTGGTTATCTTTCGTCTGGACCAGTGGCTCAGGGGATTCCCTTCACATCTGCTTTTGAAAGGAACCCCAGCCTCGTCTGGATGGCACTGGAGTCAGGTTGAATAAATGATCGCGGGGGTTATAGGAAGTGCACACGTGGTTAATATGAAGTGCTCATGATGTAGACTGGGAGACACAAGGCCAGAAACCGCTGGAAATCAGGACCAGTGGGGGACTGCATGCAGTCTCATAGGGCCCCACTTTCACAGTATTTCCCATACAAAAGGAAGAAGGGGAAAGACAACAAAGCACCATGTTCCCATCTTTCCATACAGCTTGCCCGGGCATTTATACCCTCCACACCTTGTATACACCCCAACCGATCTTGTCCCGCAGAGTCCGCCCTGGGCGTGTAGACTGGCAGCATCTGTGCTTTAGTCGGTGCGAACCAGGTATGATGACTGCACCACCCACACGGCACTGCAGGGAGACAAGCTCTGGGGTTTGAAATACAGTCAGACGACCACGATTTTATGCCAAAAGGCCTGAGCCGCCTCGCCACAGAGCCAGACTCAGTATGAAAAGTCATTGCCAGAAGCTCCATCAGAGGCAATTTAAGTCAAGTGAGCTGGTTATCTAGGCCCAGCCAGGCTTGCCAATTTGTAACTTGGCAACCAGCAGCCATGTGCTTTTTTGATGGATTCTTTATCCTCTGTCACCCAGGATCAGGCTGTGGACTGGTTTGGCTTTCTTTCCCCTTTTTATTGCTGTGGCAGCGTTTCACACCAAAGTTTGCCTTCTTCGTTTTGTTGTTGTTGTTGTTGTTTTTGTTTTGTTTTGTTTTGTTTTTTTAACATGGACAGTTTGTAAAGAAAGGAGAAGGGAGGGAGTGAGATACTTGGTGTTGTGGGGAAAGGTGATGCTCTTATAAATGTACCTGCAAAGGATTCTATGACAAATAAAAATGAACATATGTTTATTTAGTTCAGTGTGATCTTTTTACTCATGACTCCAGTGAAGAGCTAAACACACACACTGCTTACCAGGTACAAAGTATTGTTCTAAGCACTCTACCTCCATTACAACAACCTATGAGGCAGACATTCCTAGCAGCCACACTTTCCATTTGAGGCAACTGTAGTGGGTTGAATTGTGATTCCCTCCTTGGAATTCATGTCCACCAGGAATTGCAGAAGGTCACCTGATTTGGAAATAGGGTCTTGGCTGATGTAAACTAAAGGCAGGATGGAGATGAGAGGATACTGGATTAGAGTGGGGCTGTGTGAAGAAGGCAGCAGAGACTGGGGAGATGCAAAGGCAGACCAAGGGACACGGGTCACTACCGGGAGCTGGGACAGAGGTAGGCAGCAGGTTTTCCCTCAAAACCTCCAGAAGGAACCAACCCAACCCTGCCGACACCTTAATTTCAGACTTCTGGCCCTTTGAGCCGTGATAAAATAAATTTCTGTCGTTTTACGCCACCCAGTTTATAAAATTCATCATGGAAGCCACAGGAAACCAATACAGCCATGAAAACCCTTGCCCTTGCTCAAGGACACTCAGAGGTAAGTGCAGAGCCAGGCAGTCTGGGTCCACAATCCATGTTCCTAATCACTATGCTGTTCTGCCTTCACACAACCAAAGAGATGTGTGGGTGTCCTGAGAGGTTCCTCAGAACCATCATACCTCGTTTCCACTGTGTGTCTTTAATGCATTTGATTATTGCAGTCTTGGTGATAAGCCATTCAATATCCCCATTTCCTACAATACTCCTGTATTTGCTTCACTGGCTGCCAGATTACAATGCCTGTTAAAATAAATATGCTTCAATTACCTTAAAATCACTCAACATCACCAGTGTTCCTACTGATATAAAACTACTGGAGTGATACAAATTTTAACAAGAGTTTGAATTTGGAAGTAATAAGGTTTTGTGATATGTGTAATGTGGAGTGATTCTGGCAGAAGACATTTAGAAATTTCTGGTTCAGACTGAAAACATTTCAGTTCAGAGGCAGTCTTCAGACTTAGCCTCAAAGGTAGTTAATTCAGGGTAACCGAAAAATCTACGCTTCTTCTGTTTTTATTAACCATTTTAGTTCAAAATTCATGTTTGTTTTTATTTTTAATTTTTTAAATTTTTTATTGTTATGTTAATCACCATACATTACATCATTAGTTTTAGATGTAGTGTTCCATGATTCATTGTTTGTGTATAACACCCAGTGCTCCATGCAGAACGTGCCCTCTTTAATATCCATCACCAGGCTAACCCATCCTCCCACTCCCTCATGTTTGTTTTTAAGGAAAACTATTTCCAAGGTAGCTATGAGTGGACAAGTATGGAAAACAAAAGTGTTTCTCCACAAATACGACTTTGTGTTGCTTTAAACACGATAAGAACAATATTCAAACCCATAGGTTAGGCACATGCCTGACAACATTTTCAGCACTCAGGAACTGTTAAAATTACACCAGTGTGAAATTGGAGGCTGCATCTATGTGGGTAATGAAGACTTCTTTTTTTTTTTTTTTTTGATACTTTTTTTTTTTTAATTTTTTTATTGTTATGTTAATCCCCATACATTACATCATTAGTTTTAGATATAGTGTTCCATGATTCATTGTTTGTGCATAACACCCAGTGCTCCATGCAGAACGTGCCCTCCTCAATACCCATCACCAGGCTAACCCATCCTCCCAACCCCCTCCCCTCTAGAACCCTCAGTTTGTTTTTCAGAGTCCATCGTCTCTCATGGTTCTTCTCCCCCTCCGATTTCCCCCCCTTCATTCTTCCCCTCCTGCTACATTCTTCTTCTTCTTTTTTTCTTTCTTAACATATATTGCATTATTTGTTTCAGAGGTACAGATCTTCTACACTCCTGGTCCATGCAAGTTACATTCTGCTAATATCATCCTTGACCACAGTTTCCCAAATCCCACGCTGTATTAATTCAGACTTCCGGGGATTGATAATGGCATTGGCTTTGGTACACACCCGTAAGCTCCTCCTGGCTCTGACACATGGTTTCTGCATTTCCCATTTAGTACAGTTTTTCCTATCTAATGTTTGTCTTTCATCTCTAAGTCCACAAATGTAATAATCACAAACTCTGAAATACTGTCTTCTGCTCCTGAATTTTTTCATGGTTTATTCAGTGTGTTTGCAATAGGTATAAGCTTATTGCATTTTCTTAGCCCAATATTAAAGGAGAGTGTTCCAATGGGGTTAAGGAAACAAGGGGCTAAAGCAGATGTGGAAAAAGCATCTGAAAATGTGTCAGATTTCCCAATTTTGCAGGTTTCTCTTAAAGTCCCAGCTCAGGCAGTTGTACACTTTGGGGGTATCCCCCCCATAAGCTCTATGACTGGGAAATCTGGTCCACCCCACTGTGGCAGGTATCATGGCTCTGGGCTATGTAATTACATGTGCTCTGCATGCCCAGGCTTCTCAAAGAATCGACTTCTTTCTATAGGCTGCAGTGTGAGTGCAGGCATGAGGCTATGACTTTGTCCCAGCACAGCTGATTGGCCAAGTGCTGCCCCTCATCGGAAAGGAGCCATCCATAGCCTGGCCAGTAACTTTGGCCTAATGAAACAAAGGGTGGGCTGGATCAGATTCTCCCTGGGGAATTTGGAATGGGATAAGCGACTGAGTAGCAGGACAGAAATCACGAGACATGAGGGAATCTAGATAAATTTCATTCATGGTGGAACATGGAGGAAAACTCTATGAGCTACCACTGCTGAAGTCAATGAACACACTCTACTTCCTGCTTTCTGGGGCTAGGTTTTATAGCTTTCCCTGTATGTCTGAGTCCTTATAACAGATCTCCCTTTCCAATTGAGTGACTTTAATTTACAGTGAATTGCCTGAATCAAAACTTGGAGTAAAAAGCAACCATGAACAGAACTTTTCCCAAACCAGTCAGCCTAGCCCTCCATATACCCACTTCCTCTCTTACAGATGCACCATCCCTCCTTCCTGTCCATGCTCCACTCACTGTGGGCAGCAAAGACAGACAAACACAGCCTAAAAAATGCAGGCACAGAGAGGGCTGTGGGAGACAAAGAATCACACAAAGCCAGAATGCAGAAAGTGGGAGAGATCATGATGCACAAAGCAGAGAGTGCCAGGCCCATGACAGACTGTGGGTAGCTCATGGACACACACTGGTAGATCCCAGTGTCACGAATTTTATGTGTCAAGTGGACTGGGCTTATAGGTGCCCAGGTTAAACATGATTTCTGGGTGTGCCTGTGGGGGTGTTTTGGGTGAGATCAGCATTTGAATCAGTACCTTCAGTAACCAACTTGGGTAGGCATCATCTAATCCATTGAGGGCCTAAATAGAACAAAAAGATGGAGAAAGGAGAAATATGCTCCTTTTTGCTTCCTGCTTGCCTGTATGAGCTGAGACATTGGTCTTCTGCTCTTGGATTGGGATTTATACCACTGATTCCCCTGGACTCAGTGGAGGTCTTCAGACTCAGGATGGAACTATACCACTGGCTTTCATGGGGTCCAGCTTGCAGAACAAGATCATGGGATTTCTCAACCTCCATAATTGCACGAGCCAATTCCTCATACTAAAATATCTTCATATATGGGGCGCCTGGGTGGCTCAGTCGTTAAGCGTCTGCCTTCGGCTCAGGTCATGATCCCAGGGTCCTGGGATGGAGCCCCGCATCGGGCGCCTTGCTCAGCGGGAAGCCTGCTTCTCCCTCTCCCACTCCCCCTGCTTGTGTTCCCTCTCTCACTGTCTCTCTGTCAAATAAATAAATAAAATCTTTAAAAAATAAATAAAAAAATAAAATAAAATATCTTCATATATATTGGTTCTTATTTGTTCTGTTTCTTGAGAGAACTCTGACTAACATATCTTACCTTCTCATTGGAAATGCCTGAAAATGAGATGAGAGACACAGAGGACAAAAGAGATGCTTTTTGGGGCACTTGGTTGGCTCAATTGGTTAAGCAACTGTCTTCGGCTCAGGTCATGATCCTGGAGTTCCAAGATTGAGCCCACGTCGGGCTCCCTGCAGTGGGGAGTCTGCTTCTCCCTCTGACCCTCCCCCACTCATGCTCTCTCTCAAATAAATAAATAAAATCTTAAAAAATAATAAAGAGATGCTCTCTTAAGACCATGGAAAGCAAGCATCCTAACATTTTGATACATCATTATTATGGTTATTTTTTTATTTAGCTCATGAGTAATTTTTAAAGTATGGGTTTGCATTTAACAAAATCCTATTATGTAGGGAAAAGTGAAGCTTACATATGATTCTCTGTATGTTCATAAAGATAACAACATTTGGTCATTCAGCTGATGTTTCTAAACAAGCTCCATGTATACCTAATGTATGGGGGTCCTGACCACAATTTTCATTTCTCTTCTGTCTTTTTTGGCATTTTAGGGATAAAGTATCAAAGTGATTGTGGAAAGCATCTTTGCTTTTTTCCAAGCCATCTGCAGGATATTGAAAGATGCACAATTTCCAGGCTGTGAACATATAGCATGCTCCACATTCCAAACCATTGCTGGCAGCTGGGTGCTAATGGTCTCTTACCAGCAGTGCACCCAGCTAATGGTCTCTTCCTGACACTCGGTCAAGCATCGCTAAACCAGCACATTGCCTGCCCACACCAAAAGTAAGAATTCTACTTCTGCATTTGAAGAGAGTTATCCAGAGGTCCCTCCCCTCAGCCACAAGAGCCAGGGGACTTGGATACACAGCATAATAGGAAATGACTTTTGAGAGGTAAGGTGCGATCTGTGGTCAGGAATGACGAGTTTGAGATGGGGTTCAATTTTGAACAAACAATGCCTTTGTCAGGGAGACATAAAACCAGAAAGGACAAAACATCTTTCTTTTATGAATCCATCCATCCATTTGATTCTGATGTCAATATCAAAGAAGTATTTGTGAAACCTTCAGTTACACTAAATGGATCTGAAGTGATAATTGGCCCTTGGGGTTGGAAATCCACATGTGAATATACTGCAGTTAAGTATCTCAAGCTCAGCAACCTGCTCCTTACATACATGGAATGGTAGGGTATCTTTCAAAATAGATCAGTTGGGGTGGAATTTGTGGGGTTTATAAGTACTTGTGTTCTGCAGGTGCAGACCCTGTGTCCATATTTGTCTGCACTCATTTTTCATTTGGGTCTTCCTGGATAGCACTGGAAGTATATGAAATAGACTCATGAGATAGCATCCTTCTGCCAAGAGTAGGGATCACAAGCTTCATAATCCCTCTGCCTAAAAATATGGATTGGTATGATTGATCGATCACCCCCTTCTTTTTTTGGTCATGGCTACCTCAGTTTGAACTCTGCCTCAGTCAGAATGGGAAGGTAAACAAAGCCAAATCAAAAGGATTAATAACAGTGTAAGTTAAATCAATGGTTCTTTCACAGCTAAATGATATAGGAGGGCAGATATTCTCTTATATCAGTGATGGTTTCATTTTATTTTTTTCCCCCCTCACACTAAACTGATGTGTATTAAATGAGTATATTCATCATCCTGTCCTATTTCACTCATGATGTTCCCTGCTTTCCCAATTTACAGATGTCAAGTTAACCAGGTGTGAATAAAGAAGAGTTTCAATTTTACACTTTGATTTATCCCTCATCCTCTGATGGGAAAATCCTTGCTTATAATCCTCAACATTTTAATTTAAGTTTATGTACACAGAAAACTAGAGTTAATGAATGCAGCTATTACTTTTGATTAGGTAAATCAATCAATCAACAATATAGACTTTAGGACTAGAAGAAACCTCATTATCATCAATTTCAAAGTCTCCATTTTAAAAAGGAGGAAGCAGACCTAAAGCAATCGGGCAGCATGTCATATGCCTTTCAGGTATAATGGCCAGGTCTCAGACATGATCAGACTGGGTAGCTGCCGGTGGGAGCACAGATGGCTCCATGGGGCTGGACAGCCCAGGGCCCATGTCACCACCAGTCCAAGGAATAGGAGATGAAGGTGACCAAGGGTGTGAGCTTTTCATAAAAGCACTATTTCCTCTTTAAAAGGTTGTCTTCTAATCCGAGATGGTCATTCCCACTTTTTATTTTTTTATTTTTTTTCAGTTAAATATGGCTACCTTTATTGAGATTTGGATTACAATAAGAGTATGCTAAGACAATAAGATCTCTCCGCGATATCTAATATGGCATAAGCTTTACATTAATAAAATTCCACAATAAAACCCCAAAGCAGGTAGCTTATTAGGCAAATATTGTTTCACAAACTACTTTACCCCTTTTTAGGATTAAAACATCTTTTCCTAAATGTAATGATGGCTACCAGAAGCAGTGATTTTTAAAATGACTTTACTAGGAGAAATAACAGATTTCCCTCCCTGAATTTTTTTCTAGTTTTGATTTTTTTTTCTAATTGCTTTATTTACTGCTCTATCATATCTAAAATTCTGGGAAACCACTGCCTTAAGCCATAACGAGTCACTGGAGATTTTTAAATCAGAGAGTAACATGAACAGAGAAGTAATTTGGGAAAATTAATTGTTCTTCAGTGGATAGTATCAACTTTAGTGGGAAGAAAATGGAGTCAGGAAGCCTGCTTAGAAAACAATTGCTACACAATCAGCACAGAGTAAGAGGAAAGAGCAAGCTGGGGGCTGGGGGTGAGCGGGGGCACAGCAAAGGCAGAAACAAAGAGAACCAGGCAAAGGGGAGACAACAGACAAAGATGACTATGCGATTTGAAGCCCAGGTACACAAAAGGATAATGATTTACATAGGGACCAGGAAAACCTGGAGAAGTTAGAAGTAAACAAACAAAAAACTGATTAATTTGGCAATATCTATATTTTGTCTGAGGATATGGTAGATGCATTATGGAGAATGTTCAGTTGGAATTTGGCAGTGCAAGACCCAGATTCTATAGGGAGGCCAGGTGAATCCTATGGGAAACGCACAAAAATGTAGTAGTCACAAGAATGGAGAATAGAGACACACAGAGGACCAAGGGCTGGAGAGAAGGATACGCAGATAATGACACAGACAGACAGAGAAGATCAGCCAGAGAGAGAGGAAACCCAGGCAGAAAGATATGTTTCAATATGAGAGAAATGGTGTTCAATTTCTTCCTACCTCCCTCCTTCCTTCCCTTCTTCTCATCCATCCATCCATCCATCCACCCATTTATTGAGTACTTACTCTGCTTTTGGCTCTGGACTACACTCCAAATAAGTCCAAGGCTGCAGCGTAGGTAGGGAGAAGGCAGAAACAACTAAAGGAATCCATCAGATTCCAAGGAAGAGGAGAGTGCAAGGCAAAGGATACATCTCACCTCCATCACTCTGTTTCTACCTGCTCCCTCTTTCGTTTCCTTTGCTCTTTCCCTCACAACCTGTGGGCTGCCCAGAAGCTTTGGTCAGACTGCTGAGCTGAAATCAACAAAACATGGACAGTGAATGCAAAGTGCCAACTCTTTCAGAGTGCAGGGCAGGCTTCCACTGCTGCCTATGTTGCAGGCAGAACAGATTTAAGCAAGGACCAGGAGGATCCTTATCCAGGGCAGGTAGGCTTAGTTTGGGAACTGGCCACTGATCTCTGATAGCATGCTTCCGGTCGGGGACAGCAGCCACTGCTCTGCTCCTTCACAAAGCTTTTATTCAGTTCTTTAGGAAGAAAAATTCTTTA
Organism: Phoca vitulina; assembly: GCF_004348235.1. Taxonomy (NCBI): domain Eukaryota; kingdom Metazoa; phylum Chordata; class Mammalia; order Carnivora; family Phocidae; genus Phoca; species Phoca vitulina. The sequence continues at coordinate 8,248,676 of NW_022589728.1, read as the reverse complement.
ATGGCAAGATGCAGAAATTGCTGACTGAAGTGAAGTGATTCTTCTTTAATCAAACATAAGCCAAATGGAAGGGAGCCCCACAATCAGAGTGTTTAGAGACAAACTTGTCTTTTTTTTTAATTTAAATTCAATTAGCCAATATATAGTACATCATTAGTTTCAGATGTGGTGTTCAATAATTTATCAGTTGCATATAATACCCAGCGTTAGTCACATCACGTGCCCTCCTTAATGCCCATCACCCAATTTCCCCATCCACCCACACACCTCCCCTCTCCTCCAGCAAACCCCGGTTTGTTTCCGGTAGTCAAGAGTCTCATGGTTTTTCTCCCTCTCTGATGACTTCCCATTCAGTTTTTCCCGCCTTCCGCTATGATCCTCTGTGCTGTTTCTTATGTTACACATATGAGTGAAACCACATGATAACTGTCTTTCTCTGATTGATTTACTTCGCTCAGTATAATACCCTCCAGTTCCATCCACATCAATGTAAATGTTAAGTATTCATCCTTTCTGATGGCTGAGTAATATCTATTGCATATATATATATCACATCTTCTTTATCCGTTCATCTGTTGATGGACATCTCAGCTCTTTCCACAGTTTGGCTATTGTGGACATTGCTGCTATAAACATGGGTGTGCAGGTGCCCCTTTGGATCACTACATCTGTATCTTTGGGGTAAATACCTAGTAGTGCAATTGCTGTGTCATAAGATAGCTCTATTTTTAACTTCTTGAGGAACTTCCATACTGTTTTTCCAGAGTGGCTGTTCCAACTTGCATTCCCACCAATAGTGTAAGAGGGTTCCCCATCCTCGCCAAAATTTGTTGTTTCCTGACTTGTTAATTTTAGCCATTCTGACTGGTGTGAAGTGGTATCACATTGTGGTTTTGATTTGTATTTCCCTGTGATGTGGAGCATTTTTTCATGTGTCTGTTGGCCAACCTTTTCTTTTAATAAATTTCTGGATCCAGAATCACAGTTTAGAGACAGAAATAGAAATGTGTGTCTGTGCATGTGTATACAAATACACACACACACACACACACATGCATTCATTTAGACATTTCCACAAAGATTTAATGAAACACACAAAATGAAAAGAAATAAAGTAATGACAGGGGCGCCTGGGTGGCTCAGTCAGTTGAACGTCTGACTCTTGATTTCAGCTCAGGTCATGATCTTGGGGTCCTGGGATGGAGCCCTGCATTGGGAATCTGTGCTCAGCAGGGAGTCTGAGGATTTCTCTCCCTCTCTCTTTGCTCCTCCCTCCACTCACTTGCATGCAGTCACTCTCTCTCTAGAGTAAATAAATAAATCTTTTTTAAAAAAGAAAATAATTACAACTATGGTGAGTTATGAGAAATATAGATATGGTGCTACTATACAAGAAATAACAATAGGGGGTCTATAATAAGTTAGAGCCAATTTCCTCATTTTGGAGATGAGCATGAAAGCCTTATTAAATTCTTTAATTTGTTACATGTTTTAAGTGATTTCTTCAATTAAATTGTAAACAATAGCATTGCATTGATTTTTTTTTCCTTTGTGGAGATTTTGACTATTAGGTTTAATTATTCCATTTATATTTCACACATGTGCCCAAGGCTTTTGAGCAATGAGAGTGCTGGTAGTAAGTCAAATGAATAATACAAACTAAATAAAATATATTATCAAACAACTTTACATTAAAATTTGACTTTCCTTACAAGTACCATTTCCTGTAGGTTCATCCTCTTTAGATGAAGAATAGTTTTTCTTAAGTGGCTCTTTCTGATATTGAATATTAATAGCAAATTGTAGTGAATGAGTGTGTTGTAAGATTTGCTATATTCAAAGCTATGTACGGTTTTGGTCTTCTATCTTTGACTCTCTGTTCCCATATGACAGGGGTGCTAAAGCCAGTAATGGCATTATGTGGTGGATACAGAACCAATGACAATCATGCAGAGGAGGACGAGTTTAGGTTGCACGTTCTGACCATGCCACACAGCACGAGGATGCCTAGACGGCACAGATTGTGGGCTGGTGCCACGCCTTTGGCCCTTGCCCTGCCCTTCCACCCTTTCTTCTTCCTGCCTGTCTTCTCAGAGTTCTCGGGCTGTTTGTGCAGAAGTCCCATTGTAACCGTGAGTCAGGTAGCTCAGCCAGAGCCCTTTCTAGACTCATTGGTTCAGGCAACTAATTTTGTTTCCCTATCTTAAGGAAGAGACATTATCATTCTTGATCAAAAGTGGATAAAGGTCAATAAGATGGCGGCATCACCATCCTGACTTTTCTCCCCCTCACAAGAACAACTAACATTTAATCATGAATAAGACACCACTGAGAGAATCTTAGCACATGGAGGGAGGTGGGGGAGGCTGATGTATCCCTTGCATCCCCGGGGACCAGACAGACCACACTGTAAGGTAAGAGAGGCGGCTACACGTTGACCATATTACTCCTCTCCCAAGCCAGTGCAGCACCACCCAGAGAGTCTCCCCAGAGCTTCTGGTTCCTGCAGTGGGAGAAGAGTACCCAGAGGAGACAACATCCCACCTCAGCACTGTAGGTTGCTTTGTGGGAGCTACTATTTGGATTTCGCCCCATGGGGACGTCAGAGGAATCTGTCAGCCAGCCCTGGGACTATGACTGTGATGGAGAAGTGGGGAAGGGTTTGCAACAACAAGCATGCAAATGTTGGCAGACCAAGTTCACACTTGTAGTGTCCAAGTAGTAATTCCAACCAGCAGCTTTGCTCATCTGCAGAACCAAGTCACTGGTGCACTCTGACCAGGCAACTCAGTGGGGTGCACTTCTGCCTGATTTAGATCCTCAAGTGAGGTTTGCCAGTCCTAGAGCCCAGTTTGCCCATGCTCAGGCAAGGTGCTGAGTCACTGCCCCACTGCTGTGGAGAGTGTCTCCCACCCCACATCTGACCAGAAATACCTGGAAACTGTGAAGCCCAGTGGCACACAAGCAGAGAGGTGGGTGAGCAGAGCTGATCGCCCTTAGAGCACAGCTAGTACCTGGCATGGAATGTTCCAGTGCTATGCACAGGCAGGAGGACTAATTCATAGCCAAGGCTGAGGATAGCTCCCTGCCCCTTCCTCAACAACAATGACAAAAAGCTTTACCAGCTTTAGAGCTGCTTCTCCCACTGTGCCCAGACAGGGAAACTAATTCACAACTCTGCTCATTGCTGAAAAAAGCCTCCAGCCTGACTGACCAGGGAACTTAACCAGAGCACAAAGGAAGTAGCAGAGCCCATTCAACAGCCCTACATACAGTGGCACTTGAACAGAAAGCACAGCCCTTGGCTTCCCCCACCTGTACAGCAAAACTGGTAGCCTCACCTGATCAGGGAATTTAGTGCAAACTCTTGCCTGATTCCCATATAAGTTGTATGTGCCATAGATCTCATCCTGCTGCTCTGCCAAAGCAGGGAAACTAATTCATAGTCCCATCTACTACTGAATATAGTACCCAGTCTCAACCATCTAGTAAGCCTGGACAGAATCTAGGCAACCACAGAGCTCATCCTACAGCTGCACATGGATAGGAACAAAGCCAGCAGTCCTATCCAACTGTTCTCAGCCAGTGGCACATCCTCCATCTCCATCCTAAGAGCTCAAACAGTTGCCTCACCCAAAAATAGACCATAAAGCAGGCACTACCTGTCCTAGTACATTACCAGCAAACACACCCAGAAACACAAACTAAGTTGACTGGTGAAGATCTGTCTCTGTCAAAGCAAACCAGGGAGTCTGGAAGAGGAGCCCCATTACTCAAATGTGTACATAAGGACTCTCAAATGAACAAACAAAAATCTAAAAGTGTTCATTACCACCAGACAGAGCTTACAAGAAATGCTAAGGGAGTTCTTTGAGTGGAAGTAAAAAGATGCTAATTAACATCACAAAAACATAAAAAGGTAGTGTGAAACTCATTGGTAATAATAAATATATAGTCAAAGTTGGATTCCGTAATTCCGTGATAGTGGTACATAATTCACTTGCAACTCTAGTTGAAAACTTTAAAAAAGTGAGCATAGTAAACAAACAAACAAACCCATAACTATAATCTTCTGTTATTAGCTACACAATATATAAAAATATGTATATTGTAACAGCAATAACCTAAAATATAGGGGAAGAAGAAGTAGAAATGTACAATTTGCAATTCTATTGAAGTTATCAGCTTAAAATATGATGTTATAATTTTAAGATGTTTTATGTAAGCCTCATGGTAGCTATAAGAGAAAAGCTTATAGTAATTAAACAAAAGAACATGATAAAGAAGTCAAAGCATACTGATACAAAAAGGCATCAAAACACACAAAAAGGACAGCAGGAAAAAAAAAAAGGGAACAATGGATCTATAAAACAACCAGAAAAAAATTAACAAAATGACAATAAGAAGTCCTTACCTTTCAACAATTCCTTTAAACATAAATGGATTAAATTTTCCAATCAAAATACATAGAACAGCTGAATGGATTAAAAAAATAAGATCCAGGGATGCCTGGGTGGCTTAGTCATTTAAGCGTCTGCTTTCAGCTCAGGTCATGATCCCAGGGTCCTGGAATCAAGTTCTGCATTGGGCTCCTTGCTCAGCAGGGAGCCTGCTTCTCTCCCTGCCTGCTTCTCCCTCTGCTTGCTCTCTCCCTCTCTCTCTGACAAATAAATAAATAAATAAATAATTAAAAAAAATAAGATCCAATGATATTCTGCCCAACTACTGACTTGCTTTAGCCTTATACACACATAGATTGAGGGAGAAGGGATGGACAAAGACATTTCAAGCAAATTGTAACCAAAATATTACTTTCAAAATATTACTGCTTGTGGACAATTCACCTGGTCACCCAAGAGCTCTCATAGACATGTACAATGAGATTCATGTACATTCTGCAGCCCATGGATCAAGGGGTAATTTCAACTTTCAATCCTTATGATTTAAGAAATACATTTTGTAAGGCCATAGCTGCCATATACAGTGATTCCTCTGAAGGATCTGCACAAAGTAAATTGAGAATCTTCTGAAGGATTCACCATACTAAATGCCATGAAGAATATTCCTGATTCATGGGAAGAGGCGAAACTATCAACATTAATAGGAGTTTGGAAGAAGTTGATTCCAACACTCATTGATGACTTTGAGGGGTTCAAGATCAGTAGAGGAAGTAATTGCAGATGGGGTGGAAATAGCAAGAGAACTAGAATTAGAAGTGGAGCCTGAAGATGTGACTGAATTGCTACAATCTCATAATAAAACTAATAAATGAGGAGTTGCTTTTTATGGATGAGCGAAGAAAGTGGTTACTTGTGATGGGATCTACTCCTGATGAAGATGCTGTGAAGATTGTTGAAATGACAATCAAGGATTTAGAATATTACATGAATTTAGTTGATAAAGCATCAACAGGGTTTGAGAGGAATGACTCTAATTTTGAAAGAAGTTCTACTGTGACTAAAATGCTATCAAACTGCATCACATGCTATAGAGAAATCATTCATGAAAGGAAGAGTCAATTGATGCAGCAAACTGCATTGCTGTCATATTTAAAAAATTGCCACAGCCACCTCAACCTTCAGAAATCACCACCCTGATCACTCAGCAGTCATCAATGATGCAAGACACTCCACCAGTAAAAAGATTACCACTCACTGAAAGTTCAGATGATGGTTAGCATTTTTAGCAATAAAGTATTTTTAATTAAAGTATATACATTGTGTTTTTAGACATAATGCCATTGAACATTTAATAGACTACAGTATAATATTAACATAACTTTTACATGCGCTGGGAAACCAAAAAATTCATTTGACTCCCTTTATTGCAATATTCACTTTATTGTGTTGGTCTGGAACCCAACCTGCAATATCTCTGAGATATGCCTGTATGTGAAAGGCCAACAGGTATATGAAACCAACATCACTAGTTATGAGAGAAATGCAAATCAAAACTATAGGGAGATATCACCTCATGACTATTAGAATAGCCATCATCACAAAAACAAGAGATAACAAATGCTGGCATAGATGTGCAGGAAAGGGAACCCTTGTGCACTATTGGTGGGAATGTAAATTGGCACAGCCACTATGGAAAGATGGAGGATCCTCAAAAAATTAGAACTAGAACAACCACATAATCCTGAAACTCCACTTCTGGGTATTTATCTGAAGGAAATGAAAACACTATCTCAAAAAAAAAAAAAATACATGCCCCCTTGTTCATTGCAGCATTATTTACAATAGCCAAGACATGGAAGCAACCTAAGTGTCCATCAGTGGACGGATGGTTAAAGAAGTTATGGTGTGTGTATGTATGTGTATATATGTATGTGTGTGTATTTTATATATATATAAATATAAAATGGAATATATATATATATAAAATGGAATGTTATTCAGCCTTAAAAAATGAAGAAATACTACCATTTTTGACAATATGTGTGAACTTTGAAGACATCATGCTAAATGATACATTTTGACAAATGGATGGACCTTGAAGACATTATGCTATGTGAAATAAGTCGACAGAGAAAGACACATAGTGTGTGATCTCACTTATAGGTGGAATCCTAAAACAACAATAACAACTAAATGCATAGAAAAGGATATCAGATTTGTGGTTACCAGAGGTGGGAGGTAGGGGGTGGGAGGAAGGGGAAGAAGGTGCTCAAAAGCCACAAACCTTCCACTTATAAAATAAATGTCTGGGACATGACATACAACATGATGGTTACAGTTAACACTGTTATATAATATACAGAAAAGTTGTTAGGAGAGTAAATCCTAAGAGTTCATCATAAGAAGAAACATTTTTTTCTTTTCTTTCTTTTTTTTTATTGTATCTATATGAGAAAATGGATGTTAGCAGAACTTATTGTGGTCATCATTTCACAATATATGTATGTAACTCACATCATCATGCTGTACATCTTGAACCTCTACAGTGACATGTGTCAATTATTTCTCAGTAAAACTGGAGTGGGCGGGGGAGGAAGTGGAGAGAGTGTGGGTTTTGGACTCAGACCTGGTTGTTGCACTGACTCTGGGACCTCAGTCCAGATGAAGAACTCCTTTTCCTCATCTGAGAAAGGAATGATAAATTTTACTATGTAGTGTCATTGTGAGGTGAAGCAAGCAAATGGGGGCAACACCATCAGTACTGGACCTGCCTTGGTCCCTCTGTGGTTATTTATTGAATGGAATCATGGTCTGGAAGTTACATATGTTGAATAAATGAAAATTCTCAAGTCTTTGTACACAGTGTAGTGAAATCATTACATCATTAATGTATAATAATAACATCAGTAACTAGTTGAGGCCTATCAAATGGCAGAGTTGCTCATGGTCTAGAGAAGGACATAGCTAAGAAAATAGACAGTCGTGATACACGTGATAAATGCCCTGAGAAAGTGATGTACAGGGTGGTCTAGCAGATGGTGGAGGGCTGATAAGGTGAATGGTGTTGGAGTATTCCAGAAAGGCCTCTTGAATGAGCTTTCCCAAGAGTATGCAAAGATAAGTAAGAGTGAGCCAGGTATATGGGGTGCATTTTACGAAGCAGCCAGATTGGAGGGGCAAGGTGATAAAAATCCTCACATGTCTTGCTCAAGTTCATTTTCATCTTGAAGGGGATGAGTCACCAATAAAGGATTCTGAATTACAGGATGAAAATCACATTTGTGTTTTAGAAAGAACACTCTGTCAGCAGTAGGAGTCTTCTGCCGAGATGCACTGAAAAGAAGGTGGGAGGGGGAAATCTATTCAAAGGTGACTTTGGTAGTCCAGGCAAGACTGATGGGATGCTGAATTAATGCAGTGACAGTGGGCATTGTGAGAAAGGTAGAGGTGGGAGCTAGGTAGGAAGTAGGACAAGTCATCCTGGATGATTTATTGAACACTGGGAGTTCTAAAGAAAAAGAAGGAATCTAGAAGGAATCTTTTAAAAATGAGTTGGGAAGACATATCTTTCACCCAATGGGATGCATCCCTCCTTCCCTACCTTCAGCACAGGTGCCATTCTTCCTGACACTTGGAGTAAAAAAGCTTTATTCTGTGAGTAGACAATCATTTCAAAGATCATGGGCTATGTGAAAGCCCTCCTTTGTCATTCTTGCCATTTCACACTTAAAATTTCTTCTTCAGCCTAATTTCTATGCTCAGTTACCCTACTGGGTGTGCATTTTCTCTTTTTCATGAATTAATGCATGATTCCTGTAGATCTGAGGAAAGATTTATACTCTTGCCCTAATTTGGAAGTTCCTTAAACCATATTTCCTGCTTTTCCTGTCTCATTTGCAACATATTGTTTGCAACGAATTTGTCTCCTGTCTCATTTGCAACGAATTGTTGAATAAATTATATTTTGCTGATCTTTGCATATAAAGATGATACTGACCCATTCCCATCAGGGTATGCTGAGGTTATTGGCTGTATTTTGAACTTTTTTTTTTTTTAAATATTACTCTCTTGATTGTTTTAGCTTTAGTGGACCATGGTCATTGGTGGATGCAGAGTAGGTAGCCGTGGCAAATCGCAGAGTTATCTGGTTCATACAGAGACGTGGGTCCTAAGACTTTGGCCTTCTCCACCCCTGCCAACTCTGGTTACTAAATGCCTCGTTTTGCTTCACCTCTTACAAAGCAAAACAAACTTCCTTACTTTAAAAAAGCAAATGGACTAAAACACTTGAGACATTACAACAATACATTCCACATGAACTGTCTAGTTTCACTTGCTGGTTGGTGCCTTTTTCTAACACTCCCTGGAGAAAAACAACAATTGTCAGCACTACATAGTGAAATGTCATTTGTTCAAAACAACCAGTCACTATGCTGGAACAAGTTTGATGTGCATATATTCATGTGATGGTTTTATGCATAGTTCAGCCTTTGGCTCTGGCGGGATATGACCAAAAGGAAAACATGAATCTAGGAGCCAGCATTGTGGGTCATTGCTAAACCTGCCATCTGTCTCCATAGGAAGAGAACAGTCCCATAGACATTTCCAGGCATAGAGTATCATTAGTCCTATCATTTGTTGCAATTCACCATAATGGGGTCAATGATAGCAATGATCCCATTTAGGCTATAAGAAATACGAACAAGGCTAAGAGGCAGAAAACACCATACAGTTTGTTACATAATCTATGCCGCCTAAAGTCTAATATTACAATTGTGCCATACAAATCATTGGCCTCTCTGTAAATAACTGACTTGTAGAATTAATCATTATCTTTAAAAAAATGTAAATTGTGAATTGAAACACACTGTACCTTATCAAAATAAAAATAGCCAAACAGGGAGGTAAGAGTCATTCAAGCTTGTGAAATCTGGAATATGCACAGTCACACAGTGGCACTTTATGTTGCATACATCCTAAATGAGACAGAGGTATTCATTTGTATAGATTAAGGAAGCACAGGGAAAGCACCACAGCAAGGGAGAGGGGTACAGTAAGTTTTACACCATGTTGTATTCTAAATATTTATAATGTACTAATAAGTGTAATATTATCACATTTAATTCACTAGGGTAGGGGTGCCTGGGTGGCTCAGTCAGTTAAGCCTCTGCCTTCAGCTCAGGTCATGATCCCATGGTCTTGGGATTGAGCCACCCATTGGGCTCGCTGCTCAGCAGGGAGCCCACTTCTCCCTCTGCCCCTCCCCCGTGTTCATGTTTGCTCTCTCTCTCTCATGCTCTCTCTCTCTAATAAATAAATAAAATCTTAAAAAAAATTCACTAGGGTGATACCTTATACCATAATCAGGATGTGTATCGATCTTAATATCATAAATGATAGTTCATCGATATCAGAAAACACCTCATTCTTATTTTATTTTTGTGGCTTGATAGCCCCTGCAAGGCTTCTGAAATCATAGACGGTAAATGCCATTGAAAAACAATGTTTCTGTAGAATGATAAAATATCACAAAGCAATATTTGGATAATCCAGCATTTTCCAAAATGTTTACACACAATGATAAACCTTTATGATTCTCTGTAGAAAAAGAGAAAAGAAAGGATGGTTAAATAAGTTTCAGAAGTAGAACTACTTCCTACCTTGGTAATTCTCAAATGGTCTTGAGAAATAAACATGTGTGTTTGTTTGCCCCAGTACTTTTCTGGCCCGTTCTCTTCCCCACCCCCCATATTGAACATTAAATTTTCATTAAACTAGGGTTCCATGCAGCATACTTTGGGAAGTGCTATTTTTAAAGCATTTTGTAGCCCCAATCAATTGTGAAACATCAAGAATAATTAAAAGGAATGAATTCAATTGAGACTGAACTTAGTTTATGACAAAATCATTGAGTCAGTCCCAGAGACTACACAGGGCCAAATATTTTTCCTTTTCATTTTCTATCCCAATATATTACTTTGGAAATTCTAGAATTGACATTATGAAGTTTGTATATATTTTCACAGAGAAAGATAAATGTACTTTCAAGACACAAATATTATTATCCATATTGTTTATTTGAACTTTATCCACATTCTTTCTTCTATGGTTTGCTAAATTGGACTCAGTTAATGGGGGTCTTTCTGTTTCACTAAATAAGTGTAAATGAGCCTAAATAATTTTTTCTGCTAGGGAAACAACTATATTTTTCATTCGAGCTACTTCAAAGAATTTAGAGGAATTACAGCTACTTTCTAGAAATGTCTTGGAAGAATTTTAACTACTTTCCAGAAATGCAAAATAGAAGAAATGCCATCATTTATGTTACAAATTTTGATACAATCTTATATTACATCACTTACTTAATGTGTCAAATGTCCTAACTCCCATTTGGACTATAAATTTCTAGAGGGTAGTATCATGTCCTATTTTTACCTTATAAATTTCCAAAGTGCCTCACTTACTACAAAATACAATATGGCATCTTAAATACTTTTTCAAAAAATGGATTAATAATAATATAAATACAAAATCACAGTACAGCAGAAGTCCTTCATGGGAGATCTATTAGTTATAGGGAGATTTGAAGAAGTAAAGGGTTTATAAGATTAAGAAATATTATCTTAGGTCCTTGGCCACCATCACACCCAGGCTGTCATTGTTAATTCTGGCAAGAATGGCAGTCATAAAAACATGTGCACAATGGACCTCATTGGCTTTGCCCATACAGTTTTATGTGTGGTAAGAGCATAAGTTTTTCTTTGAGTAACTAAGTATACAGCATCACCCCACTGTATGCAGTATTACCCTTGCTCTGTCCTCTCCTGCACAAGACAAGGACATGAGATACAAGTTCAGCCAATCAGATGCTCTTTTCTAGGAATTTGAACAGTGAGTAAAGATGATTTAACCTCATGATGTTGCCATAAAAAGACAGCCCCCTATATCCACTGCCTTGATCCCTGAACTCCTTGGCTTCTGCTCTTTCTATGGCATGAATGACTTTATAGTCCTCAAATGAAAAGAAGTTCCCCCCTTAAAAAAAATAATTAGCCATAATCAAGTAAGTGAAATGGACAAAGAATCAAAATGCCCCCAAGAATCAGACTTCCTTGTATATAGGTATGTAGTGAAGGTTCCATTCATTAATTCAACAATTCAGCTAAGCTGTGCCAGGCACTTTGTGTGGCGAGCATAGTGATGATAAGACCAACTCCAGCCTTTGTGGATTTTCATTTTAAGGAGATAGAAATCAGGACATAAACAAGTGGATAGCATACATACAGATTGCTACAAATGTTATGAAGGGAAATAACAAAGTTCTATGACAAAAAGTATTATCAGTGACCTATTTGGGATTTGGTGATCAGAGAAGCCTCTGTGAGGTGGACATAAGTGCCCTCACTAAAGAGACCATGGCAGAATGTCAAGACCTCTGCATGAATAAGTTCTTAATACAGTATTTTTCAAACTGTGGGTTTAGACGTATTCATGGGTTAAAAAAAATCAATGTAGTGGGTTATGGCCATTATTTTTAAAGGGTAGAACAGAGTAGAGTAGAACAGAAAATATCACAGTGCATCCCCCATAGTAGAGTGTTGAGTGAAACTTCTGTTTCTATGGGTTCAAAGAGTTTGAAAAACATGACTTAGAGAAACATTCTGAGGGGCACCTGGGTGGCTCAGTCAGTTAAGCTTCTGACTCTTGGTTTTGGCTCAGGTTGTGATCTCAGGGTCGTAAGATTGAGCCCCACATGGAGTTCTGCATTCAGCAGGGAGTCTGCTTGAGATTCTCTCTCTCCCCTCTCCTTCTGCCCCTCCACACTCTTGCCCTCTCTCTCTCAAATAAATAAACAAATCTTAAAAAGAGAGAGAGAGAGAGAAAGAAACATTCGGAGAAGACAATGATTACACAGGCTACAACCATCAGTATAAGGACAAAAATTTTAAGCAAGGGTGGGCAGCTGGAGCGAGGATGTCCCCAGCATCTCAGAGTTCCTAGTGTAGGCAAGGAACTCTACCTGGGATAGGAAAAAAGCAGTGTCCACAGACTCAGCTTTCTGGCACAGGTTAACTCTTAGTGAGAAGAATCCATTCATTCTACATTCAACAAGAAAAGAATAAAGAATCTGCTTAGTGTCCAGTCCTCTGTGCCTGGCAAGACAGAGGTGGGTTCGACATACTCCATGAATCTGAAGGCTAGAGGGGATGGATGCATGAGTCAGTTTATGGCCATTGGTAGTACCTCAAATCTCAGCAGACAGAGAAGAACCTGTCCCTAGAGAAGAGGCTGTAAGATGGTGAACATGTCTAAAAAGGAACTGGGACACTATAGTACTCAAGGAGAACATCTTCTTCCCGCTGCACACCGGCGCCATTGGGGAGGCTGGTGAGGAAATTTATGGCTGGCTAGAGAGAGAACTTCCTGAGCTCAGTCATAGAATGTGAATAACATGGAAAGAGGGTCACTGAGAAGTAGTGTGAGCACCACAAATTTTAAAAAAGCATTTCTCTAAGGAAATATAAACCTGAGGTGATGCCCACCTTGGCTTTGGCCATCAGGAGCATCAGGGCAGCAAACCAGGGCCTTCAGAGTGTGTAGGGCAGAGAAACTACCACACACTATTTGCCAGAAGACTTAGAGGGGCTGCTAAGGGGAATGAATGAACCCTGTGGGCTTTTGCAGAAGGAAATTGCCTCATTGGGTTTCTCAGAGCCAGAAATGGTCATTATTGTTCTTTTATGCCTTTGTATAGCATAGTAAGTTACTACCAAACTTGCATGGAAGTTAGGTTGACAAAATTCACCTGCAACCCAGGTTCATAAAACACATTGTCCTCTTACCTGCTATCATTGTGTGGTATTTTATCCATGGGTTGACAGGCAAGGAAAGTAAGAAAAAAACAAAAAGACTCCAACCAACAAGGTTGGGCTTCATGTTGGTTGGCTGGCTTTGCACATCCTGGGGTTCAAAGGCCAGCTCATCTATTCTAATCTTGGCTGGCGATGATACTCAAAATATTTGAGCCAATGAGGGTATATAAGGAACAATAGGTATGTCTTGTCAGAGGTGATAACTGAAGATGGGTTGTAGGTAGAAGTCTGTCCATATTGGACTATTAGTAGCAGCAGTATCTACCATTGATGTAGAGTATACTATATGTAAGGTACTGTATAAAGTACTTACATTTAATCCTTGTAACAGTCCTATAAATTAATATCCTCATTTTAAGATTCTGATTAAAGATTAAAATTGAGATTAAGTAACTAGCTCAAGATCAACTAGTTAGTAAATGGAAAGGCTAGAACCAGATACTGGGAGTAGTGGATAGAGGTCTCGGCTCTTGGGAAAAAAGTGATGGGGAGATCTGGAAGCAGTCAGAGCCAAACCAAACTGTCCAGGGTTTAGCAGTAGAAGCATGCAGAATCCAGTAGAAGGTTCCAGTGTGGAAGCCATGTGGGTCCATGGAGCTCTTTCCTGTCACACCAGGACCTTCACCACTTCCCCAAGAGCTGGTCTTGATGGGTATTGGCTCAGGAGCTACAGGTTTCTACAGTCCGTGAAGCTAGCTGGTGCTAGGGCAACAGGCATTGCTGAATCCTTTCAGCATACTGTAAAATTTTGTTTTCTATCTCAAGAAAATTAAACACTTACGATCACTTTCACTGGTGTTGCAGCATTTGTATGGCATGTTTAATATCCAAGGAGACTCATGTGTTTCCTTTGGCTTGTGGCATATAACTGAACATTTTAGAGTTTTTGCCTTTGTTACACATAATCTCTATTCTATTCATATGCATATACAAGCCAAGATTCAAGATCTGTAGTTTTCAAGGCTATCCTAAGTGTTTGATCTAGCGAATCAAGAACTCAGTCATCCAGAGGGAATGATAGATGTCAAATTAGATGCATATATTCAGAAAATTTTCTAGGACTTCTTATTTAAGCAATCAGTGGAGTTGCTACAGGCACGTACTCCAGCATTTTATAAGAGGATACACTCCCAGTCATTTTTTTGAGATTTCTTAATTTCAGCAATGCCTCTTTGTTGCTTGCATCTTAACTTTAAGATTCTAGTTTCTATAACTATCAGGACACTTATAGGGACCTACTTTAAGGAGTTGTTATAAGATTGCAATAAGGTCATAAATCAATTCATTAAGCTTTTCTTTCCTAACACATGTATTAAGTGCCAACCATGTGCCAGCCATGGGGCGATGTGAGAAGAATAGAAAAACAAAAACAAAAACACTCCCAGCGTTTGGGAGCTTATAGTCTTGTAGGGATCTCAGATAAACACATGTCAAAAATGTGTAAGAGGAACAAAAAAGGAACTTCCAATTCTTCTCTTTCCTTAAAGCTCCCATAAAACAGAACATATACATAAAGTTTAACTCTATTTCTATGCCCTTGTCACCAAAGCAGAAGAATTGGTGAAGGTTATAAGAAAGTAAAAGTTGATGGAATAGCTTGCACACCTATAAGTCTCAGGTTTGGCCTTTTAAAAAGTATTTATTCCAGCGGGAATCAATACTCAGCTGGTTGGCTCTGAGAAGGGGTGTGGTTTGCAAGGCTGGAGTCTGGGTATTTTCCAGATTTATCAGAAATTGACTGAGGAGAGAGCATCATTCATTATGCCGAGACATACAACCCATTTTCAGAGTCCAGCCAAAATGATCGCAATATTTTAGTTTTCAGAGCCCCTGGGTAAGCAGATCAGTTTTGAGAAAGCTTGAACAGACCACTAAGGCCCACCTCCACCACTCCACACCAGCCTGCCCTCCTGTGCAGAGTCCAGCTACGCAGGAGCTATGTAATCCAAGCCCATGGGGGAGCCTTGCCAAGAATGAATTGCTACTCTCAGCCTGAACTACAAACATCCAGAGTGACGTGGGAAAAGCCAATTCTGAATGGTAAAAGAATAAAGATCCATGGAAGGACCATGAATGAATCAGCCATCATTTACTACTTAAGCACCCAGGAAACAACAATGCTTTTGACAGGTACCTTAGATATTACTGTCTTTTCCTGTAATTACTTAACGATAATGGGAACTGAGTACCTGATTGCTTGGGGAATGGCTTACAGGAGTCCAAGCTCTGAGAGGCATCCAGGATGCTCCTTGTCTGCAGGGTTCAAGCCAGAATTAAGTCCTCCAAAGGAAAAAAAAAAAAAAAAAAAACACTGCTTCTAGAATTTGGTATCAGGTGAATCTCACTGTCTCCAAGACTGTTATTAAATATCTTTCTGAACCTGGAGGTGTTTGGAATGCCTGCTCTGTGCTTCAGATGTGAGAACAATTCCTGCAGAACACTAACGGCTCCTCAGTAAAGCAAGTAATGATTCTAAACAAAATGAGAGGGATGCTTCTTTTCACAGAAACGTAACAACATCTCAAAAATTGTTGGAATCATTACTTATTCTTTGTTCAAATTTATACCTAGTTCAAAGAATATGATAACTTGCCGTAAAGGTGCCTTGTCACTAAAAACTGAAATGTTCTATACAAAGGTTTATATCATGAAGAAAAGTGAGATCTATGGACCGACAAATATTGAGACCATTTTAAAATCAGTTTTCAAAAGAGATGTGAAATCTTTCTATTTCTTATAACTTAAAAGGTATTGGCTGCAATGATTTTGATACCAGACTTTACCCTTTACATTTAATTCTGGTGGTGTCTTTGTTATTCTTATTACTCAAAACCTATACAGCACGTATATGTATGAGGTGGTGTGTCATTCTATTTTGATATGTGGATATAACTCCCACTTAACATTTAGGTCATCCTACTTCATGCTACGTTTTATAAAAGTTTAGTTTCTCGATTAAAGCAAATTGAAAGTCCTCCTCTTCCCAGGGAAAATGTCCTTTGGTTTTAAAGGATAATAATTACATATCACATGATAAATTGAATCACTTGCTACAAAAATGGCCCTTCATAAAGCAGATGTGAATTCCAAACTGAGCTCTGCCATTTTAGAGCTATGTGACGTCGTACATCTAGATAATCACAGTTGACCCTTGAACAAAACGGGTCCACTTATGATGATTTTTTTATATATACACTACAATTCTGTAAACATATTTTCTCTTCCTTATGATTTTCTTCATAACATTTTCTTTTCTCTAGTTTACTTTATTGTAACAATACAGTATATAATACACGTAAAATCACCATATGTGTGAATTGACTGTTAGTGGCAAGGCTGGTCAACAGTACCCTATTAGTAGTAGTTGTGTTGTGGGGGAGTCAAAAATTCTATGGAGATTTTTGATTGTGTGGAGATTTGGTGCCCCTAATCCCCATGTTGTTCAAGGGTCAACTGCATACTTTCTTGGCTTTAGTTTTCTCATCTCTAGAATAAGTAATGTAGTATGTAGCTTACTGATTCTTGTGAGAAGTAAATGGAAACATTTGTTGAGTGCTGACCCACAGTCCCTCCTCTCCATCTCCTATTACCTTTTGAAAGAGAAAGCTTTAAAAAACATTGTGAATGGGGAACAGCTAGAAAATATCATCTATTATGTTTTTTGCTAAATAGAGCTAAGTCTTGTGCATTTATCTCTGTTCTCATTGATTTCCCCCCCACCAGAGGCACATACTCTCCTAAGGTTTGTGTTTCTGATTTTATTGTCATTGCAAAACAGTCTTCTGACACTATATTATTATATTTATATCTATGTATCTATCATCTGTCAATCCATTCATCCATCCTTCCATCCATCCATCCTTCCATCCATCCATCTATCCATCCGTCCATCCGTCCGTCCATCCATCCATCTATCCATCTATCCATACTACCTGGTTTTGCCCTATGTAATTTTGATTTCTATTTTTAAAAAGTAACCATGTTTAGATAGATTTCTGCAACTGGCTTGTATCTACAATTTGTTTGTTTATAGTTGTAGATGATTCATTTTTATTTCTGAGTGATATTCCATCATTTAAATATGCCACAAAACTGTAAGGGTGTTTCTAAATTAGTGACTCAGGAAAGGAATGACTAGGCCAGAAAATATTCACAAGTTCACTTTTATGAGACAATGCCAAACTCTTTTCTAAGATGGTGATACCAATTTATACTCCTACAAGCAGTATGTAGCATGTCTTAGTACTTCAAATCTCCCCCAGTGCTTGCTATCGCTGGATTTCTTAATTTTTGTCAACCTAGATGTTATAAAATGGCATCACTTTATAGTTTTACTTTAGGTTTTGCAGATTACTAAAATAGTTTAACATATTTTCATCTGTTTATTAGCCATTAATTTACATTTTCTCTAAAGACTATCCATGTCTTTTGTGCATAGTTCTTTTGAACATTTTTTTTTTGCCAAAGATATTTATTTATTTGCAATTCTAATGCTTTCTTGTTTTTTTGTATGGGACATACCTTATTCCAGAGCAAGTCTTTTTTTCCCATTGTCTTTATGGTAATTTTATTAAAATAAATATCTAATTTTAATGTTGTCAACCTCATCAAACTTTTACAGCTAACACTTTTTATTGCCTTGCTTAAAACCCATCAACCTTTTATGGCTAACACTTTTTACTGTCTTGTTTAAAAAAATATTTCCCTACCCTAAGTTCATAAAGATATTCCCTTATAAAAACTTCTAAAAGCTTTGCCTTTCATACTTAAGTCTTTAATCCTTATGGAATTATTTTTATTGTATGGTATTAGGTAGGATCCAATTTCAACTTTTCTGTATTAATATATAATTGATTTAGCACCATTTACTGAATAGTTAGTTTTCCACGGGTATTTACAATGCCACCTGTAGGTGATCACAAATATGTAAGTCTTGTTTCTGGGCTCTCAATTCTGTTCTAAACTCTATTCTTCTGTCCCTGCACCAACATCATAAACTTCCTCAATTACTATAGCTTTATTGTAAGTCTTGATATCAAGTAGAGTATGTGCCTTCTTAATTCTTCAGGAGATTTTTGGCTATGTTTGCCCCTCTGCCCTTCCATACATTTTAGAATCACCTTGTTGAGTTCCTGTGAAAGTACTCTATGGATTTTAATTTGATTTTCTTTGATCAATCTATAGAGATCAATTTGTGAGGAGTTGATAATGTATGATTTTTAATCTTCCTAGTCATGAACATGGTATACATCTTCACTTAATTAGTTCCCCCTTTAAAACTTCCAACAACTTATACAATTTTTCCATGAAGGTCTTGCTTATCTTTGCTATATATATTTTTTCTTTAGTAGTTTATGTGTCTAGATTCTTTTGTAAATGTTTATATTGGGAGGAGGAGGTAGATAATTTCCAACGTAGACAATCATGCCATTTGCAAAAAAAGAGTTTGTTTTCTACTTTTTCAATCATAATAATTATATTTCTTATTTTATTTCATTAATCAATACCTTAATAGCAATCCTGAATAAAATGAACAGTGGTGGACATTTTTGCCTTATTCTTCATTTTAAAAGAAATGCTTCTTTTTTGGGGGGGGCGGGGCAGAGGGAAAGGAGAGTGAGAATCTTAAGCAAGCCCCATGCCCAAAGCAGAGCCTGATGCAGGGCTCGATTGGGGCTTGATCTCAAGACCCTGAGATCATGACCTGAGACGAAATCTAGAGTTGGATGTTTAACTGACTGTGCCACCCAGGCGCCCCTAAAGGAAATACTTCTAATGTCTCACTACAAAGAGTAATGCTTGTTATAGGTTTTTTGAAGATAGCCTTTATCAGTTTAGTGAAGTATTTTCTTAATTTAGTTTCCAAGAGTTCATTTTTTAGTTATGATTAGGTGTTGAATTTTATCAATATTTTTCACATCTAATGAGATGGTTAGATAGTTTTTAACCTCTTTATTTATTATGGTGAATTACATTTGCAGGTTTCTTAAGGGTAAATTATTCTTGCATTGTTAAGACTAATCCAATTTGATCCTGGTTGGATTCAGTTTGCTAGTATTTTGTGTACTAATTTTATATCTGTATCCATGGATGAGATAGGTCAGTAATTTTTCTTTTTCATACTGATTATTTTCTAGTTTTAATATCAAATAATAAATTAGTGGGTGTTCCTTTTTTTAATTCTTTGGAAACAAAATTTAAGATTGACATAATCTTTACCTTTTGCTTAATTCCAAAAAAAGCCCTATTGTGCTATATGAGGATCTTCACTGGGCCAGATTAAGTTATATGGTCTATAAGTGTTTGGGCAAGTTATAACCTCAATAGTAAGCCATAGAGGGTTCCCTCCAATGTGGTGGGATATGTAGGAAGAGTTCTGACATATCCTTGTTGATGGAATGAGTTGAATGAAAGTTAAGAGAAAAACAAATAAACTCGGCCTGAGTTGTTTTTATAGTGTACCCTAAACTTGAATCAGTTTAAGAGGCATATGATAAAGATGTTAGAATTTACAATACAGGAAATATTAACTGACAGTAGAATCACAATTTACAATTTTTTTTGTTAAAGAAGCATAGCCTGGAGAAATAATCTCTGGAATATTTTCTTCTTTTGTGTACAGCTCTAAAACATGCATTTGATAAATCAAAATTCTCTCTGACATCAAGAGAGATAAACTTGTTCAAGAAATGATGCTCTGTTTTGCTACTAGTCCCATATGCAAGCACGAACCTCCTTTACAGAGTAAAATGGAAAGGCAGTTCCCCTCCACCTTCCTCCTCCAACCCCCTACAGATAAATAGGGAATATCAGGGTCAGTGAAACCCTGCCTACTGCATTCCCTGGACCTGAGAATTATACAACAGATTACCACAGACATTACAGGGATGCAAAACGTCAAGTTCAGTGGGACTGAGGGACTTGCCTAAATGATACCATGGCATTCTAAAATGAAAAACCATCACACCTCAGTATATTCTGGTAACGTCTATGTACTTGTATGAATACAATCAATGACAGCTAGGCATTCATGAGAAATTAATTTTTTCATTCATTTATTTATTCTTCATCAGCATTTATCAAATGCTTACTGTAGTCAAGGTATTGGGCTAGGTATTACATAGGAAACATAAATAAAATACTCCATGAAGTAAGCATTTATTAAGTACCTTTAAGTACAAAACACAATGTTAAGCATTGTAAAAATTATGAAGTTAAGGCAGCATCATTGCCTTGGATGACCTTAGAAAAAATATCATCCTCGATATATTTACAACATAGTATTTTTATTTGCAATATGCTACGAAAACTTTGTAAAAATTTGCTAAATTATTTTTAGTCACTTAATTTTCTCTTTTATTTTTCGGAGCCAATCCTGTATTGAAAATAAGCTTTTATTCATTCAACTCTGCTTACCAACTCAGCAAATACATGCATAATGGCAGCTTGCACAAAAAAGAGCCTGTAGCCAGGGAAAATGTTTGACATTGTCACATAGGAAGTCTTCTGGTGGCTTGATTTCACTATGGAGTGAAAGGTAGGAGTTGGAGGGATAGATAAACTATAATCAGTTTGGACCACCATCAACAAGTGACTCCGCCAGAGTGTGTTTAAAATGCCGCTTCACTGCCATATCATGTGGAATACACAAAGTCATGAAAGAAGAGAGTACATCAGAGTATGACTGACAGACATTTAACAAGGACTAGTACCTGGATCAGGGAGAACTTCAAGGCCAAGCAAGCACACAGTAGACATTCACGGTGGTACCAAAGCAGGCAGCCAGCATTATGTAGAGTAAGATAAAAAGAGCAAATCTCAGCAGGAATCACTTAATAATGACTACCAGAAAGATGCAAAGATAAAGAACTCATTCCCGATAGTAACAAAGACTCTGGAATAAGAATATGATAAATCAGCACTCAGACTTAGGGGCCAGGAATCAGAAAAGAATCAGCAGAACTTGAAAAACTTTTCATCCGTTTCTGAGAAAACTAGAAATTTCCTAGCCTAAGTCTACTGGATAGTCCTTAGTGTTCTGTGTGTGCAATTCTACTTACTTAATGGATAATAAACAGTAAATTTTCCTTATCCCACAGTGTGCATTTTCAGCAAATTATGTTTTGTTATTTTGATAATCTTTAATAAATGACCTGCTTCAGTTATTGCTAAAACCTGATGTAAAAACTGGGTGAGGGGCTCCTGAGGCTCAGTCGGTTGAGTGTCTGACTCTTGATTTCTGCTGGGGTTGTGGTCTCAGGGTCCTGAGATCAGCCCCATGCAAGGCTTCCCACTCAGCGGGGAGTCTGCTTCCCCTCTCCCTCGCCTGCTGCCCCTCCCTACCATGCTCTCTCCCTCTCTCATTCTCTCAAATAAATAAATAAATTTTTAAATAAATAGATAATAAAAACTGGCTGAGCACCATCAAACAATTTGATCAAAAGTCTGTTGCTGAGAAGGAAAACAAAACAAAACAAAACAAAACAGAAATGCATGACACCTTCCAGAATGTTGCTTTAACGAGATTTACTTCTGTCTGAATTACATGAAGAGTGACTACTTATGTGTGGCAAATCTGTCAGAGAAAATGCCAACTACAAGACCAGAGCATAAGAATAGGGAGAGTAAAGACACAAGACACTAGAATAGATGAAATCTGTGTTTGTTGGCCTGATGCCCAATAGGAGTTCATTTCTCAACCTTTGGGCAAATCAGTGGATCTTTCCATAACAAGATGTGCAAAAACAAGTGCTATCAAAGATTCTGTACTATTGGGTCCAAAACACTTGGACTCGTGTCTAGAAAAAATGTGGGCTTAAAATCTGAAAAAGGCACAGGTTTTAGTATTGACCTTGCCATCTTAGCCTTACCGGGAAGGCCTAGCAGAAACCTAAGCCATTCACTGGCTCCCTCTGGGGAGGGTCCCCTCTGGCTGATGGACGTGGCTCCGAGGATCTGTGAATCTGTATGGTGAAGAGCCACTTCCTGGCCTGCAGAGCAAAAGCAGCAGGTGCATCCAGCAACAGGTACCAGGTGGGTCATCCCTATGCAGGACTTGGACCTTCTGCAATAAACCTGGTTTTCCCCAGCAGCATGTCTGCTGAGCACACCATAGCAGGCACATAAGAGAATTTTGCAAACTCTCCAGTTGGGATTATTATCCCTCACCCTGCCCTCCTTGCAAACCTACCTTAACAAAGATGTTTTTAACAGGATCAGGTGGAGGCTGCACAGGGTAGTTTTTAAGAGCACAGACTCTGAAAGCAGACTGTGTGGGTTCAAATGCCAGACTGGCCACTCGCTAGCATCATACACTAAATAACTAGTAGACCACTAACTGTGCTCAGCCTACTTATCTGCAAAATGGGGATGGTGACAGCAATGCCTAAGGGGTGGTTTTGAGGATCAAGTATGCTAACACATGCAAAGCACTGAGCTCAGTGCCTGCCCATAGGAAGCACTAGGTAACAGGGTGGACAAAAACATACACGCTCTCTTTTCCTGCCACTTTCTCTCTTCTACAGGTTTCCGGAGAAGCCCTCCTCCAAACCAAAAATATTCTAAGTGAAAGGGAGTGGAGCTGATAAGTACTATTTATAACCAAGATGACGGCTCCACAGTGGTCTGATCCAGCACATTCACTTATATTCATTCGGGTAATGTTAGCACTGGATCTCAAAGGAGCTGGTTGACTTCCTGAGGTCACCCAGCTAGTTACTGCAGGGCCTTGACTACAAAGCTCGTTGCCTGTGAGACAACAGTGGATCTTTTTAGAAGATATTAATTAGAAATGTGAGAGGAAAAAGGGAAAACACGTTAAAAGCAATGACAATGCCAAGTTACGGGCTATTGATAAGAATTTTCTTCTTTTCCTCAACATCCAACCTGTGATGTGCATCTGTCCACTGGAAGGTTCACGTTACTTACTTGCAAAGTGATTGAAAAAAGAGCAGCTTGCATATTCATATTTTTCAGCACAGGCTTGTGAGGAGATGGAGTGAGGGGTCCACACACCATACAAAAGGGTTTTAAGGTGCATTTCACAAGAGAAAACAAGCCAGCAACATGCAACTTCATTGCTACTTAATCCTAAAATAAATCTAAAAAATGTAGTTAGTTATGCAATTGATGAATCATTGAACACTACATCAAAAACTAATGATGTACTATATGTTGGATATTGAATTTAAATTAAAAAAAGAAAAAAGAAAATAATGTAGTTAGAAATTCTCTCCTTTTGCTTAAAGGTACTTTCTTGGGTGGGTAAGCAGTGTTTTTGAAAAAAAAATAATAACATGAGGAATCTCCATCATGTCTCTACAACTCTGTGTGTCTAAGAACAAGCCGGTTTGGTTCTGTGAACTTGAGTTCCTTCAACTAAAACAACATACAGTTGGATCTTGAAGACCATTGGTTTCCATCACTGTTCAAATGGGAAGGCAACAGGAGGTTGTGGGTCAAATATTGTAGCAATACATTTGTGGCATCTTTTTCTAAAGCAGTTTATATAAGGTGAGTTGAAGAAGAAGAGCGAGGGCCAGGGAAACTCGGGGCCTGGGCAAGGATGGGGAGGGGATGGGGTCTAGACACCAAGACTGACCTCACTGGTCTGCTCAGATCTAATCACACTGCTGATGTGAAATTGGTTTTTTCCCTCTCCTCTTCTTCCTCTACCTAGTTTTCTTTTCTTGTGTGGCTTGACCCACTTGGTGAGAAGAGGAGCAGGGATTAAGTACCACTGTGTGTGTGTGTGTGTGTGTGTGTGTGTCTGTGTGTGTGTGTGTGTCTGTGTGTGTGTTGGGGGTAGTGATGAATTTGTGTTTTGCAGGAGAATGGAGGGAGACATAGAGGGAGGAGGAGGGATGGAGATAATGACACCTGTTATAGCAGAACTCAAAATGTAATGGGGTTGACAGAATGTCACATAAAAGAAACCTCCATACAAAAACAGTGTGATTTAATCCTGGGGAACCGAGTTCTTGGAATAATTAGGGCAGGGAAGATGACTGGGGAAAAGTCCAGGGACAGAGAATGTGAGATTTACCAGCATCCTGAAGGAGAGCAGAATCAAGTCAGGGAGGGGAGGGGCAGGGAGATCTCCATTTGTCCTGAGGTCCCTGCACAAATGGCCCAGTGGGAGCAACAGGGGTGTTGGGCATGTGGCCTGGTTGAGGTCAAGTGGGCAGCCGCTATCTTGCCCTGCCTGCCTGGCCCCCAGGAGCTCTGCATGCTGCATGCTGCAGGCTAAATTATAACTAGCACACTTAGGAGCTGCGGAAAGATGCTGTCCTTAGTACTGAGTCAGGGATAGTCAAGAATGTGGGGTAGCAAAGTACCAACTTATTTATAACTTGGCCTCCCCTCCCTTGCTCAGGGCACTTTCAGAAAAGAATGACAAACTTCAGCACGGCTTTGGAATTTGAGGAGTGTGAAATCTTTCTTCCAAGATTCTATTCTTAGTTGAAATGCCATGAGGTTCATAGGACTCAGATAGCTGGATTTCTCTTGATTAAGCAGACTTATTCCCGTGGGGCTGGATGGCATTCTAATATATGCCAGTTACTCTGTTGAACAAGACCAGCTCCAATTCCCCTCCTGCAGAAATGGTCTGCATGCTAAATCTTGGTTTCTTTGGTATAATTTACCTTCTTTCTGCGTAATTATATGGAATTTCCCTCACCACGTCCAATTTAAATCCTCACTCCTGACCATGCAAAGAAATGGTCTCCAAAATGCATTTTTCATCAGAAGGAGACCTTTTTCCAAAAATCATAAATATGTCCAAAAATATCAAATTCCTACTTGGGTGGACAATCCAGCTTCTTTTGTGACAATATTTGCAGTTTGTCTGGCAGTTTCTCTCTTTTTCAGAGGCTGGAATTTTTCTTTCTCATAGTTGTAAGGTTGTCCCTACTCTCATTTCTGGCTCATAGGAGACACTCGGTAAATACATACGAACAAAAAAACCCCCCCAAATTCTTATGTGTTGTCAACAAAGGAAACTTCACATCCTTCATATGCTATTTACATGTGTGCCCTAAGAGGACATGTCACATAAGGTTCTCATCATGAGATGCTCCAGAGACAAATCACTTCCTTGAATTTTAGTATGTGATGTTTTATCAAACACAGAAACTTTATTGTGGATTTAGCCCTTCCTTAAAATTATTGAATGCACCAATTTGCAATAGAAAGGAAATTAAACAGTGTTGATTTCTCTTGGTCAAATTTGTCACTAATTAACTTTTCAAAAGCAGTTGGAGCACACATTCTTTGCCCAGGATAACCCTGTGCTCCTCTTTCTTGAATTTGCTATTTCCAGTTTGCTGACATCCTAAGGGCCTTTGTTCATTGAACACACAAGTCTTGTTGAGCCTTTCAGCATGAAAATAGAGTGGAAGGAACATTCCCAGCTTCTGAGTTTGAATCTAATTGTATAACAAGTGCATGTTAAACAATCTAAGTATAAAACAAAATAAAAACACCTGAAGTACAATGTGTATGTTTTATGACATGAAAATGTTGAAATGTGGTCAGCTAGGCAGGAGAGCTTTTGGTTCCTTAAAAAACAAAATATAACCAAAAAAAAAAAAAAAAAAAAGACTGGGCTAAAAGTCATCTTCTTTATTCAAAATAAGAAACTTGGTTGTTGTTGTTGTTGCTGTTTTGCTGTTTATGTTTTAGTAAATATAAGAAAGCAGAGAATCAAGTGGGTGTTCTTCACTTTTCTGGCCATGTGGGCATTAATCAGAATACTTCTGGAAAGCCTTTTAGAGAACTGCCTTCACAGCTAGTTAGGGTGACTAGGAAAGTGAGCTACACCGAACACATGTGACCCCAGGAAATGTTGAACTTGATCCCCAGTGTCCACCCAACCAGCCTTCCAGCCCATCTCCAGTGTGGGCCTGTGGGAAGTTTTCTCGGAAGATATTATTTACCTTTGAAAACATTAGCATGTATTACTGATCATTCTTACCTTCCATTTTGTCATCTCTGATACTATTAGAAATGAAGGAAGCATAGAAAATAACTTTTACATTTTTATGAAGTACTCTCAGGATTGAGTAGTTGTACACTTGAAATTCCAGCTCAAAATATACTTTCCAGGAATCATCCCCTCTACCCACTCCAGATTCTGATCTTTCTCTACTTTCGGTTCCTTCAGATAGATATATTCATTTTTAAATACCATCTCCCATTGTGATTTGTTGCTCAAGAACTGTGAATTCACTTCGTGTACATATCTCTTCCAGCAAATCAAAGGCTCCAGAAAGGGAGGGATCTTTCTGTCACTTAAAATAAGGCCACATAGCTTACAGTGAAGTGCTTTATGCACAAATGTCAAATGAGTGCTTGTTAAGACACAGATTTTCCCGAAAGCCAGACACTCCTTTATGAGCCACCTTATCCAGTTTGGTGGTTCTCAATCTTGGCTACATATTCAAATTACGTGGGCAGTTACCAATTCCTGGGTCCCATCACCAAAGATTATGAGTTAACGAGTCTGGGTATGGCCGGAACACTGGGATTTTTCCAGTTCCCCAGGTGATCCATCTCCAGTCAAGACTGAGAATCGGTTCTTCAGAGGTACACTTACTCTACGTTCCCTGAGAAGAATAGCCTGGAAAAACCTATTAACCGTACAGACTACCGAGCCTATCCTACCAACTTCGATCTGTGGGTCTGAGACAGATTCCTCCCATATGTAAGCTAACCATTCTGGAGAAATTTTTATCATCTGGGCACTTGGAGAGACATAGAAAACGGCTCCCCTGATAGTCAGGAGGTGCACTATTGGTAACTGACAGTCACTGGTGCTATGTTATTTTCATCCCACCTTCACGTCCCCTTTCCCCAGTGAATGCAGACATGAGGTGTGCTGAAATACAGTTTGGACGGCAGGGGAGGCAGGGAAGGGGAGGACAGCATGGTATTAGTCCAAAGCCAAGTTACAGCTTTGGGAAACAGGGGCAGTGGTTGGCAGGTGTTCATGTCTGCTGTATTATTACAGACAATGAGTCACAGCTGGTGCCGACCGTGACGCACACACTACATGCCTGTCATTCTGTCAAACACCCTGGTAGGTATTCTACACCAGGCTCCTTGCCCCATATTTTGCTGAGCCTGAAATTGTTTGAAATTTGCTACACATGGAACAAGCGTTCAGTGAAGTGGGCTCATCAGTCATTTCAAATGCCTGCAACTTCAGGATAACCTGCCAGCTGTGGCTGGATTCAAAGGCTCTCCTCAGGGTCCGGGTGGGTGAGCAGGCAGAGCTGTTCCGCAGACCATGATGATTCGGGAAGTTGCCATCTCTAGCGGCTGCTCTACTGGACCTTGTAAAAAAAAAAACTTTTGCGTCTGAATTTAGAAAGGGTCTCATTTCCTTCTTTAAATCTTGATCATGATGATACATTTAAGTCTGTCTTTCGCTTAGAAGCAGAATTAGATCTTACCCCAATGGAGGCACTCTTATACCTTAAAAGGATTACAGGTAAGCTGAGATCCCCGGATGGGGCCTTGACGTAGCCGGAGACCCCAGACCACGGGCATTTATGGCTGGAGGTCATTTCCACTCGAGCTGTGATAACAGAATGTTGGGGAGCCGTGCCTAGAGAGCCTCACTGGTAAGCAAAATGTTGAGCAGTAAACGGAATGTGCATGAGAGGCATAAAGATCGCATCATTGGTGAATCTTGAAATGGTAATTGTTGGTTTGGAATCGTTTGGGAGGCACTGAGATTCATTCAAAGTCTGGGAAGGGGCCCCTTGAAGAAGTGTTGCTCCTATCGAGAAAGTACATTGGTTAGCTCTTTCCTGTAAACCTCTTAGGGCAAGTCCCCACCTCCCTCGGTAGCCATCCCACTCCGGTTCTATAAATCATTTCCCTTCTCGTAAGGCCTGGAGCCAACTGGCTGTAATGACATATCGAACCTTGGGTCCCACATGCCCCTGGCTGATTATATATTCCCTAGATTTTAAAAGGCAAGTCCAAGCTATTGAGTACCCTTCAAATTTGGAACCAATTCCCTTGTTAGGATTTCGTCCTTATTAGAATCTGAATAGCTGTTGGCACCAGTTCCTTTCTCTTCACACTGTCTGCCTAAGTGAGAAAAATTCTCAAGCAGTTACTATTCTTAAACGCAGGTAATACTGAGCAAAACGAATAGCAAAGCCTCCATTTTGTAAATAAAGAAATGATGTCTCAGTTTTAGCAGCCGAAGAATGATGTTCCTTTTTAATATTAAGGGGTCATCTGATTTTTTTTTTTTTTTTTTTAAGATTTTATTTATTTCCTTGACAGAGAGAGACACAGCGAGAGAGGGAACACAAGCAGGGGGAGTGGGAGAGGGAGAAGCAGGCTTCCCGCCGAGCAGGGAGCCCGATGTGAGGCTCGATCCCAGGACCCTGAGATCATGACCTGAGCCGAAGGCAGACGCTTAACGACTGAGCCACCCAGGCGCCCAGAGGTCATCTGATTTAATAACGCATTTCCCAAACAACATAAATAGAGGCGTCATTTGGACAACAAGATATTGACTGGAAGCCGTCTCTTCCTATAAATGCCTGACCGATGTAGGCAGCCAGAGTCCGTACAAACTCAATGGGCAATCTTAGTCCCTCTCCAGAGCCATCAGAGCATTGGCTTGAGATTTGGTCATGCAGTCATCCCTCATTTCACAGAACAGTGGACAATTCCTGAATCAGATCTAAAGCTTCATTCCTTCTATCTCATGGTTACAAAGCTCCTCATAGCTGTCTGTCTTGCAGGCTCTCCTGCAGAGAGGGTAAGAGATGAAGCTGGGGGAAGGGGGAGGCTGCTTACTGCACAGCATCTGTGTGCTTCCCGGGGAACTGCAAAAAGTCTCTGGGTCTCAATTTTCCCAGACATGCTAGGAGAAAAATGCCATATTTTAAATTACTCTGGGGTTCAGAGAGGACAGCTATATATAAATGTAGCACAGTATTCTCCTTACTGTTGAGGTTAAACTAAGTTTGCATTATAACAGCATGGGCTCTGTCACCATACCAACTGTTGGCACAGAGATGTCCCACTGAATTCAACTGCAGTCACAAGTATTTTTGAGCGCCTTTTATTTGCCTGCACTGTCCTAGGCTCTGCAGATAGACACAGCGAAGCCCAAGTACTGACTAATCTTGATTTCTTTAAGACTTTCAACTAGGAGATACAAAGTCAGTTTTATTTACTTGATTTACTTTTAGATTCACAGTTGTTTCATTATCTGTGCAGGAGCCAATCCCTATTCAAAAAAAAAAAAAAAAAATCAGCAAACAACAGTAGCAACAACAAAATCCCTGAAGAGATTCAGATGATTTTCTGAAAGGAAATGCTACTCAAATAGGTCATACCTCATTATCGGTTAGCATAAATTAAAAGGATATTTCAGTTAGATTCGGCTAGTCTACACTGTTAACTATGACAACTCAATACGGTGTTTACAAACATTTAGTTTGTCTTACTTTGTTACCTTATGTTTAACCTGTTTAACCATTATTAAAACATTAAAAACATTGTCGTTTCTGTTGGCCCCAGAAGTCAAGGAGGCCCTTATAACGCTCATTAAAAAAATGCATTCGTTTCTTCAATAGTTAAAAACGACACTAAATCACACTACTGTGTCAACATATTGCAAATCTGAATTTGATTTTTAAAGATTTTTTAAAAGTTCTTTTTTTATTGAAGTATAATTAACATGCCGTTTTACGTTGCTTTCAGGTGTACAATATAATGATTCAATAATTAGATGTTTGGATTTTTAACTCATTTCTAAAATGCTTGAAAAAGCTTTGATCACTTCTATTTCAAAAAACATTTTACTGATACCATTTTTACATTTGTTTCCTTGGCAAAGAGATCAAATATAAACTTCAGGATTGCCTAAAATGTCTACCAAAGGTTCTGAATATTATACTGTATTTGTAATAATTTCCCTGTCTACCTTTATCCTCACCATCTCTTCTTGGACGTATAAATAGGGTACAGGCTTATCCACATGGCACTGTCTAACGGAGGTGAATTGATATAAGTGAAGTTGTTAGGAGTCGAGGATTCTGGAATCAGTCAGCATGTTTGATACTTTCTATCATGAACTTCAGGAAAGCAACCAGCGCAACCTTCAGTATCTTCACCTAAAAGATGATAGCATCTAAAATGATAGCACCCCCCTCAGAAGGATACTGAGAGAATTAAAGAACAATGCAGGTAACGTGCTTAGTGCATGCAATACTTGTCACGGAATAAGCCTGGGATAAACATTAGCAGTTAATATTATTATGTAACTATTTTATATGAAATTCAACACTAAATTGGCCATTGATCTAATTAGAGATTAGAGTTTGTCTATTTCTCCAATGTCAGTGCTACATAGCTATGATCGGGAGAGTTGGCATATTGTAGAGACCATCAAATTAAAGATTTTATTTATTTATTTGAGAGAGAGAGAGCAAGGGAGAGCATGAGCAGTGGGGAGGGGCAAAGCGAGAGGGAGAAGCAGGCTCCCAGCTGAGCAGGGAGCACATCTGGGCACTGGATCCCAGGACCCTGGGATCATGACCTGAGGCAGAGGCAGATGCTTAACCGACTGAGCCACCCAGGTGCCCCTGTAAGTTAATATTAATGGGTATTTCAGATAAAATGAAATTATGATGAATTGATGATGATAACTGACAATTATTTTGTTTTTACCACAAAGCAGACACAGCGCCAGGCACTTTAGATGAATTATCTCCTGTCCCTAAGTATAATCTGAAATTATACAAAGGGAGTTTTGTAGTTTTGCAATCTATGAATAGGTGAATTGCTGATTTTAACTTCTCCTCTTTTACCTTATTATTATTTTTTAAAATAAAAATCTAACCCAGCCCACTGTTTTGGGAAATGCCTTTGACCTTCTGTCATTGTGTCATTACCCCTAGCTCTGTAATGGACCATTTTACAATGCTACATTAATATGTAAGTAGCAGTACTAAGAACACATTTATTGCCTTAATCTTGTTGCCTATATTGAGATAAGTTTGTAATAGCTTCTTTATATGTGAGCTGAATACTTTCTTCATTTTTTTTTTAAATTGCTTTACATACTCTTTCCAACTGTTTATCGCTGGTTCAAAAGCTAGACTATCAATTTGTTAAATTTATTGTACTTTTTGTTGACATCCGGATACATAATCTCACTATACAAAAGAGAGGGTTGAGGTGTGATATTTATCCTAATGTCATAAAAGGGCTCTGGACCACCTACATTTATGAGTTTGCATGGTACACAACAGTAGGTGTGCCATTCACACTGTAATGATTATTTATTACAACAAATTTATGATACGTATATTTTTCTGACATTTCTAAAATAGGAGTACAACTTTTCTAACAAAATCAGTATTTTACTTCAATTCTCTAATTGATGACAAGTGTATTCAAAAGTGGAATTCACTTCTTAATTTACGTAAATGAAGGTACCCATATGGGTGGTATCTACATAAATACATATTTATATAACATGTATTTCTGTATAATATATAAAATATTTATATATTTAGAAGTTATATTTATAATTTTTCTTGACCTAGACTCTCAATAATTTAATCCTCTTTATCAGTTTTAAGTTGTTCTTTTACTATTTTTATTGATTTTTGATCACCTATACTACACTCCATGAAAACATTACTTATGTTCAGGAAGCTGTGGTTTTGGTTTTTTGTTTTTCAGAGAGATAGAGTGCAGAGGGGCAGAGGGAGAGCAAGAGAGAGAACCTTAAGCAGGCCCCACACCCAGCGTGGAGCCTGATGCGGGGCTCAATCTCACAACCCTGGGATTATGACCTGAGCCAAAACCAAAGAGTCGGATGCTTAACCAACTGAGCCACTCAGGCGCCCCAGGAAGCTGTGTTTTAGACTTGACACCCGGGTAAAACAGATGAGAGTCAACATCATTGTCGTGACTAGTCATTGCTCAAATAAAATCCCTGTAACATAGGATAGCACACCTCAGTCATCCATATAGGATAGCACATCTCAGTCATCCACACAGGATAGCATATCTCAGTCATCAACCTAGTTGATATGTATAGGTAGAGTATTTTTATCCTTCAGTTTTTGGCTGCTCTATTAGGATCAATGGCAGCCATGATAGCGATGT
Organism: Phoca vitulina; assembly: GCF_004348235.1. Taxonomy (NCBI): domain Eukaryota; kingdom Metazoa; phylum Chordata; class Mammalia; order Carnivora; family Phocidae; genus Phoca; species Phoca vitulina. The sequence goes on along the minus strand of NW_022589728.1, from coordinate 8,216,248 downwards.
TCTAATATTTCATGAAAAACATAAGGAGTACGAGGGCCTGACACTGCCAATTAGGCAAGGCCTCTGATTTTACAGAAATACACTTTATTTGGCCAGTGTAGATACTTTAAGTTGAACATTTATTTGTTCTGAAAGTCTCAGGATTCTTAGCAACACCATAAAATTAGACAGAGCTTTAGTGAAATTTCTTATTTCTTCCCACTTTTAATCAGGGATATTAGTCATAAAACTTCATTTTTAAAAATTTAGCCAAAGCCAGTGCTTTAGTGTTAGATTCCATTTAAAAGTTTTAAATATAAAGCTCATAAGGAGCTTATTTTATCCATCCATTTGATTACATTCAAATTATCACAAAGTGAATACCTTTGGCCCATAAAGTAACAAAAATCCAATTTTTGCAGGAAGCTAATCAATGGTTGTTGTGATCAAGGATACTTCTTACTGAATGTTATTAATACAATAGCAATGTATTACGTACTAGGAAGGTGGAGAATACACCCCATTAAAAGAGTCACAGAGCAAAAGAAAATCAGATTATAAGTGTATGACGATGACTGAGGCAATGATTGAACTGTATCATCCAGAGCTGTGATGGCCTTCAAATTTATAACCCAAACCGTCAGTGGTATCTTCATAGCCCCTGAAATCACAGTATAAACCACCAGGCATAGGGTTCTCCCTACTGACATCCATAAAAAAATAGATGATAAAAAGGGAATACAGATTGTTTTTCCCTCCATATTTCTTCTCTTTATTCAGAGTCATGTTACTAGTTACTTACCTCGCTTCCATCAACTACACCAGGAATGGCTGTGGATGAGGCAGCCTACAAGCCTTCTATTGACTCTACCTTACGAATGTGCTCTAACTCTTCTTCTGGTGTCCAATCCATAACATTTATTGTGTGCATGCCTGGGAAGCAACCAAGAGAGGACCACCCTTCTTTCCTTCCATTTTATGCAGTCTTAAAGATTCTAACTCATTTTTCATCTTTCTAATTCACTCTCGTTCTTTTAATAGGAATCTAGATATTAACACTGTTTTTTTCCCCTTATTTATTCTTTTATTCAACAAATTCAATTGTTCCTTATTTTTTTCCCAACCACTTAAAAAAAACATTATTTTTTTTAAAGTAAACCTTACATCCAACGTGGGGCTTGAACTCACCACCCCAAGATCAAGAGCTGCATGCTTTACAGACTGAGCCAGCCAGAAGCCCCAGTGTAATATTTTTAAGATGCTCAATTGTGAGTCTTGAAAACATGGATTCAAATCCTTAGTGAAAGCACCACCCTTTCATGTGGGGGTTATTATATTTATTCTGAAGGAGTAGGAGGAAACTACCTCTTATTAAAAGATTGCCATGTATCATGTAGCATACTGTCCTCTGAACAGCCTAAGAAGGCCTTCTGGGGCCCAGAGATGGGAAATGTTTTGCCTCAGGCCACACAATCAGCAAGTGACAGAACCCAATGCAAGCACAGTTCTTTCCAGAACTAGTGACTTCTCTCTCAACTTCACCTGCTGCTTCCCTGACACCTCAAATGGCAGCATAAGGACACCACCCTCAGCTCCAAGAGCTAGAGAAGGGAAGTTTTGCATAAGGTCTGGGCAGTTTAAGTGCCATAAAGCAGTGGACAGCAAGCCAACCACTTGGCTGATTCACTCGGAGAGATTTATAAAATCTTAACTTCCTAAATCACATGGCCAAAGATCTGATTCGGCAGGTTTGGGGGTGTGGCCAGAGCTTTGGTATTGATAAAATGTTAAAATACCTTAAGGTGGTTTTCGTGGGGTAGCCTCCTTTAGAAACCACGGTCAGTGTCTTAAAGAGTAGTCTTCATAGATTTGTTTGCATACTCAAAAGAATTTCGAAAACTAGACACATCCTCTGACGTTTAGTGAAAATCTATAGGAATGGAAGGAGTTTCACAGTAGCAACTATTCAATTCATTGTATTCTTTTCAAGTTTTATGTTCCAAAGGACAGTCATCTGTCATGAAATATAATATTTAATAATCACCTGAAAACTTCCTTAGATTCTCCTTCCATTTTGTTGACAGAAAAGAATTGCTAACCAGCTGTGAGGATTTGTTAACCATACTTAGTACACACCATTAATATCACTGACTTCTTTCAACAACAGTCTGGAGTTACCCCTTTGCTTGATACCAGGGAGGTGTTTGAGCCCCAGGGCTATGAACCACATTAGGGTTCCAAGTGGGTATGTCTTTCTTTTATAAAGTTGGAAAAGGGGTAGTAAAACAGAGAGCTGTGTAGATTAGTGTAAGGACAGTACCTAAGGAAGCAGATGATCTGAAAACTCCCTGAGCCTGAGCCCGTGAACCTTGTTGAAAGACTACCTGTTTCTCCAAAGGTACATGTATAGCATTATAAACATGGCTGCCTTAAAGTATCCTGAGAGGGGCGCCTGGGTGGCTCAGTCGTTAAGCGTCTGCCTTCGGCTCAGGTCATGATCCCAGGGTCCTGGGATCGAGCCCCGCATCGGGCTCCCTGCTCCAGGGGAAGCCTGCTTCTCCCTCTCCCACTCCCCCTGCTTGTGTTCCTTCTCTTGCTGTGTCTCTCTGTCAAATAAATAAAATCTTTAAAAAAAAAAAGGTATCCTGAGAGTCTCTGTATGACAGACTGGTGCCCATGGGGTAGCTAAGGAAAGAATGATGTCAGATAATTGTGACATGTGCGCCTAAGGCACCTCAAACCTGAATCCTTGCTGAGAAGGGATGGTTAGTTGCTTTGCTTGTGAAGACCTCTAAGTGGGTCAGCACTGAGACCCTACGTAGCACCTAAGTCGTTCGTCAGGGAGGGGGCATTTCTCTGAAGCAGCCAGAGAGAGTGGACTGGCCTCCCATAGTCATCAGGGTTTATGAGGAGCTGACCCAGAATATTCCGGGAATGTCTGCTGGGGTGAATGACATGTCATTTCAGTGGCTGCTGGGGGCACCAAACTGCCCGTCTTCAGAAGAAGCAGATCATTCAGTGGGGATTAAGGAGCCACTGTTTCTCTGAGACATCAGGAAATCTGACCTGCCATTTGGTCACTTAGCATTTCTTAGCAAGAAAGAGGGTGGCTGCCCGGTGGTGGCATAGATTCTGAAGAAAAGTGAGTGCTGCAGGGTATTTAGGGCACAGACCGAAAGGTAGCCACAAGGGAGACATGAGCAGGGAGCTCTGGGATGGGGGCTAACGGCCAGGGGAGGCCATAGCAGGGCCAGCCAGGAGCCTATAGGGGCCTCATGTTCCTGGCCACTGTGGTTTAAGTTTGGGAGAGTGTCTGGTTGGGTGGCCAGTATACTTGATCAGAAGCCCAGTGTCTGTACTTCTCATACCCAGAGTCCCAAACACTAAAAGGGACACAGCTCTGTACCAGCCCCAGGGGCCTGAAAGGCCTTCTACCCCAGGGTTTCTAAGAAAATCACAGGTGGGCTCTGCATTGCTTCAGGTCTTTTCTAGCCTGGGGGCTCTTGCTTCTGCAAACAAGCAGTCACTACAGGCGAGAACTCTAGCAACTTTCTCCTGGGGGATGGGGGTGCTGCAGTCAGGAAGGGGGTGCAGGTGCATGGACCCCAGATATGTTGCTGAGGGGCCCACAGTGGGACTGGGCCACCCCAGGCAGCAGCTGTGGTAAGAGAACCAAGCCTCCAAAGGGGTAGAGGTTAGGGCACAGGGAGTCTGAGATGTGTGGGCACCGACCTAGCACTTCTTTAAGAAAAAGGAGGGGAGAAAATGCAGGGTTGACAGGAAGACACGAGGAGGGAAGAGGGATGGGAGTAAGCTAACAACAAAGAAACCCTGCATAGACAACATGAAAGGGGAACAAGATGTGTGGAAATTAAAAAACAAAAAAATCCGTGAGATTAATCACCACACGAGGGTTGGAGGTAAAAAGGAGAAAAAGGAGCATAGATAAATCAAGGTATTTGCCTCAGCCATCACAGTTTGATAGCTTGAGGTTGGGGGAGAAATGGGAATCCATTTCTAAACCAGTCCAATATATTCAGAGTCTTTTCATCTTGAGACCTCAAATCAAGGACCTTGCAAGAATTGTGTTTTAAAAAAATAAGAAAGAAAAGAAAAGAAACTGGAAATGAAAGCATAGCCAAATCCTAAGTGTTACATGTGTGTTTACGGAGTGGTTGCGTGAGTTCCAGGCAGATGGGATCCTGCAGTCCCATTCCTGCCCACTGACCCTTGCAATAAAGCGCAATAGAGAGTCAAATGATTTTTTTTGGGGGGGGGGGGTTTCCCAGTGCATACAAAAGTTACTTTACATTATATTGTAGTCTATGAAGGGTACCATAGCATTATGTCCAAAAAAAGAATATACATACCTTACTTAAAAACTACTTTATTGGTAAAAAATGCTAACCATCCTCTGAGCTTTCAGCGAGTTGTAATCACTGGTCACAGATCGTGATCACAAATGTAATAATAATGAAGAAAGCTTAAAATATCGTGAGCTTTACCAAAATGTGACCCAGAAGCACAAAGTGAACAAGTTTTACTTCATTGTTGGAAAAATGGTACCAATAGACTTCCTTCCTCCGTGAGGGTTGCACAGACCCTCAACTGGTAAAAACTGCAGCATCCGAGAAGTACAACAAAACGAACCACAATAAAACAAGGTATGCCTGCCAACAGTGGTTTACTTGGGCACACACTCACTGGACCCTTTTAACAAATACCTGTGAAAAGAAGAGGCAGATCCACAGACAGCAGGTCATGATCTTTAGTAAAAGGCGGGTCCTAGGCAACGGAAGGTAAGTATAATGGAAGACCTCTGGTTTCATATAAAACCAAGTGACTGAATCAGTATGTATAAATGGAACGAACATGATAAACGTTCAGAAAGCTGGCCACAATACACCCCCTCTCTTCAGCTGCTTCCAGGACGGTCAAAGGATTCAGGAGTGAGGAGCAGCCATCCAAACTTATAGCAAAGCCAAGAGGGCCTGGAGTAGCTAGAAGCAGAGTCAGTGATCTGCACAAAATGTTCAGTGTATGGATGATTCATGGGCACTCACGAAAAGACTCAGCTTCCTCGAGATCCTACCTATTCACCCAGGCTTTAAACACCAGATTTTCCCACAGAGCTATCCACTAAGGCAAACTCCATTATAAATCGGGAAAGACCAGAGAAGCCCTGTTAATCGAAATGCTACGTGTTTTAGTTCTCTAGGCTTTGTAAGGGCCAGACATTTAAATAACAGCTGATTTTCATTCCAATGCCCTATCTTCCCAATTTCAGTAAAGAGTGGAAACCCTTTGCTAACAAACAAAAAGTTGACATTAACAGTTAAATCTAGTCTGTATAAGATGAAGAGTCTGGAGAGAGAAGGAAAGAGCTTAGTCCTGTATTATATTGTTTCAAAGACTGAAAAAGCCCCATTTTCAGTATCTTCAAAAATAAGTTTCAGATTTGTCAAGGCTGTACATCATATGTATATTTCCATAAAGCCAAGTAGCTCTGGATTCTGGTGTTCAGTTCTTTTTGCTGTTGGCCCAGAATACAACCTACTGGAAAAATATTCGAAGGCTCCTGTCCTCTGTTTTAGCATATCAGATGTTATTTTTCAAAAATTATTATTCCTTGCCTATACACTTTCATTCTCTTATTTTTATTTAAGCCTACATAGTAGCATCTCCTAAACTGAAATGACCATAAGAATCAGCTGAGTTCTTAAAAATAGAAATTCAAATACCCATTTCCTAGACATTCAATTCAGTGGCAGGCTTGGAAACCTATATTTGTAGACTGCCAGGGTGAATTTAGGAAAAGTTTTACAAACATTGTGATAAAGAATTGCTGAAGTAAACAAGAACTGCTTTTTCTAGCTCATACTTTTTGCAAAGAAATATTTCTTTTCTTTGTCATATAGCTATGGCTACTGGCAAGGAATTGCTCTTCTCTTATTGTAAGTCTTTGAAACTCAATAATTATTTCCCCCTTATCATTGGGCATAGAAAATTTTACTTGGTAAGAAGAAACCTTGGCAGTGCTTCTTGCTCTGAGCTCAGCTATTCTAGCCTTCTGCTCCTGCTCCCAAATACTTGGAAAAAGGAAAACACACAAGCAGCTAAGACAGCAAGCCTTCACAGGCTCCCTTCATAAACACGGTCCCATAGTGATTTCAAAAGCTTCCAGATATAGTTACAGGGTAAAGCCAATCTGTTTTAAGTAGATTTGGAATTTATTAACCCAGCAATAAACTTCTTCAGGTTTGTCTCTCTGGACAAAGGGCTCTGTGATTCTTTCCAGAGATGGAATTTTGATCTTGATTCATGAATGTCTTTCTGACTAACAGAACCAAAGTCCTATAAGAAATAAGAAATCTAGCTTTAATTGATTGAAATATGACAGAAGTGCCTGCCATGTGGATTTTCAGATTGTATGGATATCCATTTCTGATTGTCTCTACTTTTCTTAATATGAGATTCAAACTCAGCATAGATTACATCACAATCAAATGGGGGCAGAAAGGAGAGTTTACAATGAACAGGAAACACAAGTCCTAACAAATACAAATATTGATATATCAGCTGTGATTTGGCAGATAATTCTTTAAGAAGCCTCAGAAGATTTGCATCTTTGAAAAAAAGTTTAAAAAAAGATCATCAGCTGACAGGCAAAACTCTTTTTCAGATTATGCTAGCCTCTTTTACTAGGGTGTATATCTAGATATGCTCATTCTGAGGGAAAAATGTTGAAATAAAATAGGTTAAACAGGAGTCACAATTCCATTAAAATCACAATTAAACTCATCAATGTGGGAGGTGAGGACACAGTAGATCAGAGGGGTAGTACAAGTTCACTTGTACCTTGAATTATAATTGTGTGTTTAGATTTCCAGCTCCCAATAAAGATGTCAGAAGAGATTTGTGTATCTTATCACTTAGCATAGAGCTGGTACTCCAATATACTTATGTTGAGTAAATAATAACTGACATTAATTCAACACTTACTTTAAGGACTTGAACTTGTAACATCTCATTTTTAACCTCCCTACTCCATAAGTAGGTACTCATATTACTGCCATTTTACGGATGGGAAAAATGAGGCTTAGCCAAGTTAAGTGACATGCCCACCTCACATAATCACTAAGCATTGCCACTTGCTTGTCATCTGTTTAGGAAGTGTAAGAATAAGGATTTAAACCCTAGCAATTTGACCCTAGACCCACAATTCTTAAGCATTTCTCCATACTCCTTTATAGATACCAACTCACTTGGGCAATATTAGGAATTCAGTGTCTGTATTTAAAAAAAAAAAACACCTCAAAAACTGCTCCCTCTTTCATTTTTTTAAAAGATTTATTTATTTATTTTAGAAAGAGTGAAAGCGTGAGGCAGGGAGGGGCAGAGGGAGAGGGAGAAGGCGATCTTGAGCCGAATCTGCGAGCTGAGCGTGGAGCCGGACCTGGGGGCTGGATCCCAGGGGGCAGGATCCCACCTGAGATCACGACCTGAGCTGAAAACAAGAGTCGGATGCTTAAGCAACTGTGCCACCCAAGCGCCCTAAAATATGCTCCTCCTTTTAAACTTGGAGGATTAATGAGACCAGATCTGTTGAACTACTGGACTATCTTGGGAAAAGGTGCACTCTTAACGTGGGGTCTTATTCTTACTATTTGGCTTCTTCTTTTTTTTTTTTAATTTGGTTTCTTTTAATCACTGAGGATTACATTACTTTGGACAAACTGTGGGCTATTAAAAGGTCTCAAAGAGTTGTGAGGTTGCTTTTTTATTTTTTAAGGGAAATGAGTAATTACCTTCTTGATAAATTCAATTCCTATCATTATAAAGTAAAATTAAGAATAAATTAACTCGGACTGATTTCATGGTTAAGGCTACAAGCTTAAGACAATAATGTGACTATGTCTCACGAAGCACTACTAAACAGCTGTGAAAGGTTAGTTGCAAGAGGTGTGCTATAAATTTAATTCTAGTTATAACTTAAATATACAGTCCTATACATTTCTATGAATCCAGACCCAAGTATCTACTTCAATATTTGTATTCCTGAAACAAAATTAATAACATTCCTTTAACAAACTTTTAAAAAATTGTATCAGCACCAGGAAAAAGTTGTTTTGAATTTTGTCTTCATTGGAAAAGGCAAAAAAATATAAACACACTGAAGAAAGCTCTTAAATTTCAAAGCAGATCAAGAAAATTCAATCTTTACAATGTTGTCAAAGAGACAGTTCTTATAATTCATTTGAATTTTAAAAGAAAGGGAACTTTTACCAAAAAATAAAAGACAAACCTCCTGAACGTGTTTCATGGGAGCTCCCTGCAACTTTTGACCCATCATATTATTTCCAACAATTGGTGATCTGGTCTTACTTAACTCCACTTCTCTGAGCCCACCATAGCTCTCGCTCTGTGTACATGCAGAACCAATACACACACAGAATTATCCAGAATCTGAAAAAAACGTAAAACATTCCCCAAACAGAGAGAGAAATAACAGCCTGGAGGTCTATTTGAAATGTAGGTAGTTTTACTAAATAGAGGGGGTTTTTTGGTTGTTTTTGTTGTTGTTGTTGTTTTGTTTTTTGTTTTAATGCTATTATCTCTAAAGTAAAATTCTTGTGTTCCATTGTACCAGTTAAAATAAGATCTTGATGGCTTAAAAAAATACTACCCATATCTATCAAGGTCACTGAAGCCCCTTATTATTCCCAGGGTCATGCTCTGAAAACTCCGAGAATACCCAAATTCGATCAAATCTCTTCAGTATGTAATTTCCTCCAAGGTTCCGTTTTCCCATGTGTTTATGACTGGCTTAGTCCCTTCTAGCGCTATAACAAAATACCACAGACTGGGTAGCTTCTATACAGCGGAAATTTGTTTCTACCACTCCTGGAATCCGGAAGTCGGAGATCAGGGAGCCACCATGGTTGGGTGAGGGCTCTCTTCCCGGTCGCATGCAAGACTTCTCCCTGTGTCCTCACAGAGCCAAATGGGCTGAGGAGCTCTTTAGAGCCTTTTTAATAAGGCACTAATCCCATTTAAGAAGCCTCCACCCTATAACATAAACATTGCCAAGGGCCCTAACGACAAATACCATCACCTTTGGAAGTTAGGATTTCAACACATGAATCTGGGGGGCAGGGGACACACACATTCAGACCATGACGACGATGTTACCTTAGCTCCATCACTGTGGATAGCAGGTATCCACAGTGCTTTTCTTGCTAGACTAGAGACCCCGCAGGTCATGACACTGGGGTGCCATGCCAGGCAGTCTAGAATTCTGCACAGAAATCTTGAGCAAATGATTCAAATCCGTGCTGTAGACTAGTGACAGTAAGCCACTGTCCTTCAAATCGTCAGTCACTAGGCTGAAATCGAGAACGTCAAACCCATGAACACTAAGGCTTCCTGAATGAAATTGTGTATGACAGATACACATTCTCTCAGACCTAAACAAACATCCTCTACGGATTAGGGACTATGTTATGTAAATGCCAGTCTTAAGAGAAAAAAAAGCACAACTAAAAGGGGTTTATCTTTCATCATAATTACTTCTTTAGTAATCATAGCTCATATAATTGCTTGTTTCCTAGATACTGGCCACTTATTTGGTGACTACGTAATTACTGATTATAAATATAACAGTCTATCATTTCATCACTATTATTATTATTATTATTTTAAAGATTTTATTTATTTATTTGAGAGAGAGAGAATGAGAGACAGCACGAGAGGGAAGAGGGTCAGAGGGAGAAGCAGACCCCCAGCTGATCAGGGAGCCCGATGTGGGACTCGATCCCGGGACTCCAGGATCATGACCTGAGCTGAAGGCAGTTGCTTAACCAACTGAGCCACCCAGGCGCCCTATTTCATCACTATTATTATCTTAATCTAGGGAGCATAATTTCCTTCAAGAAAAGCAGGATATATTATGAAGCACATTTGAGGGTGAAAAAAGTACATATACTGTGTAAAAGAATTACAGCTGATTATCTCAGATGGATCACTCCTATTTGGATTCTGAAAGCCAAATCTTGTTTTCAAACTCTTCCTGGTATTGTCATCTCTTTGGCTTAATTAAGCACTTTGTTAACATAAATGGGTCCACGTATCTGCAGACATCAGAAGAGCAGAGCTTTTAAATCTAGACTATTATTTCTCTGCCCTTTAGGAAAAACACAAATCAGCAATTTTGTTACGAGGGTCAAGTTTGTGCTCATACTGATCTTTTGCGTTATTTTGAGAGGTGAAACAGTCCATCGCTTGTGAGGAGGGAAACAGAGATTACTGAGTTTGCAGTTTGCTTTTTAGTACACTCTTTGGGGGTTACCATGAATGTCTGGAACCTTAGAAAGACCCTTACTGATGTAAATTTGAAGCACTTTCCCAAAAGAAATATGACTTGTTTAGCAACCGCCAACCATTTTTGATGATCAGTTTCATGCTTTGGTTATTTTGTCAACCCCATTGGCTTTTTTGTGCCTAAGAAGTTTACAGGAAATTAACCATAACTTGGCTGCATTAAGGTCTGGGCATGGACAAAGATGCTAGGGTAAGTCACAGTTGATTCCCCTCTAGGTGGAATCAAACTCTTATATTCTCTTCTGGAAAATGTCTACCATCTATTAATGAGTTAATAAACTATGATTTCAGCAACAGCCATCATGCATCTACTGCTCCAGCTAGAAATACATATTTTAACCAGGCACTTTTTACCTAACCACAGAAAGTGATAGCAAACCCTTAAGAGTGAGAGTTCTTGAATTCCAAATAATGCTTAAATATCTGCAACAGCTTTTCATCAAAGGTTCACCTAGTTCCATTCTTATTACTCTAAATATTAGACTAGTGGGCATGGCAGCAAGAAGGCCTTTCATTAGCTTCTCAAGTGTCTTAACAATTATTAAAAGGTCACTCAAATTGTGGTGATTTTCTGTTTGTGTCTATCAGAAAACCCAGCGGATATGAAAAATAGTTGCATGAAAGGAAGTGTGTGTACACTGGATGTATAGGGAGTTAAAAGAAGGATAAAGCAGTGGAAGGTGACCTTTCAATAGGAATTATTGCCTCAATGCCACCAGGTAAAAGTGGGATTTCTAAACCCAAGCATATCAATACTGAAAAAATTATTTTAGATCATTTACATAGTGAAAGATGGGCTTTGGTTTGAAACGGTTTTGCAAATGAGATTGCCTCAAGTGGTATAAACAGAATTCCCATATTTCTCTAACCCTTTTTCAACAAGCCAACCTATTAAAAAATAAATTTGCTTTGTGTCTCTACTTAACAACACAATGTGCCCGATGGCTTATGTGCAAAAACTGCTGTTTCTTATTTTTTATTTTTTTACAATTTTAAACTGAATCTCAAATGGTATAGGATTAGATGAATGATAATTAATGATTGGCATTCATTATTGAATATTAAGATATTGGTATTTATACCTTTTTAGAGTTATGTAATTCTTCAGTTGAATATTACCATGCTATGGCTAATAACAATCTACCCTAAAAAAGGGAAAACAGAAAATACTCCTGAGAAAAATGATTTCTATTACCTAAACACAACACACATACTAATTAGAAGACAGAGGAGCAGAAGCTAACACTGGAGAAATTTTGCTTTGGAGACTGTAAAATGAATGACATTTACCACATTTTTCATTGAGATTATCATTTCCCTTATTTAACACATACTCAACAGCGAGCCCACCCCACAGGGCACAGAGATTTATAAGTAGTTTGTTTCCAAAAAGGCACCAATATAATTGTACAGATACAAAGAACTGATACATATAACTATAGAAAAGAGCAGCAGAAAAATACAGTTGATGCTGAAACAAAGCCGAGATTAAGGGTGCCGACACCCCACACAGTTGAAAATCTCCTTATAATTTTTGACTCCCCAAAACTTAACTACTAATAGCCTACTGTTGACCAGATGCCTTATCAATATCATACATAGTTAATTAATCCATATTTCATGTTATATGTATTATATAATATATCCTTATAATAAGCTAGAGTAGAGAAAATGTTATTAAGTCATAAGGAAGAAAAAATAGATTTACAATACTATATTGTATTTACTGAAAAAAAAAATCCACATATAAGTGGACCCATGTGTTTGTTCAAGGGTCAACTATACACTATATCCATTGTGAAAGTCAATGCTTGGAAGTGTCCAGAAAGATATAAGTAATATTCTACCAGTGGAGAGCTTCAGTGGACCATGATTCCTATAAATGCAGGAAGTCAAAGGGTAAAATAGCACAAATTTCTATCAGTGAGATGGTAGCAACAACAAAAACAGAGATTTTCAATTTTCAAAATATTTGTGAGGCATCTAGTTTCAGCTTGGAAATGTGGAGACTGTCAGTCCTACATTTGCAACCAGGAAAAGACTGAACAGCAAATAGACAACTTCTCTTAAACCTTTGAGAAAACTAAAGCTGGAGAGCAACCAACCATGATGAAATCTGGAGAAAGGAAGGTATCTATAGGGAGTAACAGAACCCAAGCCTTTGCTTACCTGGGGCAGACTGCTGGACACCACAGAAGCTGGTAAGAAGATTAAGCTGAAAATGTTTTTAACAAATCACCAAAGGTTAAGTGTGTGCTATCAGGAGGGGTCAAGTCCCTAGGGATACAGAATAACAGGATTTGTGGTCTCTTGTAGGATTCCTCTCTGTGAACCCAGCAGACATTCAGGCAAGTTTGGTTAAGAATCCTAAGGAAGCTTCCTTGAAGGAGCTGATGGGGGGGGAGAGAACAGTAACAGTTAGTACACACCTAACAGAGATTCAAATTATGCGAGATAAAAATTATTAATAGAACTGAAAAGAGAAAAAGACAAATCCACAACTGCAGTTGAGACTTCACTCCTCTCTCAGTAATTGATAGAACCAAGTAGGCAGAAAATAAGAAGGGATACAGATGACCTGAGTCATCTTTCAACTTGATTTAAATGACATTTATAGAACATTCCACCCAACAACTGCATGATGAAAAATCCCCAAACATTTGAAAATTAAACAGTACACTTGTAAAATAATCCAAGGATCAAAGAGGAAATGTCAAGGAAATATTTTAAATATTTTGAATTTAATAAGAATGAAAATACATCATACAAAATTTGTGGGGTGCAGCACTTACAGGTAAATTTATAGCATTAATGCTTACATTAATAAAAAGAGAGTTCTCAAATCATTCACCTAAGCTTCCACCAAAAGAAACCAAAGGGGGAAAAATCAATTTAAATACAAAGCAAGCAGAAAGGCAATAAAATTTATCATCTATTTATTAAATTTTATTAGAATGGAAATCAATGAATTGAAAATAGCAAAAAAAAAAAAAAAAAAATCCATGAAGCCAAAAGCCAGTTCCTAGAAAAGATTAATAAAATTGACAAAACTCTAGTCAGACTGAACAAGAAAAAAGAAAGAAAATACAAATTACCAAAATTGAAAATGAAAGAGGGAATATCAATATTGACCCCATAGACATTAAAAGGAAAAAGATGGGGAACTACAAACAACCCTATCCTCATAAATTCAGCAACTTAGGTAAAATTGATAAACTCCTGAAAGATACAAACTACTGAAAGTCATTCAAGAAAAAATATATAATGTCAATAGGCCTGTAATTAATAAAGAAATGAGATTATAGTTTAAAATCTTCCAAAAAAGAAATCCAGCCTCATATGGCTTTACTGGTTTATAACTAATAAGTGAGTTTAGCAAGGCCACAGGATAGAAGGTCAATATACAAAAGTAAGTCTTATTCCTAATGCTGGCAATAAGCTATTGACATTGAAAACAAAACAAACAACCTCCCTCCCCAAAAAACACCAAAAACACCTTTCACAACAGCAACAAAGAGTGGGCCACAAAACAAAGCAAATGTAGGTGACAAGAAAATAGGTGCAGGATTTGCATGTTGAAGACTACAAATGTTCATTAAGAAAATTTTAGTCTTGAATAAATGGAGAGAGATACCATATTCATGGATTGGGAAATTCAATATTGTTAACATCTCAATTTTTCCCAAATTGACTTATTGCTTCTATACAATCCCAATCAAAATCCCAGCAAGTTTTTTTTTATAGTTCTTGACAAGCTGATTCTAAAATTAATAAGAAAGGCAAAGGACCTAGAATAGCCAAAACATATTTCAAAAGATGAACAAAGTTGAAAGACTTACATTACACAATTTCATAACTTATTAGAAATTTATAGTAATCAAAACTGTGTTATTGGCGAAACCACAGACACATAGATCTATGGAGCAGAATAGAGAACCCAGAAATAGATGTGCACCAATGTAGTCAATTGACTTTTGACAAAGATGCAAAAGCAATTCAATGAAGAAATGAAAATCTTTTCAATAAATGCAAAAATTAGATATCCATATGCAAAAAAATAAACCTCAAGGCTTACCTTACACCTTATGCAAACACTAACTCAATAAAGATTATAACTGAAGGAAAATATAAAACTCTAAAACTTCTAGAAGAAAATTCAGGAGAAAATATGTGATCTTCATTTTTGCAGTTTTGGAAATACACCATAAGCATGATCCATAAAAGAATAAACTGAAAAATTGGACTTAAACATGATGTTAAAGAAACTGAAAAGACAAGCCACAGACTAGAAAAAAATATTTGTCCATCACGTATCTGATAAAAAAAAAACAACTCCTTACCAAAATATCTAAAGAACTCTTAAACTTGAACATGATCATGCAACTCATCAAAACCTAGGTATTTACCCAAGTAAGTTGAAAAATGATGTTCATGCAAAAACCTATTAGCAGCTTTATTAATAATTGCAGCTTTATTCACAATTGCTCCAAACTGGAAAAAACTCACACGTCCTTCAGTAAGTTAATGGGTAAACTGTGGTATATCCTTTTATATGAAGGAATATCACTTGGCAATAAAATGGAATCAACAATTGATTCATGCACCGACAGGAATGAATCTTAAATGTATTTTTCTTAGTGAAAGAAGTTAGACCCAAGCAGCTATTTATCATGATTCCATTTATATTACATTCTGAAAAAGGCAAGACTATTAGCGCAGAAAAGCAATCCTTGTTACCGGCTGGGGGTAGAGTGAGCCATAGACTACAAAGGGGAAGCATGAGGGAATTTGGGGATTTACAGAACATTGTGTATGATACAATGGTAGTAGATATGTAAACTCTGAATTTTTCGTATCTGTATACTGCAAAAAGTGCATTTTACTCCATTTAAATGAAAAAAAAAAAAAAAAAAGATCATCCAAAATGTGGGAAGAACCCAAGATGGAGTGCAGCCTGCAACAAATAAGTCTAATTGTATTACATGTGTATACATAACCACAATAAAGGGCATAGAGAAAAAAGTTGCTGACCTAAGCAACTTTGGAAAACAGAGTTTTGACTAGATATTGTGAGGCAAAACACAAAAAGAACTGTACACAGACACTGCATTCTACTTCATACCAACTCTAAAACAAGTTTGCATGCACACAAGGTTTGAATAAATACAGAAATATATTGTATGTAATGTGAGTCAGGGTTTCAACTTTGCAAATAAAGCTACAAATAGGCAAAGGGAAATGCTAGAATGAACCCTGTGGTGCTAGATTGAAGTTCAATCATTATTATGAACTCATGTTTATTTTAATAGGCAGATGATGATAGATGATAGATAGATAGATAGATAGATAGATAGATAGATAGATAGATAGATGATAGATAATAAATAACAGACAGACACAGAGATATAGATAAGTACATATACATGCATTAGTATACATACATGTATTTCCTGTCTACTGAAAGAGACTAGAAGCAGGGACCCCCAAGTAGCAACCAGCACATCTTTTGTCCAGATCCTGGATTCTAAACAACATTTTCCAGTAAAAGGAATCAGGGCTCCTTGGAGAAAATGCTAATCTTAGAACTGTGACAAAGAAAATACTAGATGGGTCCAGAGCATCTTGCTGTGCCAAAAACTAAAAGAGTGCACACCCATAACCACACCTACCCTGCCCAAACAACAACAACAAAACAAAAACAAACACACACACAGTAACAAGCCATGGTTCATATGAAAAGGATACAGAGGCTAAACAAAAAATATTCCCAATGGCCAAAGCTGGAACAATTTTAGTAATAAAGTAATTAATGATAGTTCTGTATTCTAACACAAAGAATAAAATAAAAATCCACAAGTCTATGCAGATATAAATAAGATGGAATAAATAAGCAAAGCAAATGGAGAAGGAACAGGTCTTCCTTTCAGAAGAATTCCAATCAATTAATGTATAAAAAACTAGAAAAACAGAAAATGACCGTATATCACTATGGCAATAGTTGCTGCAAGAAAAAAAAAATCCATTGATGAGCATTAAAATTAGTGACTTTAAGGAAAAACAGGACATTTGCATAACCTCAAACCAGCTCCTCCAAAGTATTAATTACTGCAGTGCTTTTAACATATGTCTGCAAATTCTTTGACATTCCTTCCTCCAGGAGGCAAAGGCTAAATCTCCTTCTCTTGAGAATGGGCTGGACTTAATAACTTGCTTATAAGGAATATAGTATGCAAAGGGGAAATAATAACTTATGATGGATAAGAAACCTGGTAGACGCCACTTTAACCAAGAGATCAAGTTTAACATCACCAGTAATAAAACATAATGATAACAAGTACTCCTGAGATAATGTGACAAGAAGGGGACATCTCCTTTGGGATATTTTTTCCCCAAATCCATAACTTCAGGTCACTCATGAGAAAATATCACACAAAGCCAAAGTGAGTTACATTCTACAAAACACCTGGCCAGAACCTTTCAAAAGCATCAAGATCATAAAACAAAGATGAATGGAAGAACTTTGAGCAATTGGAGAAGACTAAGAAAAAAAGGAAACAATTTGTGGTATCCTAGATTGGTTCCTGGAATAGAAAAAGAACATTAGCAGAAAAACATGAAAAATCTGAATCAGGGGAGACTGGGTGACTTCAGTTGTATAGGTGCTCATTTGACAACCAAGCCTAAGTACTAGAAGAACGACATCAGAGGCCAGAGTAAGGATCATAAATAAGATTTGGTCAATTGCCTTGGAATTGCAAATTTACTCTTTTTATAGACATTGTAGGTGCTTGGATCTATTCATAGGAGATCTGCCAATTGGACTCAAAGTCCAAATTTAAAGTTTTTATTCAACAGTTTCATCCATCAATTTGCATTGATAACATCAAACATCGGCATCATTCATCAATATTACTCTTGAGTGAGTTTGTTTTGGTCTGCGTCAGGTAGCTTCTCATCAAATGAAAACAAAGTGAATTTCTCTTTTGTAGACAAGGAAGTCTGGAGAGGGAGAAATAATTACACAAAACGAGAATATTTTTGCACAGTCATTTAAAAAAAATTACTTCCAGGGGCCCCTGGGTGGCTCAGTCAGTTAAGCGTCTGCCTTCAGCTCAGGTCATTATCTCAGGGTCCTGGGATCAAGCCCCGCAGTGGGCTCCCTGCTCAGCAGGGAATCTGCTTCTCCCCCTCCCTCTGCCCCTCCCCCCACTTATTCTCTCTCTCTCTCTCTCTCTCTCTCTCTCTCTCTGTTTCTCTCTTTCTCCTACTCTCTCAAATAAATAAATAAAATCTTTAAAAAAATAAATAAAAAATGACTCCCACATTTCTTTGGCCACATTGACTCTGTGAGCACAGGGAATGAGTTACCTCTTGAATAAAGTAGGAAAGTCACCTTCATCAGAGCCATGAACTCTGCTTATTCATTTTCTTTACCAAAGACTTTGATACAACAGGTGCATAACTATCCAATTCATACTCATTCACATATAGGTATATTTGCACTCACACCTCTCCATGAAGCTGTGCCTACACCGATGACCTCTGACAGATTAATGATCAGCAAATGCTGAATACGTCATGCCATGAATGGTCTTTAAAAAGTACCTCCTGACTCATGAATCTTTTCAACTTCCCAATCTAAATACTGGTTCATTAGAACCAGTATTTAACTGA
Source organism: Phoca vitulina (assembly GCF_004348235.1). Lineage (NCBI taxonomy): Eukaryota > Metazoa > Chordata > Mammalia > Carnivora > Phocidae > Phoca > Phoca vitulina. Next base: position 8,198,215 of record NW_022589728.1, on the reverse strand, counting down.
AATATAAAGGTTTACAATCCATGTGTTGACATCAAGATACAGCTCATTATGCATATAATTATAACAACACTGTATTTAAACATTACTGCACAAAAAGAAAGACTATAATCAAGGTCTTCTAAGAGAACACTGGATAACTCTACTTTCTGCTAGAAGAGGAAGAAACTCTTCCATAAAGGCTTCTCAAAAATTTCTAATTTTCATTGAAAAGAAAATATGATCATATTTAAGTAAGTTATTAGTAATTTTTATTATAATATGATATTAATAGAAATAGCACAGAAGACAAATAAAAAAAGGGTAAAGCTGAATGACTTCCTACAATATTCCATTATGCCAGCCATACTTCCCTGTTTATTACAATCCATTCTGTACTATTGCTGTGCGTCCAGGAAGCCCAAGCAAAGCTGTATTATTACCTAGGCAACGAAAATAGATTCACACATTTTCTACCGAAAAATGTAGAGAATAAATACCCTACTTCAAGCTAGCTGTGCCTTTGACATTTGCAGATCTGAATGCAAAGCTGAAACTCCCTCAATCTTTTCAAAAAGTTGATTAATAAAGCAATTTTTTAATTCAATAATTTTTCAGTTCTAGATAGTTTTCTAATGATCAGCAGCGCAGCACAAAAGCAGCAATTAATTGGTAGAAATCCACAGATGGCAATCAGTCTGTAAATGTGAGAGCTGATCTGTTTGGGGTCAAAACAATATCTCTCTTGCTAACACTAGAGAATTTTAGGACTGAAAGGATTTTGAGAAGTCATGCAGATCAGCACCGTATAGAGCAGGCATTCACTGAATGTGTGATGAATGAGTGAATGAAGAAGTGGAGTGTCTTCATGCTCCTGCCGTTGGACAGAGTTGTTCTTAAATCATCTCAGAAAAGAGGCGCCTGGGTGGCTGGGTTAAGTGACTGCCTTTGGCTCAGGTCATGACCTCAGGGTCCTGGGATCAAGCCCTGCGTCGGGCTCCTTGTTCAGCCGGGAGCCTGCTTCTCCCACTGCCTGCCACACCCCCTGCTTTTGCTCTCTTGCTCTCCCTCTTTCTCTCTCTGACAAATAAATAAAATCTCTTAAAAAAAAATCTCAGAAAAATTAACCTGCTTTATTTTGAAGTTTCTAAGGTAGATTTCCAAATATTGTTTGGCTATTACATTTAAGGCTATTATTGTCAGGGTTTTTTTCTATTGACAAACTTTAATATTCCATTATTCGATGCCAGTCTCTGATTCCATGATTTTTAGTTCACTCTGCTACATTTCAGCTCACTTCCCCTTGTCTAATTTTTCAGGGAAAATAAAGAAAAGGCTCTCATTATCACTCGTATTTCCCCAGTGCTCAGATAAATCCACTTTACTGCACCACACTCCACTAATAAGAAGCAAATAAGTGAACATTCTGAGCTCTCTGCTACTTAGAGGAGTAGGATTGGATTATTCTTTGGGGGAAACTGAGGCAGTTAGGGCCATAATATTAACCAATAGCTTAAAGCAAGAGAGGGTATATTGGGGTGGCTATTTTCATATTGGTAGATCCAGAACTGTTAGAGATGACAGAGGTGTAAAGGTTTTTTGTTTTTTTTTTTTTTTTTTTTTTTAATTTCCTAGTCCTTAGGTTATATATGAAGAAATGGAAGTCAAAGTAGTTGGATCAGTTTACTAAGGTCACATGACTAGTTAGTGTCCAGATGGGTTTAGAATATGGGTTTGCTGATAGGGCTGTAGGGTTGCAGGGCTTTATCCTCTACCTTAACACATAAACCCTGGTAGGATATTTTATCCAGAGAACACATGGCAGAGGGATAGAAGAAGCCCTCTGCTGGCTAGGGTCAGGAGAGCTGTTTTAGTAATACTAATAGTTTTTATTACAGGGAACTCTATTTGCAATATGACAGGCACTGCACCATAGGCTTGATGTTCATATCTTTTTTAACCTTCATAACGACTTGGTGAATTAGGTGATATCACCACTTCCCGTGTTACTGATGAAACTGAGGCACCAATTTTAAGCTGTTAGCCTGAGATCACACAGTATTGGCATAGCTTGTTGTTATAACTGACCCAACTAGGTTATTGAACATCCCTCAGCTATGACTTTGTCAAGACAATGCCGGACTGAAGTCTAAGGCCATTTAGTTTGTGAAATGAATGTAAAGAATAACATTCTCTGCCTCATAGCAATTTTTTTGGAAGCCTCTAATGCTTCATACCTCTGTCTCCATTTGTATGCCCACAAGCATGAGAATGTCTATAACCTCAGTAAAACCAGGGGGCCACGCAAAAATGCTGATTATGCTTTTCCTTCTGAGAAATCACTGCTATTAAAGGGTTGTGTTTTTTTTAATCCTTGAATAAGACATATTTTAGAGCACCTCTGTAGGGCAGTGGGTGAGCCAAGGCTGGTCCTGGCAGGTCATTGGTCCTTGGCTGCCCATGTAGTTCTGGCCAGGGGAGCTGTGGACATCATACTTTTTTAAAAACTGGCTTCCAAGGGATAAAGAATAATAATGAGAAATGCAAAGCAAATCAGAACCATTGTAAAGTCCACAACTGCCATGCAATAAAACCAAATCCTCTGGGAAAGAAGCAATGTGACATTTATAACTTCAGAACAATGACATCTCTTTACTTGGTATCAGTGAACGGTACCTACAAGGAATGACAAAGAGAACACAATTTTCCCCAGCAGGAGGGAATTTGCCAGGGCTCACGGGCCACCTCCCTGTGACCCACAGAGCTAACACAAGTCAGGGAGAATAAACTTCAAAGCCAATAGGGTATTCCAGGCATGGGTTAGCTTTATGAGGAGCGTGCCTAATAGGAAAGATATTCAAAAGTGGGCACATGCTCAGGTTCTGCCTGCAAAATCAAATGGGCTTGAGATGGCCCCTGGGTGGGAGCCCAATACTTAACTGTGTTATTAGGTTTCCTAAATGTAAGAGTCAATCAAGGAGCAGTATGTTGTCTTCTAACTAAGAAGGGTAGACCATTGGCATTTATGAATTGAACATTTCTGCTGTGGTTTGAAAATTATCAGGCAATTACACCTGTTAGTTTAGAATTTGGCTGAGCACAATTTGCCTTGTACACACTGAGATCGATGTTGGCGTGTAGACGTTAAATTAGCCAGAGCGTGCGATGACTGATCAATGCTTCCACAGCTCAACCCATTTCCATCATCCTTGGCTCCTGATTTTCATGAAATCATCTCCCACCATTATTTACTTGTGAAAAAATAAATAAATAAAATGGCCGTCTCGCGGGAGAAAATGTCAACAAATGTGAAAAGGATACCGAGCTGTGCTGTGAGCCTTATGAATAGGAAACACATGACTCTCAACAGAAACAAGGCCAAATCAAGTCAGAAGCCTGTCCATATTTGGGAATTTGGACATTTACAAAGGTTTCCTTGTGAACATCTGGTGTCTACCATAAATCAAATAATTTCTTTTGGAAATCTTTCAGAAATCATGCAGTGCTTCTAAAACCTGAAAGACAATCGGGATTAGCTGGTGGTGGGGGTGGGGTTTCTACATATGCACACACATGCATTCTCACACACCAGCCCCCAGCCCATGAGCAGGAGTCCCTAGGCACACCTACGGAGTATAGGACTCTGCATTTAAACATGCCTCTCTTGAGCCAGTGGTTGAAGGCCAGTGCACAGAGGCTGCAGAGCTTGCAGAGCTGGTTCTATTGTGGTCCCTTCTAGCCATAAAGGGACCTAATCTGTCTACATTGCAGTGTTAATCTCCAACTCAGGCTGCTGTATTTATAGAAAATATACTTCTGCGCTCCTTGAAAAATGATGCAATGTAAGTTTTCTATAGGAGAGATAAATATTAGTGGCTGTGCACAATTTGTTCTGAGGTTCTGACAATAAGACCTGGTTTTGTCACAGGCCACCTGCATCTCTATGATTTACTTTATTAGGTAATTTAGAAAGAGGATGTGTGCTTATCTCAAGCTTTAGAAGGGAGTCTCAACTTCCTATCTGTCAAGTACAGAGAGAAAAAAAAAACTCACATTTTTTCAGATACTAAGAATTTCACTCCACAGAGTGTGGAGGGACTATTACTTTACTCAACCTATTTCCCCTGGTTAGTAGAAAGGGGTCCTACACCCCCAAACATCTAAATGTGCCCATCCCCTAAGACTTGTGGATCACTCACATAACTGATATTTGCTTATTTTATTATTTTTTTATTTACCATTTGGCTTAAATATTTGTTTTTTTTAAGTTTTTATTTATTTATTTGAGAGAAAGAGAGGGAGAGAGAGAGAGAGAAGAGAGAGCGAGCGAGCACAAGCAGGGGGAGGGGCAGAAGGAGAGGAAGAAGCAGACTCCCCGCTGAGCAGGGAGCCCGAATTGGGGCTCGAACCCAGGACCCCAGGATCATGACCTGAGCTGAAGGCAGAAGCTTAACTGACTGAGCCACCCAGGAGCCCCTGGCTTGAATATTTGTACACATTGGTATGTGCTTTCCTATCTACAAGTGACTCAAAGACAGGTCATTTTTTTATAAATGGAACCTATAGTAAAGCTTAATCAAGCACAATGCTTTATTTCTATTTGGACAGTGCTAATGTTCTTTGGTGCTTCCATTTCCACGAAAAAGGCTTAGCCATTAAGAAAGCTGAAATTCTGAATAGGATGTTTTCTTCATGGACCTAGCATCCTGACGTAACTCTGAACATGTAGTATAGTGCTTAAAAAGACTTCTTGAGTCATTAAATGACCAAGCATAAATCTTGATTATTTTGGCAGGAATTTTTAATTACAAAACTGAACATTTAAAAAACAAGTCAACATTCATTACTGGTCAGGTAGCTGCATCTCTTAAACATGGTTCCAAGCCTTTGGAAGCACAAGCTTATATTATTTTTATATTATTCATAATCTGCCAAATTGACTCCATAGCAACAAAAATATTGGATACAAAACTGCTTTCTGACAAAGCCAATTTGTATTATAGTTTTGAGTTACAAAATCTAAGCTTCTCATAAAAGATGTCTTAAAAGCCTCTTCAACCATCAGGTGAAATTGTGGTTTTAAATCTCTTAATTATTTGCAGTAGACCACCATCTCCTGGGTTTCCTGACAAATCTCATATAGATGATAACAATGTTCAAAATATTATGTCATCTTTGGGTGTATTCTGAGCCAATGCAGCACCACACTATTACTTGTTATTTTGAACTATACTATTTAACATTAGTGTATATGTAGTATAAAATTCTGAAGCTTACTAATGACATTACTTTCTTTCCTGTTACCGCTAAGAAATCTAGCCCTTGGTCACATGTCATTGATTATCTTCTCTTCTGAAGGGGAACTTAAGACTCTTTTTTTTTTTTTAATTTTATTTATTTATTTGAGAGAAAGAGAGAGAGGTAGTGGGGAAGGTGCAGAGGGAGAAGCAGAGTCCTGCTGAGCAGGGTCCCTGATGTTGGGCTCCATCCCAGGACCCCAGGATCATGACCTGACCTGAAGGCAGCCCCTTAAAGGACTGAGCCACCCAGGTGCTCCAGAACTTAAGACTTTTAATGAGATCCTGGAGAACAGCCTGAGACAAATAGGCCATGTTATGAGATGGTTGGTGGAGAAAATCATGTCTAGTCAGGCCACTCTGTGGGAGATGTTTCTGGCTAAATCACTTCCCACCTCAAACCTCTTGAATTATCTTTAACTCTGAATTATCTTTAACTAGCATATGATTATCTTGTCAAAATGGAAAGATTAGTCACAGACTAGTTAGATTAGTTAACCACTCCAACTAGCTTGGAGTAGTTGGTCGAAGCCCTAAGTCTTGAGTCTTTCCCTATGTACTGCCCAACACCTTATGACAAGGAACCCGTCACTCATAGATGGAGGGTGGTAGGAATTAACCTAAAATCAGAGGATGATTGTTGTATTTTTTTTTCTGAAGAAATTGTTCAACTAGACGTTCAATAAGCATTACTAACTGTTGTATGCCAAGCACCATGTAAGGCCCTGGACACTCGGAGCTATAGATGTGGTCTTCATCCTACTTTTCTAGTGCAATCAACATTCTTTTGTTCTTTGAAAGGAGTTCAGGGCAGGATGCAAAGTAATCAGCTTTACCCTTCTTGTAGGTGGATATAAATTCCACCTGCTTTTACTGTAAATAGAAACTGACGTATAAAACCCAGGTAACTTGACGTCTTAGGGCTGGTGGGTTTATGCAAGAAATCTAGAAGACACTTTTTTAGACATTCTTCTGACATGAAAAACAAAACTTGTCATTAGATTAAACATCCGTATTCTTAATCAGTGGTATTACTTTATAAGGCAAGTATGTTTGGGGAAAGCTATTGTGCTGGGCCCTATAACCATGTTAGTTCAATAAAAAAAATTTTTTTTTACACTGTACTTGGTACTGTGCTAGGCAGTGTGTCGTGGAGATGAGGGAAACTATAAGGATAAAAGTCAGCTCCTCTGTGAGGAGACCAGAAAAAGCGTTGGAAGACTAGTGGAGACAGGCAGTCCAAGAGGAGAGGACAACACAATTAAAGGCATAAAGCATGAAACACTGTCACATGTTCTAAGGCTAGACATATTTTTATATTGATGTGGCATGAAGTACAAGACAATGGAGAAGGGGCATACTTAGAAACAAGGCTAGAGAAGTCAGGAAGGTGAAGGCCATACTGATAAACAGCAACTACAACAACATTTAGAGCCCACATGACATGCCAGGGATGGCCCTCAGCATGCGTGCATTAACCCATCTACTCTTCACCTGAGCACTGGGGTGGGGCGGGGCTTGGGGGTGGGAGTTAAGCTATCCGCTGAGTGCACTGGGGTGGCAAAGCAGGACAACTGCTGGGGTGAACATTTGCAGCAACTCAAAGCCCAAAGACTAGGAGAAGTTGTGAAGTGAGCACCTATAGTCCCCAAGCAACAAAAGTATCTGCTCCACCTGCAAAACTGTATAGAAGCAACGCTGACACGTTTCCTTATTGCCATGATGAATAAGCATCTTCCCCCATCAGAGGAAAAGAGACAATCAGATCATATGCTGAAACCAAATCAACCCAAGCAACAAACCAAAAACAAGGGTCAACCCATCTAGCTCTAGTTCCCCAAATAAAGGTTTTTTTAATTTATTTACTTGAGAGAGAAGGGAGAACACACTAGCGGGGGGTGGGGGGCGGTGGGGGGGAACAGAGGGAGAAGCAGACGCCCCACTGAGCAGGGAGCCTGATGCTGGGCTCGATCCCCACACCCTGGGATTATGACCTGAGCCCAAGGCAGACACTTAACTGACTGAGCCACCCAGGTGCCCCTCTAGTTCCCTAAACAAATGAAACCTTGAACGTTTCCATAAATTGCCGATACCCTAACAGAGCCATTTTGTTTCTGGCTTTTCCATTGTTCATGTCTGGAAGGGTGTTCTGGACTTTGTGGATATGCTAATTATGCGTGAAAATGACTGTTCTTCATGATCAGAAAAACTGTAAATTTGATAAATTTGATAACTGTGTGTGTGTTTTAAATACCTGTGCAATTTTAAATTTGGCCAGGCCCCTTGTACTTCTGCACAAGTTAGCTTCTTTCCTTTTCTAAATGTTTTTGACTCCAAGTCTCTTTTTTAGTGTAAGAAAAAGGGAATTAAAAAATAATATATATATATATATAAATATATATACACACATACATGTATATGTATGCATTTTATTCATATAAAGAAACTCTGAAAGGATGCGAAAAAGATATAAAAATTGTTGCCCGTTTGGAGCAGAGGAGCAACCCTTTGGGTAGAGCAAGTGAAGGAGTAAGATTTTTCACATTGGATTGACTTTTGACCCATGGAAATATATTACCTATTTAAAAATAAATATTAAAAATGTTATAAGGTTGCATATTATCACTACCTCCATTTTAGAGATGAGCAAACCATAGCAGAGTAAAAGCAAGTAACCACCCAAGGCCCTTATCCTGCAGGTGAGGGGAACCCTTCTAGCATTTTCATGACGGCCATGTGCATGCTACACAGATCTCTGTCAGGACAGAGGGAAGTCTGAGTGGAGGGGCTGGAACTAGAGACCAGGTGGCCAGCCAGGGAGCAACTGCAGCAGTTCAGGTGAGGGGCGGTGAGGGTCTGAACTCAGAAGGTACAGAGGGAGAATGGGCAAAGTAGCTCAGGGACAGTGAAGGCGACATAAATGGAACTGGTTATCTGACTGACAGGTGAAGGAAGGGAGAGTGTATAGCAATGCTGGGGTCTGTGGCTGGACAGTGAATCAAGTGTCGTGTCCCCAAAAGAGATAGGGAAAACAAAGCCACTTGCAGATGAAGATTTCAGCCACATTAGGCAGCTGTGCAGAGGGATGCATTAGGGCAGGGAATAACGAACAGGGCGACCTAAAGTGATGAGTGGGTGAAAGGCCACAGGGGCACTATGAAGTAAGGCCTATGCTGTCCCATTTCATAGGTAGACCTACGGAGGCCCTATGCTCTGGAGAGACTTTCAGAAAGTCTACGGCTAAGTACTAGGTGTGGGATTCAAACCAGACTTGTCTGGTCCCACGCCCCATTTTCCTTCCTTCTTCCCACTCTGCCTTCCTTCAGATGCTATAACAGATGCCTGTAGGGACACATTTTCCATCAAACGCCTCACAAATAAAATTCAGCATCATCACCTCAAAAATATTCTTTAATTATTCAGAAAGGCATTTTTATTTTCTCTGTCATAACTACTGAAAATCATCACTATTTCCTGATCTGTTTCTTCATTGTATAGTGTATATATATGTGTAAGGATTTTGATCCATTTTTCTGTTCTTCATTGAAGAAATATAATCAATGAAGTAAATATATTAGCTATTTTCAGTAAATTAAATTTCTAGAAGATATTTCATTATCTGAGACCATAAATATCACAGAAAAATTAACAGAAAATTATTAGCAATACTGCCAGGAAGCACAAAGTTCACTGCTTAAGAAGGAAGTGTGGAGAGACTTTGACATTCTTCTGTTTGACAGGAAAACGAAGAGCTATATGAGCTATGTGTCTCACTCTTTGCCAGTTACCACACACTTGTTCATATCCAGAAAGTCAGAGGAAAATCGTAGTCCAGAAGCTCAAACTGTGGAGGCAAATACTACCACCTCAAGTTCTGACTGGCTGAAATGTTTCCACACAGCCCATCATCACGGTCTTTATGCCTTCCAGATGAAAATGAACACAACCAATAGCTATTAAAAGTGATGAACACATATGTCTTATGAGTCTCTGTATTAATTTCCCATTGCTACTGTAACACATTCCCACAAACTTAGTGGCTTGCAATAATACAATTTAACTTTCTTCAAGTTTGGTAGGTCAGTAGCCTGAAATGGGGTCTCACTGGACTCCAGTCAAGGTAGTAGCAGGGCTGTGGCCCTTCTGGAGGTTCTGGAGGAGAATGTGTTTCCTTGTCGTTGCTGGTTTCCAGAGGCTACTCACATTCCCTGACTCATGCCCCATCCCTCCATCTCCAAAGCCAGCAACTCTCTGATCCTTCTCTAATCCCATCTCCCTCTGACTTTCTTTCTCTGCCTCCCTCTTCCACTTTTAAGGAGTCTTGTGATTACCCTTAGCCCATCTGGATAATTTAGGATACATTAAAGCCAGTCATTTAGCAACCTTAATTCCATCTGCATCAGTAAATCCCCTCTGCTTTGTAGCCCAAAATATTCACAGGTTCCAGGGATTAGGATGTGGACATCTTCGGGAGGGCCATTATTCTGCCTGCTGGGGTATCTGACATACTTGATGAGTTCACCCTGCATAATCCATACTGGTATAATTGGAATATGCCGTAAACTTGTGTTGATGTATATGAATATGAAGAATGAGAATATGAATATGCATTTGGAGGAGGGCAACTGCTGTCTGTTTTATGATCGTGTAAGACAATAAGTTATTTTCATAACTCAAGATACATGCAACATTATCCAATGGCAGATTAATAAAAGTTAGACAGGGGTTAAGAGGATGTTAGCTCACTCTGATAATTCTTACAAGAATCAATATTGGTTAGGAGGAGAGTAAGAACTCCTTACATTCAATGACCCCTTTTTATTGGGGATCTCTTGGCTATCTAAATATCCTTATTAAAGGTTCAAAACTTAAACTTTGGAATAGTAGATATTTCCATTGTGGTTCTACAATTTTAAGTTTTTATTTAATTAAAGAAACAGCTTAACATCACTTAATCTGAAATCAATAAAGTTTAGTTGGGGGGAACAGAGAGAAATGAATTATTTTGGCACACTAGTGTTTCTGGTACAAAGGAGGGAGGACTCCTGATACTGAGTGTCCATTCAGTCATTATGGTTTTGTGAAAGGACCAGCCCTGATGCTGGACCATTGTGTATCTGGTATTATGTTGGAAATGGAACATTAAACACAGAAGACCTTGAGAAAGTAATGAGTTGGTGCCCTTCTATAACCCTGAATTGATAACTTTCATATTGGCTTTGGCATTTACTGTTCAAATTCAGTCTTCACCAAGGGATGAAACCACTGATGGCATTATTACCATTTTTACCCACCATCCCATCTTCCTCTTTATAGTGTCCAGCTGAAGCAGGCTTGTTAGAATCTACCAATGGCAGAAAGGCACAAAGAGCTACAGAGCCTTCCCCAGCACCAAGATCATGGGAAATAAGATGAGTTTTATCTTTTAAACTAGATATAAGACATTAGCAAATGGCACCAGGTATAAGAACTTTGGATCATGTCAATATCTCAATGAACACGTGTTAAAAACTTGACGGCTTGCTCTTCAGAATTTACTATGTAACATGTGTCTTGAAAGAATAAAAACTAGATAAAAAAATATTTTTAAAGGAACATGATTTGAAAAAAAAGAGAGAGATTTGTTTCTGAAATGCTCATTAAGAAGCAGTCTACCAGATATGAAGTGGCTTTTCTGTGGGCCTGCAGTTTGCGAGGACTGTTCCATGGGACCACAGTTAATCAGTTAATTGGATACCAACAGACTGGTAGGCTCAGTGTTCAGTGTATACACTTCAGAGTTAATTGCCATGCCCTTGTTTGTAAAGTAAAGGCAAAAAATCCAGAATTCTTCACTCATATGAAGGCAAAGAATATGATCATCGAGGAAAAGCTGAGAAGGTGATTTGAAAAAAGTCTCCAAAAGTGTAAGGATGACCTGAAAGAATTTTAACAGGAGAAGATACATTGGAGAGACATATGAATTAAATACAACAACAAAATAAACAAAAACTAAAGTCAATAGATGAGATAGTACAAGGGAGGAGACAACAGGGCATCCGTTCTTCCCACAGTTTTAATGACATCATAGCAATATTTCCAGAGTGACTTTCCTGGCTGATAAAGTAAAGCACAGTAAAGGAGGGAAGCATACAGAAGTAGAAAAATGGATATATTTAGAAATCATTATAAAGTCACAATCTATCCTCCTCTCATGTAATTTAGAAGGAAACCAAACAAGATGAAGGATTTGATGTTTGTCACTCATGTCCCACCTCCCAGTTTAAAACATCCATCTTTCCTCTATATCTGATGAAAAACAACACAAACAAAACAAACAAACAAAAAAATGCAGTGCAAATGAAAACTTGTCTATTCAAGGTCCCACTTGTCCAGAAATGAAGAAAAATGAAAGCTTGGCCTATAGAAGAGTTCCAGGTTCAGGTGGTAAATGAGAAGTGAAGCCACCTGCCAAGTAGGCTTTTTTTTTACTGGACTATCATTTAGAACAACATATTTTTCCCTACAGTTACATGATTCTTCTCTTCTTAAACAATGGGAATTGTTTTTAAAGAGGCCAGAGTTTCCTAATTTTCACAACTGCATTATATTCACTGTAAAGTTATCTTCTATCCAAAAGTACTTACACGTATCATGAAATGGCCCATTCCTTACCTTATTTCATTTTACAGATGATCATTCCCTTCCCTCTTGAAATTCTGCTTTACACAGTTTCTGAATATTATACTCTTCTGGTTGCTCTTTACCTCCCAGGCTACCCTTTCTCTGGCTTCTATGCCGGGTCATCCCTCACCTCCATGATCACTAAATACTGGAGTCCTCAAAGCTCAACCATTGGGTGTCTTCTCTTTTCATTCCACGCTCATTCCCTTAGGGATGACATCCACTTACATGACTCTGAAACATATCTACCAGCTGCTGACTCCCAAACATGTATGTCCCAATCCGGATACTGCACTAGTGGGTGTAATACTAGTATCCGTAACAGATAAAAAACTAAATCTTAAGGCAACATAAGCTTATTTCTTGCTCTTGGTCTATAATAAGCATCTCTACTTGGCAGGTGGCTTTAGACCAAGTCTCCTCCTGTCTTGTGGTTCTGCCCTCCTGTGCCAGCAGTCCTTAAGGATAGGGAAAGAGACTGGAACATCATGCTTGTGAGGTGTTCACAGCCTGTGCCTGAAAGTGATGAATATCACTGTGCTCACATTTTCAGGCTAGAATTACCCACAAAGCCAGACTAACTGCAAGGAGGCCAGGAAATAGCTGGATACCATGGAGGAAAAAGAAGTCCTAAGAAACATCTCAATCTTAGCATACCCAAATACAGAACTCCTAATATTCCTTCTCAAAAAATAACCCTCATTTTTTCCCCTGAGGTCTTTCTCATCACAATAAGTGACAAATCATTTCTTCCAGTTGCTCAGGCCAAACACGGTATATCATCCTGGATTCTTAACTTTCTCTCACATCCCACAACCAGTCAACCAAGAAATCTCTTGACTCTCCCTTCAAAATGTATACAGAATCAGATGACTTCCCACCACTTTTGCCACTTCTATCCACAGTCTAAGCTTCCATCCTCTCTCCCTCAAAATGACAGCAAAAGCTTTCAACTTCTACCCTTGCCTTCTTGCAATCTATTCAATACTTAGTCTGAATGAAACTTTTAAAATATTAATGTGATTATGACTCTGCTCAAAACCTTCCAGTGGTTCCAGGTCTCACTGAAACCAAAAGACCATCTTTGCTCTGATCCACCAGGTGACACTGGATTTGGGTCCTTATTCCTGCTCTTCATCCCCTCACTCACTTGGGATTCAGACATATTGACTTTCTTGCTGCCCTTGAACATGATGTGCAAGGCCTGTCTTCGATCCCTCCACCTGCATACCCCCCAGCTGTCACATAGTTCACTAAATACCATCTTCTCAGGCAGACTTACATCATTCCCCCACTTCACTGAGAACTCCCTGAGCCAACTTCTGCTTTACTTTCTTCTGCACAGCACTTACCATCATTATACATATTATATGCTTTAAGGCAGAGACTTCTGTGTATTTTTTGTTTGCTTGCTTTTGCTGCTGTAGCCACAATACTAGGTAGTGTTGGGCACATGATAGGTGCTTAAGATGTATTTTTTTAAATGAATAAATGAAACATTTATCTTTAAAGACTCAGGCGAGATGCCTATTCCTACACTAACCAGCCAGTCTCCTGCTCTATCCTCAGGATGACTGTGCTGCAACTTCTCTACAGATTTGGGGTCCAATTGTCCCTAAGTATTACCATAGTACTATGCATCATGGCAAAAGAAAAGAAGATACTTTTTATGGCCGAACACAGAGACAGTTGGATTAGTTAATTATTTGTTGACAATAAAACATTTATTGGGCCACAGTTTGGGCCACACTAGCACTATGATTTCCTCCCTTCCCCAAATCATCTGCTTGCTAGAGACAGCCAAAGCTACACTTTGCTACACGTACATCTTTTCCCTACTCCCCATTAATTTTGTTCAAAGTAGTGCCCAAAGTCATTTCTGAATACATCACACTTGACCCTGAGTGGGAAAGATATAAAAAGGGAAAAGGTCAAAAGTATCCCAACTCATTTTATTTGTACTTAAGCAGTTACTTTCTCTGGGGACATAGAAGCATTGACATCCTATTTTTCCACAAATCTGACTCTCAACTATCACATTTTATGAGCTCTTAGATGAAGAGATGAAGATTTAGTTACTTTGATTTTGAAATGCCTCTTCACTGACATTGATTATGACACCAAAATTAACTGTAGACATTTAGAATTTAGTGAATGTTTTGTAGACTATTTTTAGTTTTATTCTTTCTTTCTTTCTTTCTTTCTTTCTTTCTTTCTTTCTTTCTTTCTTTCTTTCTTCTTTCTTTCTTTCTTTCTTTCTTTCTTTCTTTCCATATTTCATGATATTTGCAAGTTTAGTGCTGCCAAAATTTTATACAAACTATTCAGGCAAAAATCTCTTATTTGCTGGTACTGATGATTAATGTTTTGTAACACTGGGAAAATTAAAAATATATAATTGTCATGAATAGTAATGGTGCATAATATGTATGAAGGTCATTACATGGTCAAGGAAAGATCTTAAAATAGCTGGCATTTTGATTAGACCTGATTCTTTTTTTGTCTTCCTGTACATGGGTTCATTAATACACCTCTAACATGTCATTAGTCTCACATTGAGAGGTTCTTACAAATCAGCACTTTAATTTCAAATAAAGACCAGTTAAGCAACTTTGTCTCTTCATCCAAAAAGGAACTTTTTGTTGGGGAAAACAAGCATGTTGAATTTTCATTGTCTCACCTTCAGTGGGACCTGAAACAAGCATGTTGAATTTTCATTGTCTCACCTTCCTTGGGACCTGACCATCTTCCTTCCAAGGGCCATCCTACTTCCCCTGTGCCACAAGGCCATAATTTCACAGATTTTGCCTTTTGACAAGAAATGAACGAACACCTTGCCTTCATGTGCATTCGAAGCACTGATCCTGAACACCAAGCCTGAAGGATGTTAGAGAGGTAGGGTTGAGTCAGGGAGTCATCTCTGGAGAACTGGAAAGCAGAACACACCATTTTTTGGTATGAAAAATGGCCCTTATTTTTGACCTGAGCACTGGGGAATATATATCAACTTGTGTTAGGAGGATGTGGACTAAAACACAAAATAATTTAACAAATTGGTAATGCTGCTTATACTTGGATCAGATTGGACTCAGTCTTGTTCTCTCCCTCTCACTCTCTCTGTAATCTTTAAATAAAAATGTGTTAGAATATGACCCATGCTCTCCTTCCCCCTTCTTCACAGTCTGGCCATCACAAGGGCTGGTCATGTGAGTATCTGTGTTGCCCATAGGCACTACCCTCAGGGCAAAAACAATTCTTAAACATTTTCTGAAGACTACTCTGGTCAGGACATTGTGCTAGCAGCTGTGGATATCTCTGTGGGTATCTTATACCCATATAAGAAGTTTCAATCTCTGTCCTCAAGGTGCGTTATTTTTTTAGGGATCCACCAGTAAAATACGCATGGTAGCTTGTTAGAGGCTGGATCTCTGAACACAAGAAAGTTATCTTTATTCCAGGATCATTTCCCCCACCAAGCAGCAATGGCTGAAAGTAGAAGAGTGTCAGGGGAAGACAGATGGAGAAAGAGGTGTAGGACCCAATGCCTGTGGACTGCAGGAGGGAGCTGAGGGGTGGGGGTGCCAGGGGAGAATGCCTGTGTGCCTGGCCAGAGATGGTCGATGCGTGATGCTCAGGGTGAGCTCCTGTGGGGCTGGTCTGAGCTGCTGCCTGGATGGAAGAGAGGACGGAGTTCTTGGTGTGGATCTCAGAAGAGGGTGAAGGAACCTCCTGAAGCAATTGTATACATGTTTGATGTGTGTGTGCCTATGTCCGCGTTCACATTTGAATATGCATGCAGGTGTCAATGTCTGGGCACTTCTTAGTTGGCTTTCTTACTCTATTTTAAAGAGCATTTATATACTATTTATAATTACAGTGACCCTGGAACAACACAGGGGTTTAGGGCACTGACGCCCCCATGCAGTCAAAAATCCGCATATAACTTTTGACTCCCCCATAACTTAACTATTAATAGCCATCTGTTAACCAGAAGCTTTGCAAGTAACATTAAGAGTCAATTAACACATATATTGTATGTTATATACTGTATTCTTACAATGAAGTTGTAAAGGAAGCTAGAGAAAAGAAAATGTCCTTAAGAAAATCATAAGGAAGAGAAAATACACTCACAGTACCGTACTGTATTTATCGGAAAAAAAAAAACCTGCGCATAAGTGGACCCACACAGCTCAAACCTATGTGGTTCAAGGATCAACTGTATTTCTAATAATGCTAATTATTTAACATGGTTACTTGAGCTATAGAATCAAAAGACACAGAATCCACTGGGATAAACTAAGAATAGTTAGAAGGTTATGGTGAATTGAAATCCTAATTGGAACCACACAGGTCACCTATAAAACCCAAGCTGCCCCTTTGGCATTTACTTGTTCCTTTGTTTCTGTGTTTTCTCTCTTGGGGCCACCCGGTCTTAACTGTCTCTTCAGGGGGCCCCTACCTAAACATAACCTATTTTAATGGAAGAGCCTGAAAGTAACTCACACATACACTGCAAATGACTAACAATTAGTAAAAGTCCTCTCTACCAAGAGTTAAGTTTAAAGAATTCAGCTTTAGATGTTCCACCAGCTATATATTTACTGGGGGGCAGGGGGGAGCATGGATTTATTTTAGGGAAGGAGCATTCCCATATTGCTGAAATTACAACATAAATGCTCTTGCCTGGAGACAAGTAAGGCCAGGACCAGAAATGCATATGAATTCTAACCCTTCTGTATACTGTGAGATTAGTGGAAAATGTAAAGCATTATATAGCATTATATAGTTGTATAATATGTATTTCACACGTTGGGTTATTACATTTTTTTAAATTGTGCCCATGTTAATACATACTATTGAGTTCAGATATTCTGCAGTTTAGTTCAGAATAACCATTTCATATGGACAGATATAATACAGTTTTATTAGGAATTAAAAAAAGAACTTCTAGTGTGGATTTTGGACATTTCAAACTGAATAATTAGTTTTTAAGAAGCACAAATAGTCTAATTTCACATGATAATGTCCAGATTGTGCTCTTGAGACCCTACTGATTAATGTGCTTTCTGTGCATCTAGCTTGCTTTCAAGGCAGGGATTCTGGGTAGTAAGTGGAAAGAATGATGATTCTAGAATCAGACTCCGGTTTGAATCCTGACTTTAAAAGTAATGATCATAACAATAATACCATTTTTTCAGTGGTAACTGTGCACCAAGCTTTGAGTAAAGCATTTAAATACATTCTCTTATTTAATCTTTACAACATTTGTATAAAGAAGATATTATCTTCATTTTACAGATGAAGCTGTGATTTTAAGAACTTAAGGAACACAGTTCATTTAGCTACTAAGTTATGGATGTGAATAAGTGAACTCACTTATTTCAAAAGGCCCTTGTTGCTCTCAAGCCTAGTGCTCAGCATAGTGAGCTGGGAGCTGTGCATACAAAAACAAATAAGGCATGGTTTGTACCCTTAAAGCCCTTCCAGCCTTGTGGGGGACCTGGCCCTGCACTCCTGTGACCACAGTAGACTGTAATGAATGTCATGGGAAGAGGAGAGACAATGTTATCAAGGGCTTAGAGGAGAATGTTCACAGTCAGACTTCCAGTTAGGTTAGGGAGGGCTTCCTGGAGGAGGCATTGTTCAAAATGACCTCCAAAGGACAAGTAGAAATGCTTTAGACGAGGATGGCCAATTGGTAAGGAGAAGATCATGTAAAAAGATCTTTCTAGAGTCTTGAAAGCACTGTCAGATCAAAGGTGTATGGTGGCTAGAAGAGCAGAAGAGGAGACTGGAGGAAGGGCAGAGGCCAGATGATCGAAGAATTTATCTGGAAAATGTAAGATGCACAGCAGGATTTTAAGAAGGCTGACAGGAACACATCGGTTTTTTAAGACCTTGGATATTTAACTTTGCTAAGCTCCGTTTTGTCACCTGTAAAATGGACAAAAGGATTTAGTAATGACTGCATGAGTTAATACATGCAAAGCA
This sequence comes from Phoca vitulina, assembly GCF_004348235.1. Taxonomy (NCBI): domain Eukaryota; kingdom Metazoa; phylum Chordata; class Mammalia; order Carnivora; family Phocidae; genus Phoca; species Phoca vitulina. The sequence goes on along the minus strand of NW_022589728.1, from coordinate 8,180,288 downwards.
GTAGGTGACACCTATCCAGAGTGATTGCTCAGTGACAGAGAGGAACCAGGTGCTTGTAAACACTGCCCAGGTGGTAACCCATCCAATCCGCACTGCATCCTGAGGAATGGGAACTACTGTTCATCCACCTTTAGCCAATGAAGACAGGTGGAGGAAGGGTTGAGTATTGCTTACCTGTCCTTTTCTGCCTCTCAAGATAGTGGCTGTGAAGGGCCCATCATTGCCCAGTCCACAGCAGGTCCTCAGGGGCTCCATGTCCCCTTCAGGCGCTCAGGGAGAATCCGGGAGTTAGGATGTGTACCATGATGTGAGGAAGAAACCAACCAAATCCACTGCACTGAAAAACATCCTTTATATATTTGAATAAGTCTAAGTCTGTGTCTTATATTCCAAGAAATATGAAATGAAATAAATATGTCTGTAAAGGCAGAAATGAGAACATCCCATTTTATGACATCTGCTTTGTACCTACGACTGTAAAACAGAGCATTGCTGCTGCTGTGCATTCACGAAACTTCCATCCTGTGTGTATACCCAAGCAACATGGAAGCACTGGCTATAACCAGTTCCAGGTTCTGGCAAGATCCCATGAAAGAGAATCACCACTAACGCAAAAGTATGGCACACAAGTCCTGCTGGAGTTACGGGAGCCATCACACTACTTGCTGGCTGCTGACACGTGTGCAAAAAGCACTCTTGCCTTTTCATTAAATCCCCCACATGCTGTTGAAAAAGTCCATCCAATGGAATATAGCATATGGTACCTTCAAACTTTTGTGTGCAGGTCTTATTTACCGGATTTTATTTATTAATTCAGAAACATTTAATGAGTCCCAATTATATGAGAGACATTGTCCTAGAAATATAAAGTTAAATATAACATGGCTCCTACCCTCAAGAAGTTAAGGCTAATGAAAAATATTTGGTTGAACCACATGAAATTGCCCATTTTACCGGCATATGCAGTCAAACACTGGTAAGTTCATGTGGTTCAACCTAATATAATGTTGATGATAATAATAAATAATGCATATTTACAGGGAATTATAGAAACGCAGAGTGAGGTACAAGAACTTCCGTGAGAGAGTTAGGGAAGGCTCTGCCAGGAACTGTGTTTTGCAAGATGAGCACATCCTGCACACTTTTGCCTTTGAACTCACTCTAGACCTTACCATTGCCAAGCAAGAACTGCAGCCAGCAACCACCCTGAAATCTCAGCCCCAAGCATACCACTAGTGGACAATCACCTTTTTTCCTTCCAGTTCATACTTGGAGAATTCCAACTCCAAACCTACTGGAACTTTTGATCAATGGATCCTACCACCTCTTAACCGTCTTTCACTCTTTCTCCTCTTCTTTCCCAGTTATATTGCATATCAACCAATTTAAGCATCCCTTGCATTGCATACATATTGCTGCATTGTTCTCATTTGAAAACCACCACATCTTGATGAAATCAAACTTTCCATCTACTTCAGGTCTGCACCCATGGCTGGAGTGGAAGCACAACCACAAAGATGGCCTCATTTTACATCATGACCACACCCTTACTGCTTCTAGACAATACCATAGCTCCCTTGTCCACTTATTCTCTACATTCTTACCTGGCTCTTGTACAACTTCTCTTTTTCATTCAAATCCATAGCATCTCCTAATCATCCTTACTCTTAGCCAATTATTTCATTTAAAGAAGGAATCAGAGAAAAACGATATCTACCACCATACCTATTCACTGACCACATCACCACCCAAATCCATTGACAATGTTATGCAGTCTGATACCATAGATGACCTAGCACTGCACACAGCTCAAGCCGATCCCCTATTTGTGCCCTAGACTCATCCCTTCATCAATTTCCCCCTCTTCTGGATTAGCCCCATCAGCCGTCATTTCTCCTGTCTTAAACAAACAGAATCTTATCTTGCCTTCTTTTGTTGCTCAATTTTCCATCAAAATTGTTTTGAAGCATCATCTATATTTGACATTTCCAATTCATTCCTCCCCCTTCTCTTAGTCACAGGCTTCATCTTTACTGAACTACTCATATCAAAGACAACATGACTTCTTCAATCTTTGTTCAGATGATATGTCTTCATAGTATTAAAACTGCATGCTCCCCAAAAACCCTCCTCATAACTCCTCTCTTTATTAGTTTTTATAACATATATTGCCTTGAACCATAAAATGTATGTGCATGTTTGTATATATGAACATACGTAAATCATTTATTTTGCTTATTGTCTCTTGTCTTTTTTTTTTTTTTTTAAAAGATTTTATTTATTTATTTGAGAGAGAGAGAATGAGAGAGAGAGCATGAGAGGGGGTAGCGGGAGAGGGAGAAGCAGACTCCCTGCCGAGCAGGGAGCCCGATGCGGGACTCGATCCAGGGACTCCAGGATCATGACCTGAGCCGAAGGCAGTCGCTTAACCAACTGAGCCACCCAGGCGCCCTATTGTCTCTTGTCTTGCCCACTAGAATTTAGGCTCTATGAGGTCAGTGATCTTTGTTCACTGCCATATCTCAAGTGCTTTGAAATGCATGGCATATAGAAGATATTTAGTACATATTCATGGATCAAAAGAGTACTTCCAAAAAAGTTCTGAGGTATATATATTTTCCTCATATTTTTAGGAGGGTAAGCATACTATTAAGAATTGAAATAATGTTCTAAGTTACTAAAACAGACCACATCTCATCTTGTCCTCTATAGATGACACTGCATTCCTTTATCATTATTCTTTAATCCTAAGGGAAAAAGACTCCTTCAGAAACTTCAGTAATCAATTTACATACTTAAATTGTTCTATAACTAAGTAAACTCCATGTCCTATTCATAAACATCCCCAAGAAGTCAGAACTATGTAAGCCAAGTTCAGAAAATAAATTATAAGGATTAGTTTAAACATAAAAAGCAATAGATTCTAGCTACTATAGTAAACAAAGTTGAACACCAATCTTTCACATGAATGGTTATATAAGTTATAATAATGCCATACAATTGCATTGTAAGTAGGAATCGCAAATATTTGTTAAAGAGCTTATAAAATTGGGGAAATATTATTTATTTTGCTAAATGAAGAATATGAGAACACAAAGCTCTATGCACAGTGGTATCAGAATCATACAATAAATGCAAAAAAAAGAGAAGTTGGCTTTAAGTGGTATGACTGTGGATGATTTTTAAACTTTATTTTTACTTTTCTTTATTTTCAAATTTGCTTACAATAAATGTACAGTGTACTTCTAGTGTACAGTCCTTTTCCTGTCTCTTCATTTTTTTAAGGATTTTTAAACTTTTATTGAATTTTAAACCTATATTATTTCAAAAAATCAAATAGTATTAAGAGATTTACATTGGGAAAAAGGCAACCCATGCTCCATTCTTTTTTAGCTTGGAGACCCAATCCCACATCCCAAATACTTTCAGTCCTTTTAGGTATTTCTTCAAACATTTATCTCCAATTTCTTTATGTTTCTATTTGTTGCCTTATGAATTTTAGACATGATTATAGAATTAACTACCTACTAAGGGAAAGATTTAACCCTTCGATCACACCCTACTTCCATCTCCCCTTACCCTCTCACTTTGTGATGATGTAAACATCATCTTCTGTTCAGTGATTACATATCCTTACAAATATTTATTCAATTATTTGAATTTACATTTATTTGTCTCTTTATATATCTATTGCTAATTTCTTCCTAAGCATTCCATCAGATTTGCCAAAGCCTAGCAAGATATTTTCCCAAATGTACAAAAACAATAGCAAACAGCCTACCTCCTTGTTTTCCCCATGGAGGGTCCACGGTCATGCTTCTCAGTTCCAATCAAAATTGTAAACAAGAGTCTTCTTGCTTAATCCTTACACTGTATACCAGTGACATCTTCTGACTGTGTGACTATAAATTTTATAGTGATCTTTCCCAGTCAATACATACCCCCAAATCTCCATTTAATTGACCTCTTTTTCTTCTCAGTAAATAAGCTGCTTTTAATTAATGATAACTACTTTCTACTGAAACATTTTAAGTGAGTTTAGGTTATTTGCAGCTGCGAATAACCTAATGCTGGGAATGAGTTTCTTATCTCTATTCAAGTGCAGTATCCTTATGAATAAGCCTTTGGCACCAGTATATCTCCAGTGGAAAGATTTTCAGGGGGTTTTGTCCTACCACGAATGTGGAAAGGATGCAGTGAGGTCTGAGGCCTAGGGCAAGCCACAGGAAGCTGATTAGCCATTTACAATCCAACATTGCACATGGCTTGGAAAAAAGTACTATCTGATGTCACTGACGTTGAGAATGTTTTTCTCAGGAATCTTTAACTTTTTAAAATAGAAAAAGTTCCCCAAATATTTAGAAATATCAAGTTTTGTTGGGTTTCAATGTTGCAATACATAGGATAGATATCATACATAGAAAACATCACAAGAATGATGTAAAGCTTTTTCATACAACTTTCTCAAAATTTCATTTGTATAGAGACTCAAAAACCACAACTGGAATTGTCAGATTTAAAACAATATTACTAAAATATTTTAAGAATTACAATAAAAACATCTCTTGAAATAATTTCTGAATTAGTAACAGAGTCTGAAAATAGATTTACACATTCTAAAGTGTGTTGAGACCAGAATGGAAATGCTGCTAACCTTCCCTGTGTATATAGGGAGAGGAATTCAATCTTCTTTCCTGTCATTAACAGCCCTAAATGCAATCAATGGGCCATATACTCTCTAATCTGCACCTGGGGCTGTAAGAAATGTCAGTAGAAACTGTGTTGGAAGATCAAGGGCAATGAGTTTATCAATGTGTTTACCCTTCCTGGGAATATGCTCTCATCAAAAGCATACTCTAAGCCAACATACTTTGTCAATTCCCTAATATCTTTGAATTGCCTGTATGTCTAATATCTTCATGAAGTAACAAGCCTGGTTTCCCTTTTTCCAAGTGGATTTGCATAGACTCAAGATAGCACGGAACCTAACAGTGGCAGAGGAAATATTTGATCCATCTACACCCAGGACTCAATCTCTGTTTCCACACTCAGCAGGGTAGTGGAACTGGGTACTTCACAGTAAAGATTTGGCATTAAAACAATCCTTTCAAAGAGGGAGAAACTGTTATTAATTTGAGCATGTTGCCCTTATATTGCAACTCAGTGGAACATTCTCAAGATGTACAATAAAGTATTAAGAAACAAGTGATTCAGCCTGACCCACATCTCAGGTGTTTTATTTTTATCATTAAAGTGGATACTCATCTGTGAAGGTAGTTCTTCTCCTAGCAACAGCAGTGCTAATTTCCTCCTGGTCTTCTCTCTGGAAGTCTGAAGTGTTGGTATATATGCTCTTTGAAGGTCCACAGGTCATAGAACAGTCTTTGAATATTTTCTCCCATTAAGGGTCCAAAGCTTTCAAAAATAACTGGCTCTTTCTCCCTTACATCTTCCCTTGGAGCAAAAACTAGAAGGTGAAAGCACTGAAAATGTCAATTTTTATATGTTTGTTCCAGTAAAAGTTTTTCTATAGCACACTTGGAGCAAGAATTACCTGTAAGCTGAGTAAGCACAGATAGCTCATCCCATTTTAAAATTGGGAGACCCTTGAAAGACTAACTTGATGCTACAATTTATGTGGCTATTAAGGTCAATTCTTTGAGTGTCGATCATTCTAAACCATGGAAGCACACTAAATTCAACCCAGGATGAACCTAGACCCTCCCAAGGGTGTACCAGGAAAATGCTGGTCAAAATACATCCCCTGGAATAGGAGCTATTGCCTCTAGTTCTTCAGCATGTCAATCCCAAAGCATTGGGCTAATACTTATAAAGAGCATGTACTATATTTCAATTGAGGCCCTCCAGGTACACTGCATCCTCACATCTCTGAGGTGAATAAGTGAAGTGTATAACCTGAAGTAACTTGCCTAGGGCGGAATTTAGTTAAGAGATGAGCTGGAATTGGATCTCAGTGTCTCAGTCCACAATGTTGTGTGATGTGTTCAGGTCTTTATAAATATTACTTCTCATTTGGACCCGATTCCAGAATTGATTGAACTTACAAAAAATAAATCAGTTGACTTTCCCCTTCACTTTGTAATCAATGATCCAGGTATGTCCAAGTCTACAAATTATCAATATTAATAAGTATTTTCACTTTCTGTTTGGATGAGTACCATCGTTAGATTTAGCATATAATTTAAGTTATGCAAAAGTTGAAAAGATTCAATTAAGCAGTGCTCTACACTTCCTAAGTATTAAGAATTTAGGAATCTAAATGACTGACCATTCATTTACCATTCCTTGAAGACAAAATGGAATTTTCAAAGCCTGTGTAAATTTTCTTAATTTTTGCCTCATTAGAGGTTCTATATAAAACCTGCCATTTTCCTGTGAAGGAAAGATAAATGATACATAATGAACATCTTACTGGATTTCAAATCAGGCTTTAAAAACTTCTAGAGAGTCCTCCAAAAGTACATAATATCTCTTATCTAGCTTTAAACAGAGAATGGAGATGTAAAAGATAACAAAACTATCAAAGCTGTTTCCTCATTAACTTCTGGTGAATCTGAGATCTACAGCCCTCTTTGATAAATACAGCTGATGTTAAAAGTACCTTATTCTGTTAATATTCCCTTCTCTTGGGAAGTTTTTTAGCTAAGGTTAGTTCAAAGCTACTTTTTTTTGCTATTGTAAGGGTGGGAATTATTTTCACTTAGGTAGATTTTGTTGCGATTAGAAGACATATAAGATAAGACGGGCAATTTACCATCATGTCAGGAGCCTTAAAAACCTTCATGTTTTGACCCAGCAATTACACTTCTGGGAATTTCATTTAAAAAAAATAAAGATACACACAGAAAATTACTCACAAGACTCTTCATTGTATTTTGACAATAGAAAGAGTGGAGACACGGAAATGGTTAAATAAATTATGATAAATGCACTCACTGAATATTAATAAAGCACTAAAATCATGTTTTTGAGAGCCATCTACTGATATGAGGAAATGCTCATAATGAAATGTTGGGAGAAAACAGAATACAAAAACCGTTTACATCCTGATTCCAATTCTATCTATGGATCGATCACTCCGTCCTTGCAGTTCAACAAAAATATTGATAGTGAATGGATGGCATAGAGTAATGTAAATTTTCTTTTATTATACTTTTCTAAATTTTTACAGGAAACATGTATTATTTTTGTACTTCCAAAAAATGATATCTGAATGTTTGTTAAGTGCACTCTACAATAATTACCTATTTTTTGTACATAGCGAGATACATGTACTTAGGAAAGAGCACAGCACCTAAATTTTTATGTGTGACTGATTCACTGATCAGTTTGTGGTCATGTCATGTACTAGACGACAAGGAGAGACACAAGTTTGCAGAGCGGCCGGCAGCATGTCTTTTGCAGATGAAGTGGGTGATAGAAATTCACCTCGCATTCCTGTTGCTTTTCCCTCGGTCTCAGCTTCTTTCACTGTCAGATCTGGTATTAGGCCAGATAAGTTTTTAAGGTCAGACACTGTTTTTTCAAAGTACTTGGGAATTTTACTTTGCAAACCGAAAATTTAGGTATAAATTCTAGATTTCATAAGACAGTGCTATTCTTGTTCGTTAACTCTTAATATGCTGCCACATGAGATGGGCTTGGGTATGTATTACCTACAGCTTGAGGGAGGATAAGCAAGAAAAATAAAAGACATCCTTGCACAGACAAAAAGTACTAAGACATTACTATTATTAAACTTCCTTTAAATACTGAAGGCAAGTTTAGAAATTACTAAATCAAACACTGTTATTTTCAACCAATTATAACTTGGCAAAGCTTCTGTTCCTTAAAGAGCTGAGATGCAGTGGGGAAGGGAATATTAGCTCTCTCACTTACTGACACACCCCAAGACAGACGCATTCGTTCATTCTCCATTCAGCCATCCACTCCTTCACTCTCCTGAGCAATGCCTTTTGGCACCTTCTGAGCATCAGACCCTGGAGATCTTTATGAAAAAGACACCATTCTCTTTCCATGGATCCTACAGTTTATTGGAGGATAAAAACACACAAGTAGTTGTGACATGTGCTAAATATATGAAAGGTAGTTACAATGGCTTGTGCAAATCCAGAAGAAAAAACATTTAATCGTCTGGTAACATCTAAACTGGGACTTCCAAGATGAGGGGGAGTTTTCTGAGCAGGGAAAGGGAAGAGGGAGAGAACACAGAGAGCATGTCAAGGGCAGGGCTCGGTGGTATGAAGACATATGGTTTGCTGATGGAACCATGACTATCGGGGTGGGAAGTGGTCTAGGGGCAGAGGTAGCATGAGTTGGCTGAAGAATGGGAGAGTTATGAAAGATCCTGCATGACTTGCTAAGTATGAGTGATATCCTTACAAAGATTATTCCATAATTGTTGGATGCTAAAATTATGTTTTATCTACATAGTCTGGAATAGCTAAATCTAACCCTCTATTAGCAACTTTCTCCCTCCCACTTCCTTCTTCAGCAACTCATATCATATACGAAAACATACCAGCATCAGTCTGCAATAAATCTGCTGTGTTTAACTTATAAGCACAGATTTGAATGTAAACTGAACCAAAACAAGAAGAGAAAGAAATGGCAGAAAAATGCAGTTTCAGTTACAGTTACCCAGAGTGTTTGGGTACAGTTACAAAAAGTGTTTGATGATGAAACTATTGCTCTGATTAATTTCAAAACTCAGTTCTATAAACCAACAATGATTTCACCAAGTAACCCATGAAATGGTGTCCATATCATCTTAGAGTTGTAAAGCACAATCAAGGTAAAGTTTAATCAGTCCACATTTTACAGATGAAAAAATTGAGGCTTTCTGCTGACTTGTCCAGGAATATAAAGCTAGGGGTAGAATGGCCAATATTAGGTCTACGCCTCCAGGTCCACAGTGCAGGTTCTTCCTACTGCCCCACGGTGCACCACTGGAAGGCAGGCACTTCCAAGATAAATAACAGGTCAATACAATTTCCCCTTGTACAAGATTGTTATCAATAAATAGCCAAGGTTCCCAGTAAGAGTTTTGATAGGCAAGTCTCCCCAGGCCTCGCCCCACATGATGCTGTGACAGGTGCTCATAGATTGTGCAGTAAGACTCAAAGAACCAGGCTCACATACGGCAGCTAGCTCTTTCCTTATCCTGGTCAGCTGGCTGCTGCCCGGCCATGACCCCAGCTGAGCTGTAAATACTCCAAAGGGCGGAGCTTGGGACATCTGAAATGTTCTTTCCAGTTGATGACCATGATGAGAACGACCATTCTGTTAGTTATCAAAAACGATCCCCACGCTGCCGAGAAACCCTGAGGAACATTAGGTAATGTCTAAATTTAAACTTTCTCTCAATTCCAAAGTCTCCCCCACCACCCTTCCAGGCCTACTTCTTCTCTTCCTTTCTCTCACTCTCCTACTTGTGAGTATGTCAAGTTTTTCAAATGCATCATCTCTATGCTCCTGTCCCCAGCTCTGCCTCCTGGCATCTTCTCTGACATCACATGTTTTGGCAGCTCTCTCTGACAATATTACAGTTTTTTCCCGCTCACTAGTGCTTGGACAAAGGAAGTTCAATCGAAAAAGAGAACTAGTTGACTGAGGTAAGTGAAGGGAACCATTAGGTGATTCGGTGGCAATTAGAATACTCGAATGAGTCAAGCATGTTATAAAGAAGTCTCAGGAACTCGAATGATAAGACCCAGACAGCAAACTCTGCCTGCCTGAGATCTAGGGCAGGGTACACTGCCCAGTATCCAAATAATCACTGTTCCCAGGCAAAAACTAAATAGAACTATGTCTTAGAAGTCCAAAAATGTTCAAGTGTTTCCTGGACAGTGTTTTCTGAGAGTCATCTAATTAAGCCATGGGAGCATTTTTCTTATTTGTACATGTATCTTGATAGTACCTTAATTTTCAAGAATGAAAGTGTTAATAGCAGGAGAGCAAATCATTAAGAAGGAAAGTCCATTCTCTACCAAGAACTCCTCTGTGACAGAGTCAAGGAAGTCTATAACCCAGCTTTGAGCCATAAATCACCAATTTTAATGTAGCTGCACATAATTTTAATTTGCCCTTAAGCTAACTGACCACTTCATGGGGCTAGGTTTGGGTTTTACTTGTGAAAGGAAATAAAGTAAAGAAAAAAATAACTACATTGGATAGATTTCGACAAGATTTGGTGGTGGTGGGATTGGCCAGAATATAAGTATTTTATGCCATCATGTATTTTACATTATTTGGCCTGATGATTTCACAGTGACATAAACAAGAAAGTTCCACATGCATCCCAGCTCTGGACATGAGACACACTTCTCATGAAGGAGATGGGGATCAGTTCCTGGTCAACCTATGCTATGATAATCCTTAAGAAAAGGAAGCTATATGCCTCTGTGAAATGTTTCCTTCTTAAATCCAAACCTCTTAAAATTCATATATCAGAACTCTATTTTTGATACCACTTGAACATTCAGTGTTCATGCATTAATGTTATAACATGAACCAGCGCACTGGTAAAGCAGCCCACACACCTTTTTTTTTTTTTTTAACAGGTTAGAGAAGTGAGGAATGAGAGTCCAAGGCCACCATAAGTTCCAGCCCCTGTCCCTTCCCTATAGGACCTACAGTCCTGTCCTCCAGAGTCAGAGACCTACGACTCCATAATGGACAAAAGTCTTGACTCAGAAATGTAGTGGCTTTAGTTTTCTTGGTTTACATCATTCATTAGGTTTTATTTTCCCCTTTAGGTGCAATTTCACATTTATGACAGGAAATTATAAAATAGACAAAATACAAAAGTACCAAAGCCTGAAGGACTTGTGGTTTTACTTCTTGCCCATCATTGGTAATTTATCGACCTGCCATCACACATTTACAGAGATTCTTCCAAAGCCTAGATGTCAATGCTCTACTAAACACATTTCAAGACAAACGCACAGGTGAAATGGGGAAGGGGCAAGCGATCGACAAGCCTCTCACCTCTTCTCAACAGGAGTTTCTCAGCCACAGGCAAAGCCCCTCCATTCTGCATCATAGCATCCAGGACTTGGATAAGCCACATATTCTGCTCCTGATGCATTGGAAATAATTCAGTTTGTCTATTTAAGAGTTTGCAGAATCTGTAAAGCACGTAAATTAGAATCTGAATCATGAGGCTCAGCATAAAATAGGATGTTCCTCATAATTAAAAGATGAAAGAGGTTATTAGATCTCTTCTCTAAAGGTCTCTAAAAATAGGAGAGAGATTCTTCCCTTTCAGTGTTCTCAGCTCACTCCTAAAGCTGGTTTAGCTAACCGCTCCGGGGTTTTCCCAATCTCTTACTTATTGTATTGTACCATTTGATAAGCTGCTTTTTTGGTTATTTTGTGATCAGTAATTTTTTCCAAATGAAGCTTCAGTCTCTTTTTAAATGAAAACAGATGTTAATTGAAGCTGTTAAGATATGAAATGAAGCAGATGTGAATTGACTTTCTTGCATACCTGCGTCTCACATTTCCTGGGACACACATGCTGAAAAAAAAGATGTTTGACTTGAAAGATTCCTCAAACTTACTTTAATGATAAGGGTGAATATGTTTAATACTGTGACCTATCAAATCATATTGCCCTTGACGTTAATAAAATGCCCAAGTTATTTTCAAAAACAGCATTTCATGGTATCGGGTATAGCACAGCTTATCTGTCTATGGAACGACTATCTCTAAACCCCGACACCTGCTGCCATTGAAGGAGTCTGGCCTGGATGTCCCCTCGTCCAGAGGGCAGCTGTGTCAGAGGAACAGTGGAAGTGTTGGCTTTTCTCCCCTGCCCGGTGTCAGCCGTGCCTTCCACTCACAATGCCCACATCCTATCTCTGCCTGAAGACTTCACCTTGAGAAATGAAGTAGCAAAGACCTGCGTTGAAGATATTCAGGGTTTCTGACTCGGATGGAAGAATAAAATTACTTTAAGCCTTTCTAAAAGATACGAAAAAGATCTATTTCTCTCCAGAACTATGCTGTCCAATACAGTAGCCATTCGTGGCTATTTACACTTAATTAAAATTAAAAATCCCATTTCTCAGTCACAGTTGCCACCTTTGCCACATTTCAAGGGCTCTGTAGCCATATGTCAGAAAGCACAGATGCAGAACATTTCCATCACTGCAGAAAGTTCCACAATGGGAAGTACTACTCTAGAAAATGTGGTACTCTGTAAGAGAGTGGTATTTATCATATTGGAAACTAATTTGCACCTCATTGTAATTATTGCATGCTATTAACACTGTTTCAGAAAGTCTCCTTCCTTAACCTCTTGGAAACTGGAGGTTCCTATTTCTTCTCCCCAACTCCAAGCTGTTCTTCCTGGAGGTTGTCTCTGCTAAGTTTATGGCAGCTGTTTAGGAGGGTTCCCAGGGAAAGTGTTGGCTTTTCCTTGGGAATTTTAATCTTGTTTTTGGAGTAGGTAAGGAATGCATATCCCACCCCTCCTAGAACACTAGTAGTAAACTCACTTTGCTGAACCTAAAAGGCATAACAGAAAACAGCGTAGCTTTAGATCACATTTCATGCTCTGTGGTGACTTGGGTTACAATTTCATTGTTCACCTTTGCAAAGCATCAGTTTTACTTCACAGCTCAGACAACTAATAAAAATAAACCCACGATAACATCTACATTAACAACTGAGCCTAAAACATTTTTTCCCAAATCTAAATGGGTGATAATGTCTTTGTTTCACAAATAGTTCTGCTTGCAATAATGAAACTATTCAAATTTCTTCATGAGACTGCAGGAGTCAACTATCCAGCCAACATGTATTCATTTTGCATCTATTGCACACAAAATGTATGTGATGGAAAGACATAAATAGATGGCCCTGTTTCTTAAGTACTTAAGGGAAATGCACCTTCATGAGCATACATATCATTAAATGAGTTTATTGCAAAATCCAGACTATTTAAATCTATTTCAGGTTTTTAAAAAGCAAACAAAACATCTTGAGTTAAAGTATGTATGCATGGGGGCACCTGGGTGGCTCAGTCAGTTAAGCGGTGCCTTGGGCTCAGGTCATGATCTCAGAGTCCTAGGATTGAGCCCCAAGTCAGGCTCCTGGCTCAGCAGGGAGTCTGCTTCTCCCTCTGCCGCTCCCCCTGCTTGTGCTCTCTCTCTTCCTCTCTCTCTCATAAATAAATAAAATCTTTTAAAAAAATAAAGTATGCATGCATCACAACTAACTGAATAGTTGTTAAAATATTATGATCATTTTAAAGGGTTGTAGATTACATCTTATGTAATCAATCAGCCAAACGAAATAGCTATTAAGTACTCTCTACATGCCCCAAATTATGCCAGATACTGCTGGGGTGAGGGGCACTACAAAATGAATCTAAAATATGACAGCAAATAATCCTGTTAGGAAAATTAAATTTAAAGAAATGTTTTATGGGGGCGCCTGGGTGGCTCATTCGTTAGGCGTCTGCCTTTGGCTCAGGTCATGATCCCGGGGTCCTGGGATCGAGCCCCGCATCGGGCTCCCTGCTCAGCGGGAAGCCTGCTTCTCCCTCTCCCACTCCCCTGCTTGTGTTCCCTCTCTCACTGTGTCTCTCTCTGTCAAATAAATAAATAAAATCTTTAAAAAAAAAAAAGAATAATGTTTTATGGTAATTGTCATTTCAAATACACAGATTTAAAATCTTTTCAGAAAAGGGAGAAATCAGGGTATCCTGAAGTTGTAAGAATGGCTTGATGGACAAAGTAGGATGTCAAGTGAGCTTTATTTTTTATTTTTATTTTTTTCAAGTGAGCTTTAAAGGAGAGAAGGAAGTGGGATGGAGGATGGAGGGGAGCATGAGTAGATTTAAAATTCAAAAATCGCCAAAGGGACAGCCACAGGAATAGGTGGGTGTGTTCTCTGAAGAAGGTAAGGGAGGGGCTGAAGCTAAGCACATGGGTTGGAAAAAATGGAAAATAACAGCAATCACAAAGGTGGCCTAGCTACTGAGGGCCATGACTGCATGATGGAAGTGCATTTAATGTGTTTCATAAAGGGCAGAACTCAAATGGGCAGCCAGGGACCACACTTCACACAGCTTTGGTTTTGACTTACAAGTTTTTCCCAAAACACTTGGATTAGATGTCAATATCTCAACTTAAGGAGGTTTCACAGAAAAACCTGACTTTCCCAATTCTCTTGAAAACCTGGAAGATGTAAAAACACTAGGCTAAAATCCATCGTGGCAACAATTGCCTAGAGCTGAATAGTTGCAGACAGCCATCTGTAAATGGGGATTCCCATCACTATTTTTAGCTGGGCTGGTGCTGCTGTTGGGTTTTCTCAGTGTAGGGTTAAAAGGCAAGTGATTTTTTTTTTTTTGGATGCAGTTTTTATCAAGTCAGGAAAATGAAAGACCAAGAGGTCCCTGGATTTCAAAGGAAATGGAAAAAAAACATAAGTCTCTGTGGACTTAAAGAATATTACTAGATGCATAATATGCAAAGGCCATCACTTGGCCTTCTTCACGCACATGCATTATGTGGCTCCATAGTAGTATGGGTGTGTAACTCCTGTTGAAGACTATTGACCAGAAAAGATGCAAAATTAATGTGTTGTTTTATAAAAACTAATCAGATCAGTAACATGATCAGAAATATTAGAGATAACAGAAATGCAGTTGAGGAAACTAGCCAAGAGGTTGTTGCAATCGTTTAGTCCTGGAATGATGAGGGTCTGCATTAGGGGGACAATAATGAAAAGTGAAAGGAAAAGGGTCAATTTGGTATAAATGACAGATTAGCTACTAAACATAAAATTCAGAAAAGAGTAAAAATCACTCCAGCAAAAATACTACAGTGATTTGCTTTTGCACTAAGGATTAAGCTCCTATACTACAATATTCTTTTCTGCCTTTACTGGAAATTCCCACATTGCTTAGTGTTCTGACCTGCTCAGAGAAGGATGCCAAACTTGTTTGTAGAATTCAGTGACAATGAAAAGCACATGGGTGATATAACTAAGGGATTTGGAGCAAGTTCTGCCCTGCTGCTCCTTCCCAATGTGACTATGGTATCGCCAAATTCTAGGGCATGTGTTTTATATCTCAAAATGCCCCAGATGACCTCTATAGTCTCTTTTAGTGGAAAGTTCTAATCTCTTCTACGCTGTCTCCTTCTTTGAATAATGATTCCTACTCTTCCAGAAGTGAACAAAATGCAGTTTTTACATTATAAAGATATTAGTTCTTTTGAGAAAAATCCAAAATGCAGTTATTATGTTAAAAATATACTAGTTCCTTTGAGAAAAACTGAAATTTTATCAGATGTTCAATAATTATTTTTTTACACTTTTAAATCATCAAGAGGTAAAACAACTTTGAAGACTATTGGGCAGTGCCTACTAAAGTGGAATATATATATACTCTATGACTCAGCAATTCCGCTCCCAGTTGTCACCCAAGAGAAGTGTGCACATATGTTCACCAAAATACATGCAAAGGAATGATTGTAGCAGCACTTTCTGTAATAGCCCAGATTGCATACAAATTTCAAACATCCAGCAATAATGGAATGATGTGGCAAATTTGTAGGACAGAATAGTACATGGCTATGAGAATAAATGAACTGTAACAACACATAAGGACAGGGGTGAGTGTCCCCAGTTTAATGTCAAGTGAAAGAAGTCAGACAAAAATGAACATGTATTGTACTGGTCCATTTATGTGACATTAAAAAACAGACAGAACTAATCCAGAGTGTTAGAAGGTAAGCTAGTGATCACCCCTGAAGGACTGCTGGCCAGAGGAGGCATGAGAGGGGCTGCTAGGCTCTGCTTCTTCACTGGGGTGCTGGCCACATTCAGCTGAGCATTCACTGAGCCGTATTTCATTGCACATATGTGTGCACCCATGTTAAACTTCATACATCCATGTGGCAAATGTTTACTAAAACACAACAGAAAATGTCAACCCCAAGTTCCTAGCTTCAAAGTTCGGAAGACTGATAAATTTACTTACTAAAATTGGGAACTTTGAAAGAAAAAAAAAGTTTATTGAAAACTAAGACTTAATATACTTATAGGCTTCACTATTTTTTTTTTTTAATTTCTCAATATTTAAGTCTCTGGAGGTCAGCTCGCCAAATTTAAGTTGTGAAAAAAATCCATCTATGATACACTTGAAATAAGAAGTTTTAAAATATACTTGAGTAAAAAAATTTTAATGAATATTTAAAAATGTAGAAATCTTTTCGTTTTGAATAGCTCTTCGCCTTCCAAGAGGACCCAAGAAGATCAGCTGAACCTCTGACAACCTCAGCAGTGTAAGTGGGACCCAGGACGAGGGAGAGTTGGGAGAGGGGAAAGGGCCCCTTGTAAGGACAAGGAGGTAGGAAAGGTGCAATCGTCCATAGTGTGAAGAGAGCATGGTGCACTCTACCCCTTTCATTGCCAGGAGAATGGTGACAACTTTGACTTTTGAGAAAAGTGGAGAGAGAAAGGAGAGGGCAGAGAGTCAGTTTTAATAACATGAAATTCTCTAATTAGACCAGCAGATGGATAAACAAAAAGTGTTCAGGTGAGCAACAGTGAGTCACTGCCCTGGGTCCCCTGTGGTGGAAGAATGGACGTAGGGAGGAGACAACAGCTTGTTAACAGCTCCCCAGAAGCCAGGAAAATCATTGGGGGATGCCAAGGCCAGCCCCCTGCCTTTCAAGAGAGCCAGGCACAGGCTCCAGCTTCCCATCCCTGATGGAAAGTGGAGCTGGGGAAGCATCTTTGAGGAATGTTAGGCTAAGAAAGGGGTGCTGGGCCTAGCATGTCTGTTCTCTTAGCCCTGCTGGCTCCCTTCCTTGGAGGCCAGCCCCTGCTGAGTGTGTAACAGTATGAGACCCCCACCCCATATGCCTCCCTTATAGCTGATTGACTAACAACCAAATTGAGTCAAGCCTATTTTCTTTTCTGAGAGACTATAATTGAGATTCAGGGATTCAAATCTATGCCAAGTTGTTTTGGGGACTATTACTGATCGACTAGGAGGAAATGGACCAGAGGCGGTCATTCCCCTGAGGAAATGAGAGAAAAAGGCAAAGGCAGTAAGAGAGGCAGAAAGAGAGTCCCAGCCCACTCAGCCACAGAGAATGATAAAAACCATCATCCCCAACTGTCCAAATCCCCAGACCCACTTTCTTCCAGTTTTCCCCAGCATCTTTCTCCTTTGATTATGTCAGTTTCAGTAGGTTTCTGATTTGTGAGACCCAACATTCCTTCAGGCACATGGGTTTTGGGCTCTAATGGGGATTGAGGAGGAGGAGGAGGGGGGTGAAGGAGAAATCAGACATCCCCACTCTGGTGAGCAGGGACCTCAGGTGATGCCAAAGCATCAATAATAGGGAGGAAGGGATTCCAGGGGGAGGGTCTACAGTCATTTGAACGCTTTCTCAAGAAAGCTTTATGATGTTAGCTTTGTTTTTCTCCCTGATGGAGAAAATTGATGGAGATTATTCTCTCAGGAATAGGCTGAAGTCCACTGGCGGGCCACCTCTGTCATGACAGCCAAGGTCCCACCTCACCCATCACACAGGATGGCACTTAAGCCAGGCAAAGGACAAGCACCCTCTCCAACTAGGGAGCTGCTGCAGCAACACTCAAATGGATATGTAATACGTATGTCTCCCATTACACACTTTCATGTCCATTTCAACATGAAAGAGAAAAAAGAGAGGAAGTTGAAGAGTTGAAAACCCCCAGAGAGATGTATTTTCTAGTGCACCTATAGTATGGTAATAGTGGTAATCCTCAGTGCCCTGATGAACCCAGGCAGAGGAGAGCAACCAGCACAGGGGTGCTGGGTGGGGAGTTTGGGAACGTCTGCCCTAATCCATGAGATGAAGCCATTCATTGAACTGAGATCTTCAGGTGTGGAAGAGGGGAGGAGGGGGGGCGGGGGGTGAAGGTGGGCAGCAACAAGAAAGTCCCTTAATAAGCTACATGAAGATGTTTCTCTGTCATATGTGGCTTCACAATCTGACTTCTTTATAATGGTCTGTGAACAAAATAATGGCCCAAATGCAAATATTTTCACAGACTTCCACTAAGACCACATTCTTCCATTTTCACACTTCTCTTCCTAAGAGTTGAAATGAACTCCAGGATCTGAAACAGATTATTACTTATTAGAATCTGCAGAGGAAACTCAACTTTGAGATAATTACATTGGAGAAGATACTTTGTCAAGATGGTACCAACTCAGAAAAACTGAGAAAATATTCATTGTAAGGAAAGACTTCACCTTGTAAAATGGTCTAAAAAAGTAAGATTTTTCTAATTTAATAAATAAACTAGGATGTGAAGTTTTTCAGTAAGACTCCCAATTTTTGCTAGCTTAAAAACAAACTGTTAGCTAATTGAAATGGAAAGGAATCAATGATTTGTAAATACATTAACTTTAATTATGCATAATTTGGTAAATTAAGGCCATGGCTTAATGGTATACATATTCAGTTAAGTAAAAAGGTTTCATTATTGTTTTTTATTGATGAGGATGATAGAAATAATAGCTAACCATTCCTGAGTACTCTTACTATGCTAGGCACACTAAATTTATTAGCTCATAAAATGCTCGAACAAATCCTTTGAGGTAGCAACTGTTATTATTCCCATTTTGCAAATGAGAAATTGGATGTCTTAGTTTGGTATTTTTTTCAAAGAAGATAATTGTACTAAAAGATTATTCTCTCTTTAATATTAGATTTATGTGTTCTAGGATCTTCATTTTGACAATACAGCACTGATGCGGAGGATATTTCCCTCTGAGTAACATGTTTTAGTAGAATTTATTTCAGTTAGGGCTCAAACATATTAAATAGTATTGCCTTCTTTTCCTTACAAGTTCTTTCTCATCAACAGAGTAGACCCTCCTGGGACAGAGAAGGGGTCAACAATACTGTTCTTTTCTCACAGAAGACAGAACATAGTGTAAAGTCAGACGGCCATTTGGGGATTAGAATTTGGGATTCCAGAATCCTGTCTCAACACACAAGAAATATACACACAAGCACCATTTACACTTTCACTCTCTACGATGCACAGGTTAAGTACAGACTTTGAAGATTTCAGACAGAAGAGCTGCCTCATTTCTTGTTCAAGGGTACACACTTAATACAGGTTCTTGATCTTGTTCCCTCCACTCTATTTAAAGACTTCCTTCAACAGTTAGTTTTTCTCTTGCCCGTATATTCAATATATCCTCTTGCATGAGTCCTTCCCAACCAGTTCCAATTCCCTCTCATCTCCAAGAAAATAAATAAGCTAAGCTAGACAAACAAAAGAATCACCTCCCTCAACCCTGCATCCCCACCTAGAAACTTTCCTATCATTTCCCTCAGCACAGTGCCTAGCACATTACAGACTCTCAACACTATTTGTCGAATAAATGGATGAGGCGAAGGCAAGCCTCATTTCATAAGAGAAAACACTAATTGAGTTATCTTTAATTAGATGCACAGTCTTTGCACTAATGGAGTTTCACATCAATTCTCAGACACCATGTCTTAGAAATACCTAGGTACTCTTTACCGGTTAGAGCATCTAAAAAGACTTTGTTTTTCTCTATTATATTTTTTTTCTAGGAGATTCTCTGAATATTTTCCCATGATTTAACATTAAAAACTTTTCTCTTCCCTCCACTTTGCCCAGACATCGTCTCCTTCTCATCCTCCCCCAAGCCCACACCCTGGTTGCCCATTATTGGAGGGCAAGAATAGAATGGGTCCCTAAAAGCCCTGTTGTACCCATTGGCTTTGATCTCCTCACCCATGGTATCTTTTTAACTAGCTTACTCATAGCTAGTAAACTTGCCTAAGTGAGCTAAATGTCAGCAAAGAAATAATTGGTGAGACAACCCTAAAATAAAAAAAGCATCCCTTGAACTGAGGAGCCATAAACAGAAATTTGCTTTAGAACCAGCCCCCTCAACCCCCTCGTACCCATTTTAAGGCACAAGCAATGGCAGAGTTTTAAAAGACAATGAGCCAGCCTCCTTCTTCCTGCCTTTGCAAATATAGAAATCTGTGTCCCCACTCCCCCCAAAAAAATTCTTAGCCTAAAGCTCTTGCCCCAGTATTAGATTTTCCTTAGCTTTGCGAGATTATAAATTAAATATGCAGAAACAGCCACTCTTTCAGGATACCAGAACATCCTAATTAACACCATTATGTGTGCCCTCTACACTAGATATTATTAAATACCCTATCCAAATTATTCTTTCATTTCAAGGTTGGATCTTTTCTCTGCTATAATTTTCTGTGAAGTGTCTATGCCTCTTATCATTCTTAGCTTTGGATTATTAGCTATTCGGATTACTTTGGGTATTTTTATATTTTTTCTCTTCAGTTACTAATCATCCCTTAAAGGGCTTGAGAAAACCTCTTTCTTCACATTCCTCTTTGATTTAACTAAATTCCTTGGTCATACTAGGTGCTCAAAATATAATTTGATTGGGTAATAATGGACAACTGGAGTAATCCCCTAAAAGGTTAATTTTAAGATCTCTAGGCAGAAGAGGTCTGGAAGGAATTTCAGAAATTCTCTTGTTTATCTCCCCCTTCTCCCCTCTCCTCCCTTTTCTCCCTATCCATCGGTTTGCCAGCCCACCCACCCCCTCAACTTTCTTGTGACTTTATATAAATCCTTCCAACCTTTTTTTCTAGAAGATTCTCTGGATATCTTCCCAGAAGGTGACATGAGAGTCTAGTCTTAAAGATTATAAACATAAAATGCTCATGCTGTGAGTTCAGCTCCAGGACCTAAAAACTGTTGTTCTCACAAATGTCTAGCATTATCTTCTCTTCTGTGGTTAAGGCCATAGATTCCAGTTCTGTCCTCAGTGGAAATGACAGGCACTTAATCATGCTATACTGTAATTAGCTCTCCATTCCTCAAAGACAGGTATCTTTTCAATGCTTTCTTTTTTTCTTCTTCCTTGGAAATATCTGTTGTTATGAATTTAAAATTATAATACATAGGAGAAGCCAAAGGGTATTTAAAAAACTATTTTAGGAGCTAAAATTGTTTGAAACTAAGCTAAAATGATTTAATAGGTTTTCTTATTTTTTTTGTGCAACTACCATTTTAAAGTCCCATCACTAATTAAAGAAACATTATCAATTTGTTAAAATACATCAGATTTATTAACAGTAAAAAGAAAACTTGCAATTCATTTATTTTCAGGGAATAAAAATTATCAAGACCTATAGATTTGAATTACTCCAATTATTATTGTTAGATTGTTGGCCAAAGTTTCTGATAATGCAACCAGTAAAAGCTTTTACGCTATTCTTGGGAGCATGCATTTTATACTAAATATATTATTACCTTACATACTGCCACTTACTTGAAACTCTCATATGTATAACTCTTTGCTGGTGTGAGAAAGAAAATTAAAAGAAAAGATCTTTATTTTAAATATATATATTTACAGAAAGCCTCAAAGCATTAGTTAAACTAAGGAGATATTTGAAGGGTAATTCATTCACCTTCAAGCCATAAGGGATAGGCAAGTGAATATTTAGAAATTCTAGATTGCTCTCTCGTAAGGAAGATATACCTGCCACTCCAAAACAATTCCCTACTTATTTCAGGCATGTCCAATAATATACCCCAATTATAAAATAACAATGCATAATTATATTGTGATTTCTTCGCAGTAAAGGCAAACTCTTAAACATGTTGAAAGAAAATATAAAAGAATAATAAAATAAAAAAATTATATCCAGTCTCTTCTTTGAGGAGCCTTCCCACCTCCTAAGACAGGTGAGAATAAGTAACCAACAGGCAGGAAAGACATGAGTAGACCTGCCTAGTAGGTCTGGGATCAGGGAGGTACCCAAAGGAGAATATAAGATTAGACTTCCTTCTCTGACTCCACAATCCCATTTCTTTTTCTTGACTGTGAAGTTGTCAAAAGGAGTCACCAAAGAACTGAAAACTGATATTCTTGGCTATGAATTTTCTTTCTCACACCAGCAAAGTGTTATACATATACATATGAGAGTTTATATGAGATTGTTGTGACTTTACTCTCCTGTCCTTTGAAAACTCAACTATCAGGCTAATACACCTGTTCTGGGCTTCCTCTCACCAGATTGCTTACATTATGGTGATGCAGAAAGCCATGGTATCATTGGATTGTGCTTCTTATTACCAAATGAGGAAAAGAGTTAACATTACAAGCGATTGAGGACTGAAGCTATTGGTTTAGGTAAGATTTTTAGAGGATCTGCAGATTTCGCCATTTCTATTCATTATTCATGAAATGTTTAACAAATATGTATGCATACATAAACACACACACACTATATATATATATATATATCCATATATATATCTGTATTTATCATATCTATTTGTACTGATTCACAATGTACAATGTATTTCTTACTGTGCATGCCATTTCAGAAAAAAACAAAACTGTTCTAGATCCCTGCCACTAGGGTTTAAATACCAGTCTCTCTACTTACTAGTTCTGTGACTTCCAAATTCTCTGTGCCTCTTATTTTTCATCTACTAATTAGGGCTTAGGTTGTAAGAATTATATGAGATAAAGTACCTAAAGTACTCAATGTGGTGCATATGAATATGCTATTTTAACAAAAAGTACGAACTAATTTCACAAAATTTGCTTCATTTGGTACAAGAGCCTGCCAAGACAGGGTTACAGATATTATTACCCTCTTACAAATGAAGAAACTACAGCTCAGAGATATAACTTGCTAATAAACGGCAGTGGGAAAGCCAGAAACCAGGTCTGTGACATTCCATTCTACCCCCATTGCCTTCTGGCCACCTACATAAGAGATGCCCATGCAAATGGCACACACCTACATGCTGGGAGGGATGAACAGGGAATGAATGAAGAAAGGAAGGAATAAATGTAGATAAAAATCACTGCACTGTCTTTTTCTCTGCCTTCTTTTTTTGTCCTTTCCTAGGCTTGACATGAAAGTAGCACGGACCTTTTCTTTTTCAATGTTGCTTTCTTTACCTTCACAAAGAACATACTGGCTATTGCCATCTCCATAAACATACACAATAGCTTCCCAAGATAGCAGAAATATTTTTAGATAAATCTAACTTATTTTGAAAAAAGGAAAGAAATATCCCATTCTAAACAGCATCCACCAATCTAATAATCTCCTACTTTCTTTTCTAGAATTCATATGAACTGATCTGGCAGCTCCCATTTGGAGAAAATCTTAATACATAGCAGATATCAATATATTTGAGCACCGTGGGGAGAGTATTCTTTTCTCTGATCAGATGTTATAAATTGTCCTTGACTTTCCTTTCAAATTCAGTGACTGAAGAAACTTAGAAATTGATTTCAGAGAAAAAAATTCTGTCTAGGAAGAAAAGTTATCCAAAGCATCTCAAAGATTGAATTTGTGAGTTTCAAGTCTCTAGCTATTGCGGACTTTCTCACGTTCTAATCAATCCGTAACTGAAAAGCTCCAACATTAACTTTGCTTCATCTCCCAGTATGTCAAAATATCTCTTATAAATCTTCATCTCCATTATTTGTGATTAAATATTCAGACAAAATTAAGTGCAACATAATTCTCCCTATCCATCTCTTCTTTTTAATTGATGACAGTTACAGAGGGGAGCAAACTATATCCATTATGTACCACAATACCTAACTCAAGACTTTGACAACTTTGACTAGTAAATACGTTCTCAGTTTCCTGTGCCCTGGAGTGTTAACCTATTATTCGGTAATCCTCAGTCTCAGCCACTACAAGAATCAGTCACTCTCGCGCTGATTCACAGACACCAGATACCCCAGCACGCAGCTCCTGTCCACAGAGCGCCCTTTCACCCCATTCTGTTAACCAACCACTGAGCTACCTCTTGCTGATGACACACTTATTGCCGGCAGAACTGAATTTGTTGCATCTGATGGCAACTGCACGTGTGTGTCTTAGGCAGACTCCCATGCCCTCTGCATCGAAACTTGTCTATCCATGCTTCTGCACAAGATACACTATGTCCATTGTTCCCAGGTCTCTGCACAGAAGTGCCAACCAGAGCAGATTAATAAATTACTTTCATGCCTGCACTTGCCCTTCATGGTAGATTTCTAATATTTACCTCTCACCTCTTCAATAATTGACTTTTCCATAAATTTGTGGCTGTTTTCCAGCAACCATTCCCATTTTTATGACTATGTACTTAGAGAAAGGGAAGGAGCAAGGCAGACAAAGCCCTTTTCACTCAGGGACTCATTTCTCTCTTTCCTCCCAAATGTGTTCAAACCTTTTCATCTTTCAAGGACCAACCCAGTCACTTAAGTCACTTCCCACCCACAGGCTTCACCCCACCTCAGCCAGGACCCAGCCCAATTGATTATTATAGGCTTCCAGCCACAGTCACAATCATCAATGGCTCTCCATAAAGTCATACAGGGATCCGGGTGCTGCTGGGGCACCTGGTGGGGGTAACTGGACACCTGCCTTTTTCCTAGACCTCAGCCTCTTCCCCATTCATCTTGCCACAATTTTATTTGGATACCATTCCTGGAGGGACTACTCCCATCTTACACCTGAGTTTTCCCACTCAAGGGCTCCTCCGGAGGCAGGTAAGCTCTCCATTCCTAGCAGCCACACCTCCTTGAAGTGAATAGTCTGCCACCTCAATTTCTGACAAGTGGTTCTAGTGCAGAGGTTAATAATACATCTCTAGAGTCAGGTACACCTGAATTTGAAGTTTAGCTTTGCCTGTTAATTATATGATCTTGGACAAGCCATTTAACTTCCCTCTCAACCTCTTTGTAAAACAGGCAAATAACAGTGCTTATATTGTAGGGGGTATGAGAACAAAAGAGGGTCCTTTGTGAAAAGCAAGGGGCCTGGCGACAGTATGGGCTCAATACGTGGAAGCCATTGTTATCAGTCCCTGCCATCATCATGTTCTGCTCACCGGTGAGGATGTCCAGTTGCTTGGACAGGTCTGACTCAACTGATGATGCGGTGGTGTCACACCCCTCGGGGCCCCGTACTTGTCCTACCCAATGAAACTGCTCTGCCGGGACAGAAAAGTGATCATCCCCAGAATGATTTTCATGAATGCATGCACAAAGCCAAATATTAATAGCACTTGTCCTGCAACCAATATCAGGAAGACGTTGGGAAATCTTTATAAATACACTTTTGAAAAGCATACAAATCATGCAGTATGACTTATTTAACTCAACTAAATTCAGAGGAAGCTAAAGTGAGACATTTGATGTAGCTGAAGTGGTTCAAGCTTCAAGGGAAGAGGACTCTTACCTAGAAAGAGAAAAGGATCTGGATCTTAAAAGAAAAGGTAAGATGAAACAGAAATGGTTTCCCATTACACATGTAATTAGATGATGTGTGTGGTACTTTGTAACAAAGTAATTACACAAATGTCTCTACTTTTTTCAAAGAGAGTAGAGAAGGTCTGTCAGAACGTGCTTAGAAGGATCTCAGAAAAATGATCTTGAACAGAGAAAATTAAAACCTTCCAGTTTTCTTGTTTGCTTATTTTTTTGAGGAGCTCTCAAGCAGGACTTCTCAGCTTTAATACGCATACAAATCACCTGGGGATCTTGTTAGTACACAAATTCTGATTCTAATCCATTAAACTTAAGGTGTGGCCCAAAGGTCCACAAGGTGGCAAGTGAGTACCAAACTTGGGTTCGGAGGCCCTGAGTCTCACCAGGCAGTGCAAAATCCACTGCAGGTCCACCCTGGCAGGGACTAACTCCAACTTCCCTTTGCCAAGCAGATTTGTACCACTCTTGCCTACACACATTTGTACACACACATACACACATAGCATAAGTTTTGTGAACTCTCTCACAGATGATTTGGGGTCTGGTCATCTGGTTATCCGTACTGTGGGATTGGAGTCTAGAAACACGGTCCAGGGCAAAGCCAGGGCAGTGTGCATAGACATGGTCAAGAGGCTTGTGAAAGACGATTAAAGGAAATGTGGGAGACCCCTGGCCCAGGCTGTCCACTCGCAGTCCTGCCACTCCAGGTAACTCAGCCTGGGGAGAGGAGCGTCGGCTCTCATGGCGGTGAGCTCATGGGCCTCCTTCACCACTGATTGCCCATCTAGCTGAGTAGTGCCCCTCAGTACAGTGTGTGGAAAGAATGTAACACATCTCCTCTACACTACCTCCTATGCTGTCGACTGCAACCGCCTCACTTTCCAGGTGACTTCCTCAAACACCATCCAGGCAAACCTCCCTCAAGGTCACGAGGTGTCCTTCCTTCCTCCCTGCCCCTTCCTCTCCTGTCCCCTCTCAGAGCCTTCTCAACCATAGTCAAACAGGTTTCAGACTGACTCTCCTATTTAAAATGTAACATCGACACAGCAAAAAAGACGAGGAAAGAACAGAAAAGAAAAACGGAAAGGGAAAAAAGTTTCTCCCCTCCTGGACCCATATTCCTTGCCGCCCCTCTTCCCAGGCCTCAGGGGCAATCTTGTCTCGAGTTGCCCACACTCGCCTTCTGCCTTCTCCACCTCCACCCCGCTGATTCCGTCCTGCATCCACAGAAACCCGCCATGCTCCAGCGAAACTGCTCTCACTCAGTCACCAGCGATCAATCATCTCATTACTAAATCCAACGAATATTTTGCAGGAAAGTAATGAGTGAAGATCCACATAATTGAGGTCAAACTACGGTACTTAGTGAAGACTGAAACCTTTTAATGGGGCCTCACTTCAAAAGAAGGTACAGCTTTGAGAACGCAGCAGTTTTGCCTCCTGGCACCAGACTTACAAGGGTGTTTGAGATGATACAAGATTTCTTTTATTGGAATTTGCCCAGAGGGGAGAAGTCCCTTGAGGGCATCAGTCCTTTATCTTGGAAAATTCTTTTCTTGACTTAGAATATAGGCTCTCAGAATAAAACGTGGGTAACCAGCCTTGTAATTGGAAAGAAAAAAATTTTTTCTGAGATTTTTGTGTTCTCTCTCCATTTTCAAAACTCAGCAGATATTCAGCCCGTCACAGGATTTTGTGGAAAACGCCTTTTTTTTTTTTTTTTTTGCCATAAGGTCAATATTTCCCTATTTAGATTTTAAAAATCTCCTAAATTCAGCTGGAATACAAGAATGTTCGTAGAAACTTCCAGTTCATTCGGTGTTATTGTTGATGAAGGCTTCACCTTCACCTCTCACCATGGGTGAGAAGATCCTACAAACAGACGTTTGGTGTCCATTTCCCCAAATTCCAGTTCTTAATCCACCCTCGAGATCAAGCACCCGTGTTTCAGGATCCTGAGTAAAGGTGCTGCTGCATGAATAACATTTGGTGACTTTTGCCCTTTGGTTACCTGTGCCCTTCATTTTCTGGAGAGATTTTTTTTCCATGAGATCTCTCCCAAAAGAGAAATCAGGGATCTCTTTGTGGCGCAGGTCAAACATAAAGTGTTGACATGTCAGGAATTGTTGTAGGTTCGGTTTGATTGTCAGCCAGAGAAAACCTCCAGGGCCACATCACTAGCTTTCTTCTTTTTCTTTTTCTTTTTTTTTTCAATTTGTTAAGTTTTAAATGACCTGAAAGTATACACAGTCATCCAAGACAAGCTCAACCACGGTCGCTCTTACTTGGTTACCAAGAGCAAGATGCTTTCTTAAAATGAAGGCACTTAATCCTGTCCGCACAGGCTTGCCTCTAAGACAGACTTGACTCCATCTTTCAGAGAAGTGTGAATGATGTTCTTGGCTGGAGCAGAGTCACGGTGGCCTCAGCAGCCTGTGTGTCTTCAGTTACCACTCACTGAGGCTGCTCCCACATTGACACACAGAACGGCACCCAGGGAAGGGCCAGGGGAACACCATGTTACAGACTGGTGTCAAAGTGGAGAAATTCTGAGTTTGCCAACCGGTTTCTTGTGTTCCTGTGTTCCCAGAGCACAGCCTACAACCTACTGACGGTAGGACTTCTCTTGTGGCACGCTTTAGACTGGTTTGCTAATCAGTTTATCCAACTGAATGAAATTTTCCTGAGGCTGAGAAACCATGTCCTGTTCATCTCTGAATTCTCTTTATTTTTTTTTTAACAGGATTTCTGTTAAGATTTTTCGAAAATAGCAAGTTATCACTTGGGTTTATACATGTTAAGGAAAAAATATATTGTATAAATCAAAGTATGCCTGAATTCTGTAGTTGTGGTTAATTTGGAAGCACTTGATTGGTGTATGTTATTTGACGAAATGAATGAGGAAATGTCTAGAAAGTAACATTTTATGAGATTTCAATGGGGAGAACCAAAAAGTCAATAAGCTTTAATTTACAGTATTTTTCAGCAGTGAAGTAGCTAGAACTGAAAATCGAATGGAAACTTATCATACAATTTTTCTTGGTTTTGACTGGTTGGTTTATTTATGTGCCTATTCTCCCCTCCATCTTCTACTTCTACTTTCTGATTAGGAAAACACCATTCTACTTTTGAAATGCATCTGTTGAAACTATGCCAGACAGTTTAAGTGGAGAAAGATTTATTACAAGGTATTAGATCACTGGAAGAATTACCGGGGTGATCAAGGAACCAAGCCTGGATGTTCTGTGGCCGGGAGCAATGCAGCTGGATGGTGCCTTACCACATCCTGAGACCTTTCTTCCAGCAACTCCTGTGGTTACCACCTGCTGCTGGGCATTAAGGACTATAGGAATAGGACATTCCAATCTCTATCACATTTTCCCCAGAAGAACAAAACACTTCCCAGCATACAGCCTGAACCTTAAGTTGCTCACTTCATCATTCCAAATTACTATGAATGCAACTTTTTGCCAGAACCTGGGTTTTCTAGCTGCATGAAAGATCTGAAAATGTGTCTTCCTCCCTCCCTCCTTCTTTCCTTTCTACTTTTTAATTTTTTTTTAAGCTGTCCAGTTTCCATCACATAAGACACAGTAAGAAGGGAGCTGGAGTGGGTGCTTGGTGACCCAGTCTATGATATCTGCTGCATAAACAAAGGGATAAAAAGAATCTCAACCTCAGCTTCTGCTTCATGGATGCAAGGCCCTGCACTTGCTTTCAAGAGACACAGGGCAGATTTTATATATTATGTAAATACAAACAGAGCTTGCAAGTAAAGATGAATTTCTGTCATTGTAAGTGACGTTGTTCATCTTTTTGTGTGCTAAAAACATTTCTCTTCTGTGAACCATCTACACATGTTCTTTGTCCAGTTTTAAGTGGTTAGTGGCCCATTTCTTCTTATTGATTGACGAGAATTTTTATGTTAGGAGAAATAGCCCTCTGTCAGTAATATGTAATATGTGTTGCAAAGATATTTACCCAGTGTGTCATATGTATTTTGACACGTTTGGCCTCTGTGTGTGTGTGTGTGTGTGTGTGTGTGTGAGGATATTTCACCATATTACTGGGTATACCGATATACTTGTAAAGATATGAAAACCAGCAAGTTAATATTGGTAGGCAAATAGTATTTCTTATGCTTTCCACACACAATCTGTGACCATCTGAAAAACACCTGTTAAATTGGATTTCTTTATTGGATGATATTGAGTGTACTTATTTCTCCCATCAACACCATTTTCCAGAAAAATGGCTTCATGCTAAAAAAAAAAAATGGCTTCATGCTAAAAAAAAAAAAAGCTTCATGCTAAGACTTATAATTGTTGAGTGAAAAGTATCTTCATGGGATTAGCAGAGAGCTAGGTGTTGTCAGGAATGGCTGCCGAACATTCAGGAGGACCTTATTAAGTGTTTCTAATGCATTCTTGACTGTAAATTTCAAGCATGGACAGATTAATTATTATTGAAGAAAATGATGGTGATTTTGTATTATATTTGGAAACTTCAATGTAGCTTTCTAGTTAAAAATAAGGATAATGAAAAGAAGTTGGATAGTGTCTATGTCTCTGAAAACAGTAAAACCACAGTTTAATCTCCACGTTATCCAGATGCTGAAAAGTCTTCTAAAGAGTTTCAACACTTACTCTGATGTGATAGAAGAAATTGTCATAAAAATACACTCAGTTTAGGGGGTGCCTGGGTGGCTCAGTTGGTTAAGCATCTGCCTTGAGCTCAGGTCATGATCTCTGGGTCCTGGGATGGAGCCTCCCCTCCCTCCGTTGGGCTCCCTGCTCAGCAGGGGGTCTGCTTCTCCTTCTCCCTCTGCCCCTCCCCCTGCTCATGCTCTCTATCTCGCTCATTCTCTCTCTCTCAAATAAATAAAATCTTTCCAAAAATACATTTAGCTTTAAAAGTTTGTGAGAATGCTTTGAAAAAGATAAAAGCTAAACCAAACTAGAACAAGGAGACACCATATCATGGCCACTACTACACTGCCAATGTCATTAACAGCAGTGGGCTTTAAGTCAGGCAGCTGCCTTGGGGTTCAGAACCAAACTGAAAGCAAGTCTGGAGGAGCGCCGCTTGGCGCACCTTTGCCCTGCCCTGGGGAGGGATGCAGTGTGCTCTATAGGAAAGAGAGGCTGGGGAAAAGGAAGGCAGACGTAGCTTGTGCTCACTTCATAAGAAATGCTAAGGAGGTGGGACAGAGATGGAACAGGCAATGACAGCAAGTACATAACCAAGGAGCACTGGAGAAGTGATCACATTTGGAGAAAGCCTTGTGGTCATTGTGGGGAAGTAGACCCAGTCTTGCAAGCTGGGCAGGAGTAAGTCAGGGGAAGCATTTGGGAACCATCTGCAAGTTAGGATGGATAGTACTGGGGAGACTGGAGAGAGAGAGGGGGAGGGAAGATGGGGCACAAATAAAACACGAGAATTCATCTGATTTTCCAGAGAGTGGCAAAAACAAGTAGACTCCGAGGGATTGCTATAAATAAATGGACTTTACGGTGACAGGCAAGCAGGTAAAAATGATGTGATATTATGATTACTCTTGCCATTTGTTTTTGTTCAATCAGAATTGCCAAGTGTAAAATGTAGGCTAGGGTCTAAGGAAATGGTGCAAATTGTATCTCTTGTTCCCTCCTACTCCACAAGACAAATTAAGAATGGGACCACCTGGAGTCCTAAACCGTGGCTGTCACTAGGAAGCCCCAGGAGATCTCCCCTGTGGGACACACACTGCAGGAACCTATTATGCAAAGACAGACAAGTTTCTGAGGCTGTTTTCTGGAAGGGGCAGCATAACCAGCAGGACCCAAGCTTCTACTTTTTTAAGGGCCAGTCTCATCCTGGGCCTGGGATGGAAGACACACAGTTTCTCAATAGGTAGCCATTCCTCAGAAGTTTTCAAAGAGAACCCACAGGCAAACTTAACCATGCAGTGTCTTTATAGCCCGGAGGCTTTCGGGTCCTGGTGCCTACAGTCAGGGGTCAAAGTCAATCCTGACTCTGCAGAAATCCCATCCTTCCATCCACTGGCCTGACGTCAACTGCAAAAGTCACTAGGGAGGGCACCAGGCATGCCAAAAGGGGATATCTTGGGCATCTTATACTTTTTTAATCCATGGATTAGATTCACAAGTAAAATAGAACATATACAAATAAGGAGTATACCTGTCTTTCATTGGAATAAAAATAAAATCCTCTAAGAATCTGCTGATTTTCATTTTATTCATTAAATCAACAAATATACATTAAATGACAATGTGCCAGGCACCATACTATACACTGAGGATGCTGCAGAGAACAAATCAGGTTCTGCTCTCACAAAGTGCACGTTCCAGAAAGGGCCAGAATTTACAAATGAAACTAGTGTGAGGTTGATAAAACCAAGCATCAATCTTGGAATAACTATAGTCTGAAATAAGCAAGCATTGGGGAAGGTCATGGAAAAAACGTGACCGCCCAGTGACCTGTGAGCTGGACCCAGACAAGACTCCCACCCCTTTTCCCTGCAATGTGGGTTCTGCCTGACTTTCTGGCTCCCAGAGGCTGCTCCAAGGACATAGCCTTGACATAATGATGTGGTGTTGAGAACGCCTTCAGAGCGTACTTAACTGAATCTGGTTAAGGCCTCTATGTAACCTTTTAAGATTTGGCAGCAGGGGTGCAGGGACCCACTTATCTTGCAGCAGCCACAAGACAAGCCTCGCATATGCAAGTTTCCTCTGCTCATAAAAACTGCCACCGACCTATCCGGCCTATCTGGCGTGGTCTGCCTCTTTTTTCCCATCTCTCCCTGCTCCTCATGTTCCAGGGACCAATTCTTAATTTCACCTGGGAAGCTCCAGAGGGTTGCAAACCAACAGCCAGAGAGATCACGAAGCGTGAGCCAATATATAAATATCGAGCCCAAGTGAGTTCATGAGGCGTTTTTACACACACCTGATCCACAACCTGCCTCTCCTGGCCTCTGCCATCCTTCCAGTTCATCTTGCTCTCACTTCCCTAGGAGGCCCCCATGTGACCACAGGAAAGTCTCAGGGGAGGACTGCAGGTTTAATTATTTCTTATGCAGAAGGAAAGAAAGACAGCACTTTGCTGTAAGTCACAGAATTTAGACTAGAGTTCATGTGAACCCCATTTCTTTTTCTATTGTTTTTGTATCTTCTTATTCCTAATTCAGTAGATTTCAGAGCTTTCATGTCTATTATCAGATTGAAACTTTGTTCTTCCTTTCAAGCACAGGAAAAAGTGATTCTTCAGCATTTCTCTGTTAATTACAAATAAATAAATAAATAAATAAATAATAAGTGCCCACACACTGCCCACTCACAAATTATCCCATTCTAATCAACAGGCTTACATTTATACTTGAGACAGAGAAGCAAACATCTCAATTCTTTTCAAAGCTAAGAGGTCTCAGCAGATAGAACAACTGATGCTGTTTAACGAGCTTAGTAAAGTTTTAGTGTCCTTTCCAGCTAGATAGTCTTGCTAGAATTGTCTTTACATATCATGTAACATTTTCAGTTTCACAAAATTTGTATACAATTTTAAAACCCAAAAAGGTGGAGATATGGAGACAAGTTTAAGAACCCGTATTGAAATGAATATTTCTGCATAAGGCAAAGACATTTGACACTGATATCCAGGTTGTTTTTACATAGGACAGAGGAAAAAAAGAAAATTATCTGATTATATAATTTAGGCTAAATAGGATTAACATGTTGATCTTATTTGCTCCTTTAGTTGAACAAAGGAGAACAAAAATTTCAATTTATTATCTGCTTTAAAGAATTTCCAAAAAACGTAAATAAAAATATAAAAAAGAATTACAAAAATAATTTCGCTCAATCTTAGCCAGTACTCTCACTATTCAAATAAAGATCCTGACAAGGCCTTTTAAAAGGTAGAGAGAACAATTTTTCACCATTCATTTGTGTACAATTTCCATTCAAGTCCATTGGAGGCAAAAGGCAAACTGAGCAGGGGTAAGTGAATCAGCTGCAGCTACCCCAGGGTAAATGTTCAAGTCTTGGGCAGAACTCCCCAAGTATTTCAGAAGGGGTGTGTGTGTGTGTGTGTGTGTGTGTGTGTGTGTGTGTACTGTGCATTTTTTTCCTGAAAAACAGAAAGCATTTACCTCAGAGTTACGGTTTTCAAGAAATAATTACTGAGCAAGTTTTTAAATCCATGAAAACCACTGATCCTAAGGGTACGTTAAAAAAAAACAAAAACAAAAACTAGTGTTGTTCCAACAGTTTTTCTTTCATCCCTGTGAAACCAGAGAGTTGGTACCAGAACCCAATATCTCTATGTCTAGTCAGAATAATTTTATAAAACTAGTTTAAGTGCATCCTTGGATTAACTGTAGTATTTTACTATAATTTAAATTTTTGTTATATTACCCATTTTTCATTTAAGAATCATTATGTGTTGCATACTATAAAGCAGAGATCTTAATCAGTAAACCACCCCAACATTTTAGTTTATCTATAACCTGGACAAGTGCATGGTATCTTAACTCTTTCTAGAATAACATTTTGTGTCCTGGCTCACTCACTTTGTACCCTTACATGAGAGGCATTTAGCACATGGTAGGTACTCCAATGTTGTTAAGCGTAGGAATGTAAAATGATACAACCACTTAGAAAACGGTTTGGCAATTTCTTTTTTTTTTTAAGATTTTATTCATCTATTTGACAGAGAGAGACACAGCGAGAGAGGGAACACAAGCAGCAGGAGTGAGAGAGGGAGAAGTAGGCTTCCCAAGGAGCAGGGAGTCCGATGTGGGGCTCAATCACAGGACCCTGGGATCATGACCTGACCGAAGGAAGACGCTTAACAACTGAACCACCCAGGCGCCCCTGGCAATTTCTTATAAAACTAAACACACTCTTCCCATGACACCCAGCAATTGCGCTCCTTGGTATTTACCCAAATGAGGTGAAAACACAACTACACAAAACCTGCACACAAATGTCTATAGCAGCTTTATTCATAATTGTCAAAACTTGGAAGCAACCAAGATGTCCTTTGGTAGGTGAATAAATAATTGTGGTACATCTACACACTTCAGTATTACTCAATGCTGGAAAGAAACAAGCCATCAAGTCACAGAAACATAGGGAAGAACCCTAAATGCATATTGTAAGTGAAAGAAGCCAATCTGAAAAGGCAACGTACTACACGATTCTAAATACAGGACATTCTGGAAAAGGCAAGACCAAGGATAGAGTAAAAAGATCAGTGGTTGCCAGGGGCTGGGTGTAGGCAGGGATGAATAGGTGGAGCACAGGGGATTTTTAGGACAGTGAAACTATTCTGTATCATACTCTAATGGTGGATAGATGCCATTATATATTTGTCAAAACCTATAGAATTTACTAGATAAAGGGTAAACTCTAATGTAAAGTATAGACTTTAGCTAATGATAATGTATTAGTATTGGCCCACAAATTGTATCAGGTGTACCATATTAATATATGATGTCAGTGTCAGGAAAAATGGAGGTGAGGGGAAATACCTGAGAACTCTGTACTGCCCACTCAATTTTTCTGTAAACCCAAAGATGCTTGTAAAAAAAAAAAAAAAAAAGTCTATTAACTAAAAAATTAAAGTTAAAAAATTGCTTAAATGTGTTAAGATATACCGAAATAAAAGAAGTTGGTTGGGTCTCAAAAGTACCTTCCTCTGAGGAATCTTTATTGAGCTAAGAACCAAAGGTGGAGTGTTCACCATATCTTAATGAAGAATGAATGGCCCAGTCCATTCCGCGGATGCTCCCTCACCTACAGAGGCCTTTTCCAGGTTGGATTTTCCCTACCTACAAAGAGAACAGAAGTTTATTTCCTAAACTAAGAGAGGTAAATCCTACTAAAAGCTAAAATAGTGTCTAGAGCTAAGGGAGCTGAGGAAAAGGAGAGGGGAATTTATAACCAAACTCCTTCTAGGCTCAATAAAAAGCCATGAATGAATAGCGGTGGGTCACCTTTGGCTCAGGAGGTTAACCAGCAGGCTCCTGTACTGGGAATCCCTAATTAACTTCTGTGGGGAAATTTCCCAGCTAACTGGTGTTGATTGTAAATGCAAACCATCCTTCCGACATGCACAGATGTTAATGCGCTATTTTAAAAGTTCAGGGTACTTATTACTGAGTTGTCAAAGGCCCATTAATTATCCACTATACTGTATTTAGCTTTTCTCTGGTAAATCTTTTTTAATTGCCCAGTCTGCATTTACAGAGCATCTTTATTTAACATGCTCCAAACTCTGTTTATGTTTATGCCTTTTCCAATAGCTCATTAAATAGAGTTCTTACCAGTACTATCAGAATCTTCAGTGAGAACTGTCCAAGCCCACTTAAGTGCTTTCATTGCATTCCCTCATTATAGAGCATTTTCAAGTTCCGAATATGTTTCAAGTCTACCCTCATTCATATCTTTTCCCTGCCTCTGAAGAGTGCAGGAGACCTCCTTCTCCAATATTTCCAAAACTTAACGCTATTTTATAAAAGGTAACTGTTTGGAAATACATCCCTGACTGTGTTCCCCTGAGCTTCCACTCCCCAACAGAATCAAGTCCAGATTCCTCAGGAAAACACGTTAGTTTGGCCCGAAACTCGAAACTCATCTGTTGACAGTCTTTCGCTCACACCTCTTATTTCAGCCCTTTACAGAACACATCATGAAATATCTTTGTCCCTTTTTTTCATTCTTCTTGAAACTCTCTTAGGTCTTACTCAATTGCTACTCCCATGTGAAAGCTTCTGGAAAGAGGTCCTCCATTTTCATTCCCCAAACAATTCTATTCCTGCCATTGTTGATGACGTATCACCCTTTGAGGTATAAACAATTATAAATGAAAGACTCTATTGCAGGACAGTGAAATCCTTTAAGTCAGGGAGTGCCTTTCACGAATCTTGGTGGGCACAGAGCCTGCACCCAGTGAACGTTTGACAAATATTTATTAAACGAATGAAGGCATTTTTACTCCAGACCATCTGAGTTTTATTAAATTATTTCTGCCCTTTCCAGCATGTCCTAACCTACATAATCACATGATCAGGTATGAACACAGAAAAAATCAGGAGAAAAATAACCATGATGTAGATATATATGTTTCTTAGAACATATTACTTGGGATAAAAGATACAGTAAGTCAGAATCCATTTAATGTCATGAACATTAAAAAAAATTTGGAAATTGCTCTGTCTCTCTGGAAAAAATTACATTTTGCAAAGATACCATTGAACTAAAAAGAAAAACAATACTGCATATTTTTCACTGAATGACACACACACACATCCCAAAAGCACCTTCGTTCCCCCGACCCCCCCAAAAAACTATAAAAAGGACCAGACTGCAGTTGGCAAGCCCTTCCAAAGTAAATCATATCTACTTGGGGGGAGGAGGGGTGCATCTTTTAAATAGGGGAGTTTTTTGTTTTTGGTTTTTAGAAATAAGCATTTGGAATTGCCTTTATAAAAACTAGTTCTGTCTGATTCTAAAAATTCTGAATTGTGTGCATTAGAGAATGAATTTTCTAGCACTTGCATATGCTAGACTTTTTATAGAGTTGGTCCTCTGAGATAGGTCTTAGGAGTTCAATTTGAAGTCGTGTCACATAGATGTAAATCTCACTGGTCTCAGAGAAAGAGATGTGACTGACAGAGGGGTTCTGCCTTGCATGCCTGTAGCTGAATTCATAATTCATGAACATATGTGGAGGAGAATGCTGGTATATGCAAAGCATGACTGCGTGCAAAATGAGGATATAAATACAGGTTAATTACATACTATTCACATGGGGCTGGAGCCTACTTAGTATTCTTTAGTGTCATGAATTTCCCAATGGAAAGAACATGTATTTTACTAGTAGGTTATCAAATGAAAGTGACACGTTATGGATAAAGTTGATCCATAGTCTCTGTTTTTGAAGTTTGGTGTGAAATATCAACCTCAGGAGTTGTTTATCAGAAACCTAGCCCAGGTCAATAAAGCATGAATATTAGTTCCCACTGAGTATTCAATAAGGTATATAAAAAAGAGTTGATAAGCTCCACATAGGTACCAGGTTTCACAGAATTATAGAGCTGAAAGGGACTTCAGAAATTATCTAATGTAGCTCACACCCACCATTTTATAGTTGAGAAGTCAAGAATCAAATCTGACCTCTCTCCTCAGGTATGTCTCTCCCTTTCCTGGTAGTCAGAGCAAAATCACAAAACTGGTCTTAACTAATCTCCATGGGTGACATGGTAAAACTGAACCCATTGCAGGTTTCAGCACAGTTGCCAGTCTGAGAGGGCAGGAAATACTCCTCCCAGTGATTCTCTTGGATTAATCGAAGAGCAGTAAGATATAACGGAAAAAGCACAAGATGTGAAAGCTGAAGTCATGATTGTGAGAGCTGATGTTTGCTAGTTAGCAGCTGTGTGCACTTGGGCCAGTCTCCTACCTCCTCTGAACCCCAGTGAGTTCATTTTCAAATGAGAACAATAATAATACCCACCTTGAGAGGCTGAAGATTGGATGGTTTAATATGAGCCAATGTGCTTGGCAAGCTGCAACAGCACTTAACAAAGATTTAGTCTTTATTGTCATGATCAAATACTATTTATTAAACCACTAAATAAGCACAGCATGTCACTAGGCCTTAAGCAAAGCAGAAAGCAGGGAAGACAATGGGCTTTATTCACATTAGGGGTTTTATCTCCCAAAGAGTCAGTTTTTACCAGCAGGTAATCTTATTTGTAAAATCCATTAAGTCACCTGCTTCCCCAGTGAAACAACCCACTGCTCTTTCTCTGGTAACTTCTAGTAAATTCTTTTCTTAGTATTTGGAGATATTTCACTTAGGATTTTCTTCTTACTTCTCAGGAATTGAGCTCTGAACATTACCTAGAGCAGTTCTGCCCAACAGAAATACAATGCAAGCCACGCACATTATTTTAATTTTCTGGTGGTCACATTTATAAAGTATAAAAAGCAACAGGTGAAATTAATTTTAACAATATATTTTATTTAACCCAATATACCCAAAATGTTATCAGTTCAACAACATATAATCAATATGGATATTATTAGTGAGATGTTTATCATCCCTTTTATTTTTTTCCACACTAAGTCCTCAAAATCCCCAGGGTATTTGACACTTACAACGAACATCAATGGGGAATAGCCACATTTCAATTATTCAATAGCCACGTGCAGCTCACAGCTACCGTATTGAAAAGCCATGCGGGTCTAGAGCCTGGCAGGGTGACCATACCTACTGGTAGCACAGACCCAGAAAAATTAACTTAGTTACTCTCCATGGAAACACTTAAAAACACTGATGGAAACAATCACATTCTAGCACATAGATGGGGGAAGGAGCCCTAGCAACATAAGTGATAGCATAGCAACCAGCTGTTGTACAAAAGGGAAATTAGAAAACTATTACTTTGAAAAGGAGCATTTCTGGGAAGGTCATCCTTTTTTTATTTTGTTGAATGTGAACTAAGGAAACTAGTAATACCTTAACGCG
The DNA here is from genome assembly GCF_004348235.1 of Phoca vitulina. NCBI lineage: Eukaryota > Metazoa > Chordata > Mammalia > Carnivora > Phocidae > Phoca > Phoca vitulina. The sequence continues at coordinate 8,141,392 of NW_022589728.1, read as the reverse complement.
AATATACATTTGATAAGGCAACATTCTCATTATCTTCTTATTCTACAATGCAGATGCTGACATATTTTGTCACAATGTTGACTGTTCTATTTCTCACTTAGGATGACAAATAATAAAGCATGAAATCTTCCCATGACATAGCCTGCCCTGGGGGTCTTGGGGTCACTGGGAGGAGCTGAACTACATGGAATGGGTTGGTCATCAGAAATCTTTCCATATCATTTTATAAAAATACCCTGCTCATTCCCAGCTGGGGCCTAGTCTTGCAGTCTCGGAAGCCTAGTTCCATGTTCTTCTATTCCTCCTATAGGTCCTCCTTCCCCTTGCAGCTACAGAGGCTGCTTGATCTATCGGACTAAAAGCTGGGGGTGAGAGATGCCCAGAACCTGACTTCCATCTCCACAGTCCTGACACCCAGTGAGGGTGATGTCCTTTGCTCACCCTCACGGTTGCTGCTTTTTCAGAAACTTATGAATAGAAAGGAATACCACAAGCAGCCCGGCTCCATTTCTCTGAGCAAAGTCAGCAATCATTATGTCTTGGCCGGAACTGCCCCCCTGCCTCCCACTTCTGTCTCTCTCTCCTCTGTCTGCTTACTCTGAATCCAGTGCTTCCCTTAGTGTCTGTCTGTTTCCCTCTCTCACCACACCTCATCCACTCCATCCCAAGGATCGAATGTCATAGGCCTGAGAATATATAAAACTGTGAGGGGCACCTGGGTGGCTCAGCCAGTTAAGCATCCAATTCTTGGTTTTCGCTCAGGTCACAATCTCATGGGTTGTGAGATCCAGTCCCCTGATGGGCTCCGTGCTCAGCAGGGAGTCTGCTGGAAGATTCTCTCCCTCTGCCCCTCCCCCTATGTGTGTGTGCTCTCTCTCTCTCAAATAAATATATAAATCTTAAAAAAAAAAAACCCATAAAGCTGTGAGAGGTGGGTGATCAATGTGCTGAATTAATTTCCTAGAGATCAGTTGTGAACAGCAAAACTGTAATGGATTTTTAATAAAGATTTTATTAAAACTTTTTACTTTCTTTGTCGATGGAAGATTTCGTATCTTCACTTACAGCATTGTCTATAAGGAGATCCCACTGTCACCATTTCTAAGCACCAGCACTTGCTTTCATAGCTGGTGAGCTGACTTGGGTGAAAACATCTGGATCAACCATAGTTTCCATTAATATTCAGCTGAGTAACCTTCCCTGACCATTTCAGTTGTTGAAAGGAATTGCTCTCCTTCTGCTTCTCAAACTTCAATGTGCGTACTAATCCCCAGGGGATCTTGTTCAACCGTAGGTCATGATTCAGTAGGTCGAGGCGAGCCTGAGATTCTGCATCCCTGAGACACCTTTGAGAGATGCGGATGCTGCAGGCTGCAGATCCTACACCTTGAGTTGCAAGCCAATAGCTCCACTCTTAGCACAACGTCACAGACAGAGTTGGGGTGTGAGCGTGACATGCCTCCTCTCCTAGACAGTAAACCTTTGGAGAGCATATTCTTTTTCGTACATGTTCCTTACAATGATCTGAAGCAGATGTTTGTGGAATCCATGATTAAAAGGTTATCAGTGGTCACTTATTTTTGTCATTCTATTCTCAGCAACCGATTACAGTGACCAAGTCATGATTTAGTCGGTGGACTGTTAATGAATTTGCACATATCAACGGTGACTGAGTGAGAACCTACCTGCGATCCCAGCTCTTCGCCCTCCCCTCCCTGGGATCAGAAGTAGACCTCCAGGCTCAGGCCTTACTCTCAATATCTGACCAGGGAGAAATTATATAATGAGAACATAAATGAAGCAAATTTCCCTTTAGTTTTATATCGTGAAGCACAGTGTTACAGTTTGCTTTCATGATACCCTTGATTTCAGATTCTCACTTACCTTTACTATTATTAGCAAGTTTGTTCCTGGCCCTCACTTGGATTCCCAGGTTTTTATTATGTTACCATTTGTGATGGCCACTTCTTCCCTACTTCTGATCTGTGTATTAACACAGGACTATCAGGTCAAACACCTCCAGACTACTGACCCCACTGGTGCCCTCAATATCAAGTTGACCTAAACCTGAGCATTTTCACAACTGAAGTTTTGCCCCTTTGTTCCTAGAACCAACTCATCTAATGGAATCTTGGTCTGGTTAGTGAAGCCTCACTTTCAGCTTTGCTGTGATGAGTTTTATAATGGATGTCAGTACAATTTTCCCATTCACACTACCAAGGATTGAAATTTGACCCTCTGATTTTGGAACAAAATTCTCTGTTTTTGTTCATTTCTCTCATGTCCTTCTCTCATGGCCAAATTTTTCTCCCCCAGGCTAATAAGTGCATGCCTTAACAACAATACTTTCATCTCTCTATGAGCCCATCAGAGAATGGAACTCAGTGAGTTTCCAGGGTATTTGGTCATGCTTCCTTGACAGAAACTTCAGGTTTCCTCCCTTACTCATTTGAGTCCAACCTTTCTTTCTTTCTTTCTTTGGGAGTGGGGGCAGAGGGAGAGAGAGAATCTCAAGCAGGTTCCACACCCAGTGCAGAGCCAGACGTGGGGCTCAATCTCACGACCCTGAGATCATGACCTGAGCTGAAACCAACAGTGGGATGCTCAACTGAGTGAGCCACCCAGGTGCTTCATGATTCCAACCTTATCTTAAAGTAGGTAGATATTATGCCCTTAAATAACCATAACTATTTACTACTTTTCAAAAGTATGAAGAAAGATATTATTTATGCCCTCCTTAGAATAGTGTCACATTACCTGTTCCTGGGTAGAACTCAGTGTTTCAAACCCAACCATCGCCAAATCAACAAAATTCCTATAGGACATCTGTGACTACTACTCTTAACAGCACATCCCCTGGAAATATGAAACCCTATGGGACATACTTCCTAATTTATATTAAAAAAACAGATCCAAGTACTGCAAATCTCTTCAGAGAGTCTTCTGGAATTGACCTACATTTAAAAAAATAATTGTTATCAATTTTACTTTTGTAAAGTAGGAAATTAATTAATGAGCTGCCAATCTACCAAAATAAAGAAACCTTTACAAATCCTTTCCCCTGCTTTGCTGAAGGATCATTTCTTCATTGTTACTGTTACATTGATACAGTGACTAGGCCATAAACCAAAGATGCAAGTAATGAAGGACCATTTTGCTATGGTTCCTGCTATAAGGGCTACCTTTGTTTTGATTATTGACTCTCTGCTACTGAAAAAAGACCTGAAAAGTAAAGAATTCCTATATCTTTATTCATGTCTATTATCTGAGCTTCAGAAAGAAGTCCAGCTGCTTTTTACATGGATGAAATCTCTCAGATTGGTGGTTCAGAAAGGTGACTTTGTCCTTCTTAAATACGGTGTACTTGATGGGAAGCCAAGTCAAAGTCATCCTAAGTCTTTTTAGACTCGTATTCACTGTAGATCCTACTTTTTCTATATATGCATGATTTTCTATTTGACTAATCCTCACCTACCCCACACACTGCCCACTGCTCTGTTTATATAAAAGGATTCCCCTGACAGGAAAACAGGGCATGTGCATAAATTAAACAAAAGAAGTAGAACTGATTCAAACAGCCTACTTATGAATCATGAAGATGAAAAAATAGTTTGACATACTTCAGATCACTTTAAAATAGATGCTTAATTTTTTTAAAAAAATATCTTAAATGTCGTCATGGGGTTGAAAATTGTTCAGCTTCATGACAGATGTCTAACATCCTAGAGATCCAGGCAAGTCTTATCCAGGAAAGGTTAATGCACTGCTTTCTGGTTCTAGCAGAGAGTAACATATCCCTATCCCTTAATGAGTACAGACCTGGAGACAGTCTCTGTATAGAGCTTAAATTCAATTTCTAGCACACTAAATCAGTGACAGTGTAACCCAGGACAGGCTTTTAATTTTAAAGCAAACCTAGCTCTGACAACAGCCTTCTCATTGACATAATGGATAGCTCTTTTTAAGCCCATGAAGCATTGTTCTTATTTGCTAATCATAGCACCCCAGCTGTGCATACCTCACTACATGAAATGGAAATGGTAATTTTGGCTTCCCAGGTCTACATGGTAGATATCTTAGAATTAGTAATAAGGGAACACTTTCCACATCAGTTTCAAATGCTTAGATATGGGTTTTTGTGAATATGGTGTTATTTGATTATAACTAAAATTCAGAAATGACACAAAATAAGTTACATTACACAAATAAGCTTAAGATTCTCTCTTCGTGTATGAAATCATACCGGTTCCTAGACCTTAGACACTAACGTTATCAACTCTGGCAAGTCCCTTGTAGATGCCCTTTGACTTACGTAACCAGAGAAATGCTATAATAATGGCTTTAGAAGAACATGTAGAGACTCTGTGGTGCACATATTCTGGGGATTGGGCAAATAGAATTTATAATAAGAGCAAAACCAGCATTTTGGACCTGGAAAGAACCTTGAATGTTATTTTTTGACCAATCATATCATTGGTCAAATGGAAAATTGAGACTCAGAAGGGGGAAACCAAAAGAATATGTAAACTTTGTCGGAACCCAAGAGCTGCGCTGTGTCATCATGCTGACACAGGTAACAGAGAACTTAGATGACCTGTCTGGGGTCTGAGCTACCAAGCAGCTAATTCATCTCTTCTAACTCCTCACATAGTCCACTTCCCCAAAGGACAGCTGCCTTTGTAAAGAAAAACCATCACTGATGGTTCTAATATTGACCCATCATCTTAGGGTTGGGAAAGATCTAATGCTGTCATTCAGATCATTGCCTCTAGAAAATTTCCAGACTGGCTTATTTCCATTTTAATCCTTCTTTAGTTTCTTTTGCAACCAGCAATCTATATTAGCTCTACATGTATACAAGACATGTAATTACTGTTTTATGGTGATAAGAATTATGGTATTGATGGGAGTAGTAGTAGTAATAGCAGAAGCTACAAACTTGCTTTGCATAGACAAATAGAAGCACCAGAAATACAGAAATCGTCCCATACATAAATATATTCTCAGACAGTCAAGTGTAGGTAAGAATTAAGTGAAAAAGATCTATCCCAAAGCTTTCCCAGGCTGACTTTTCTATCAGCAAGAACAGGAATGTCAAGCTGGGGTTCTGCGTGTACCTTTCTCAGAGAAGAACTAGTACTTTGTGAAATTTGGCCCCACTTCCCTAATTCTAGTGATCTAAAAAAAAAAAAAAAAAAAAGAGCTGGGGCAATGGGTGGTATCTTTTCTAGATTACAACACCCTTTCTGATTCACTGCACCCTTAGAAACTCAAGAAGCAAACAAACAAGCAACAAGTTCAGCCCCTTTCTCATAAAGAAGAGAGAATAATGCCTGGGCTTCGTTCACAGGTCAGTAAATATTCACTTATTCACTGAGCATGTATTCTTATTCATGTAATTTCCACAACTACTAGAATAACTTCACAAGGACTTGCCTGTGGTCTTGCCTCCTGACTGGCCATGCCATCAATTACCAGTGACACCAGCATATAGCTGGAAGGAAGTCACTTGGTGGTGGTAAGAATTAGGCAATATCATTCAAGAGAATTTGTTCTTTTCCTGACATCCACCAACACATTATAACTATTTTATAAAATTATACCTGATAAGCACTTTCTCATGACTAGCAGCACACTGCACCTTATATTTGATAATGCATAAGAATATAAATACAATTAAATCCAGTTCTAATCCCTAAGTCTTGCTTCCATAGGCCTAGTTAGTGCACCATTCAAATTCTAAAACAAGTCACTGGATTAGCCAGTGAGTCCATATAAAGGGGAATCATCCTGTTTACCTGTTACTCAGTGATTGGAGCTATTTAATATCATAGCTAGACAATTTCATCTGAACTGTAAAATACAGAACATGTTTAATAGCAAGTTGTGTACTTGGATATTCAAACATTAAGGAGTTTTTTGTAAGTGACTGAGCAAAGACCTTCAAATCTACTGACCCAAGGATTTGTGAATATTGTTCAAAAACGATAGCATCCATTTGTATAGATACTACTTTTAACTGCTCTATGAAGGAAGTCTGAAAGTCCATCAGAATGTAACAAGCATAACATTTTTTTTTCACCCTTGTGAAGTAAACAGGATATAGTTCAAGTGAAAGGAAAAAATACAACTTTTGCACTAGTTATTGCAAAGATATTGAAATAGGTACATCGACCACACAGATTTATGCATAAATTATTCCAACTCATACAGAATCCCCAGTAAATGCACAGAGGACTGTCTGGTTTTGTGTGGATTTATATCTGTTAGGTAACTCAGAGATTTAAATACCAAGCCCAGCACTCAAGGATGTTACATAGATTTGTGATTCCCCAGTGAAGACACCAGGTTCATAAACCAATGAATAGATTTCAAAGTAACATAACTGCCGGGTTTCAAGCAAACTCCTACTTCTTTCACCCATGAAAAAGCAAAGATTAGTCCACTATGTTTGGAGCAGCATATAATGATGGCAACTGTCATAAAATCTCAATGCCAGAAGATGATCTTTTAGTTCAACCTTCTGCGTGATACTTAAAAGTTTTTTCTGCTGCAACTCTGCCTACAGTTTTTGAAACTATGCTTAGACCCTCCAACAGTGGGGAACTCACTGCTTCTAAGGAATTATTGTTGATCTTTGGATGCCTTTGACTAGTTAAAAAATGCATCCTTACATTGATTCAAAATCTCTCCTGTAACTCCTCTGCATCTTGTCCTAGAGACCCTACACAAAAGTCCTATGCCTCCTCCTCATTACAACCCTTCAGTACTTACCAGACAGCACTGAACTTCTCAGCCTTCCCTTCTACCTAATGATCCCTAATCTCATCAACCATCTCTCATGTTGTTTTTCTCCTCCCGCATCAATATTGAATTCTAGCCTAGAATCGGTGCAGAACTCTATGACTTAAAGAGAAAAACACTGAACATTCTCTGTCTCAATTTCCACATTGGCAAAATGGAAGTGCTACCTCAAAAATCTTCAAAGAGGATCAAATAGGAAAGACATGGAAGTCCTCTGAAAATTGAAAAGTGTTAATAGAAATAGAAAAAACAAATTTCTAAGGACCAGGAAACCTAAATTTCAATAAGCTGAAGACCACGGTATCCTAAGGAAAATCTCTTCAAAAAGTAGAAGAAAATAAAATTATTTTACTTTAGTGTAAATCAATGAAAAATTTCAACCAATCTGTTTTTCTGAAAAATCACTACCCCACCTTGTTGGGCCTATTGATACACCCCAATTACATCTAAACTCAATCCCTTTAAAATCAACGAATTTTAATAAATGGAAAAGACATCACTGAATCGGAGAGGAATTGATGGCTTGTTCTCTGAAACTCAACTTTGTCCCATTCCTTTGGATGAAACAATGTTTGAACACTTTGTTAACAATCCCTTCTCCCCTCTCTGGCCCTCATAATCCTTCAAGGATTCCTCCATGCTTTCAGAATAAAATCTATATCCCTTTCTTTGTAGACCCAATGAATTCTCCCTCCTCATCTCTAGCTACTATCTCTCACTCCCTATTCCAAGCATACACTTATCTGGCCTTGTTCCTTCTTGCCCCGCCCACCCCTGTTCCTTTACACAAAGTTATATCCAAGTTAAAGGCTCTGAGGCCAATGCCCTACTTTATTCAGACAGCAGATTTTCTTACCATTCAAACCTTCACTCAAACATCCCCTTCTCCAGGATTTCATCTGAATCACTAAGATGGTCTGGGTTTCTTATTTCTATCATAGCACTTATTTCCTTATATTGAAATTGTCTGTTTACTTTTCCTCTTCCTCACCAGACAGTAGAATCCCTGAAAGATGATGTATATTTTATCCATCTTGGGGTAGTTAGTAACTAACACAGTGCCTTGCATAGAGTAGGGACTCACTATATGTTGAATGAATAAATTAATTAATATGCAGTAGAGAGAACACAAATATACAGGAAAGTGACCATCGATCCCGCCTGACCTTTACCAGAGTTCAGAACTAACTCCAAATCAATAAAGTATTTTTTCAGTAGTCGAAGTCAAACCTAGATGCTATTTCCCTACCCATTCTTGATCTCTAGAACCTCTTTATCATTTGCAAAGCACTTTCTACATGTTCACATACATTCCGCCATTTAATCATTAATGCCACCGCAAGACCGTGTTACTCAGCTGGGATTTAACGCAACAAGCTCAGCATGTCCACATGGTGTAGTAAGAGGAGCACTGGCCTTAAGAGTCAGACAAGCTGAGGCCCAGTCCTCATTCTGCCAGTTGACTATTGGTGTGTTACTGGACAGACCTCCTATCCCATCAAAACGGCAGCTCCCTCTCCCACTTTGTCACGCTTGGTGAAGGTAAAGTGTCTTTTTCAGACATTGTTGTCATTATTATCCAAGTTGGCAGTTGGAGATAAGCTAAATGATCCAGAAAGAGCACAAACTTTAGGGTAAGGTGGGCCTGGCTTTGACTCCTAGCTGTATCACATAATAGGCAGGGAATTTTGTGCCAGTTAATGAACATCCCTGAGCCAGTTTTCTCATATATAGAGATACTAATGATTTTCTCTTGGGTTACTGTAAAGCTTAGATGAGATAAAGAGTATAAAAACATTTATAAATTTTTTAAGTGCCATATAAAATTGCTATTATTATTGTTCTTGTTTGGCCAGGTTTAAGAATGACTTAGAACAATGTTTCTCAAAGTGCCCTGGGTGCCACATCATCACAAGAGTATTGAATAAGTTACCCTTAAAAAGTTATTGATAACTGCACACTAGCTTATTAAAGGCTCTGAGAAGTCCTGCTGGAGAGAGAGTTGTTTAACTCCATTTAACCTGCCATTTTCCAATTTATTTGAATAGGGAACACATGTTAGACCTTGTGGACTATCAAGCATGAGAAAAGCAGAAATGTTCGTTCACCAGGTCTTCTCCATGAGACTCTCATGATAGATATTCAGAAACAAAAACCAAAATAGTAAAACAGTAAAAGTACTCTCTATTCTACCATCCACTGACTCACTGACTTATTGTTTGCAATATGCCTACTTGCATTTAGAAGACAACCAAATATGTACATATCATACATACACAGGAAAAATTAAGGTAGAATTTTAAGAGTGAGTCATAAATTCTGAAGGAAGAAAGCGTCTAGATATAATTGATCATCAGTGTGAAAACTAAAAATTGTTCTGATGGGGCATTTGTGATTCCCCCTGGCTGAACTGCCCTCTTAGTAACTTCTGGAATCATATGAAATGAACAAGAAAAAAAAAGTACTTATTAATTTGCAGGCACATTTCCTTTAAAGTCATAATTGCTCTTTTCACATGGTAGCGAAAGTTCACTTCATTATTTCAGAATCAACTCCTGTGACCTTAAAAGCTGCCATTAATTTCCCATTAGTAAACTTTAATTAAAATGAATATGTATCATTGATTTCAGCAGTTGCATTCGTAATAAGTGTATAAATACATTCAAATCTTGCCCAAAATGTTTCAAATAGCTATTTCTGAACAAGCAAACACTTTGATGTTATTTCAAAGGCTTGTATCTACCGAAAGCTTTTAGAATCTTGCCCTTACCTAAAATAACTAGAATTTCATGGGAATACAAGGAAAAGTTACCAACCTAGCTAAAATCTATTTTATTGATCTTAAAAAGTAGCATGTTAAAACATGAATAATGACCTCTGAGCTTTGAACCAATCATTACCTTGGTGTTTCTGCAACATTTGTGTATAGTGCATGGAAAAGAAAAGCTAGAAGAAGCAGAGGGATGCTCCTAATTTAAGGCATCCTAATGATCTAAGATAACAGTCTGATACAATAATCTGAGATGAACTGCATTTCACCAGCTTATTATCTCAAAGATGCATCTGCTATGCAAAGTTCCATTCCAATATTCCACACTCGGAGAAGCTGAAACAATTCAGAATGCAACTGAATTCCATGAACTTTCTGATCCCTTTCCCATGTCCTACATTAGGCTAAAGTTTGTTTGTTCATTTGTTTAAACATACTTCATAAAGAGAAAGTGAGGCTGAGTCTTAGATCATACTTCCACCAAGTTACCCCACTAGCCTCCAAATATCTTAACTAGAGCCCAAGAACAGTTAGATAATTCAGACTTACATATGGAGCACATTATTCTGAAAATATACAAGTATCTGAAAATACTTTCAACAATACTTCCTCCCAGACAACCATGCATTAGCAGGAAAAGCTTCAAAACCTCTAAGGAAAACATTGTAGAAATACTTGACAAAGAGGGGTCATGTGTGACCACAGTTTCTCCAAGGGTTGGGTTGGTTAATGTATTTGTCGGACAGCCTGTGCTTTTCCTTCTGCATGCAACTGTCCTGAGATAACTAAATGTCATTTTTCCACTGGGAAAATGCTCGGTTTAGAAGGTCTAGTAAATACAACGATAATTAAAATTATTTTTTCAGTTCACAGAATTTGATATGATATTGTTCAGAAAGTATCAATGGATAGTTCTTAAGTTAATATATTGAGAAGTGTTTGCATTATTTACATAAATGTAGACATTTTAAAGGTGATTAAAAATAAGTGATTTCCAAATCCTGCATAAAGTTTGCAAAAGTTAACAAATGGAATGTTAAGCTTCATTTTCCACATTATCAGATTAAAACTACTAATCATATGCACCTAGCCACTAAACAATTTCAGTAATTAACATAAACATTTGAGTTCTTCCTCAAACTTGAATAAGGGCATCAAGCTGTAAGTCTTCATAATAGTCATTCATGGAACATAACAGCTATCACATTTAACTGGTATTTCAAAGTCCTTTGAGTCCAAAACATAGAGGTTTCCAACATCAACTTGTCTGACTGCATATCATATACCCCTTTTCCAGAAAGTATCTGTTTGAAAAAAAAGTTCCACAGTTTGAAAGGTCACTGTCTATGGCAATGTTTACCCTGCTTTACAAAGCAGTGGTCCCAGGAAAGGTTGCAAAATAACCATATTTGCTCTTCTCAAGAAAAACACTACTGTTCACCACAAATAAAATAAGTATTTAATCCCATTCCACAAATTCTCTGAGTCATTTCCACATGGGATACCTCAGCAGAGTTAATGATTTCTAATGTTCTTTATCACAAAGGTAACTACAAATGAAATTGAATTGGACACCAGCCTAGCAGCATATAGCCCCACATTGGTGCACTTATTAGGAAGTTTTCTCATTTTACTTAAACTACACATTTATTAAGTCATTGGAAACCCAAAAAGCTCTGGAAAGTTAACATCTAAGGGCTTCAATACAAAGAATTTTTGTAGGTGTAAAATATTGCTTCAAAAAGCTATTAAAAACACATAAAAGTTGGAGGAACCTATTTCTGAGCAACCTGTTTCAATATATTCCTAAATCTAGGCAGTTACTACTCAAATGACAGCTCCCTCTGCCCAGCGAGTTTAGCCTTGTGTTCCAGTTTCTAAGTGGAAGTGATATCTGTGTAAAAAGACTTGGTAGATCAGATGACAAGCAGCAGAGCAACCAATGAAGATGCCAAGTACGATTAAAGTTTACAAGACGCACTACCCCTTTTCGAAGGGTTTTCAGTTGTGTGGGAATTCCGAATAGGGGGATAGTGCAAGATAATCAGAAAGTGCATCATAAAAGTAAGTCTGGGCCCCATAAAGTGTACTTACTCATATTTGGAGATAGATATAAATACAGATTATAGATAGAGATATAGGTATAGGTATTCTCCGAGAAAAAGACAAGCCATCTCCAACAGTGAGAATTACAAGGTGGGTACTTCACAGCAGTAAGAATTCCCATATAACTAGAATTAGCAACAGGGAACAAAAGAAGGCATCCAAATTGCAATATACACCTTTGAACTGAACATAATAAAAAAGGATTTTTAGAAGATGTGACAGGAATCCTCTCCTACTCACTGAGACAATATCACTAAAAATGGGGAGGGGGTAGCATATAAACATAGAGAAGCTAGTGAAGCAGAGTGGGAACACAGAAGGGATAGGTTGATCAAAACCACTTTGCTGCCTGTCCCTTGTTTCTCACTTCCCTCCCACCCTAGGTTGTGATCACAAATCTTAAAAATGCAAAGCCCAGTTTAAGAAAAAGAAGAAAAAAACTGAAAGAGTGTGCCTAGGGTTACTACCAGAGCAACCCTAAACAATTTCCGTGCAAAAGCAAAGCAGCGATGATGTAGCAGCAGCAGCAGATCTCCCTCTTCCCCACCCCTGATACGGTACCTCCAGATTTGCCCGAGCTGCAAGATGTGGATGAGTGACTGCAGGAGCCAGATGCAGAAGGAGCAGGACGCAGACCTGTGTTTGCCGCTGGCCCGGGTGGCCCCGCTACTGTTGCTACCGCTGTTGGTGGCGGCGATGTTGCTCTTACTGGCGTTGGATGCTTGCCTTTGCGGCGTGGAAGGACGAGCCTCGCCTTCCGCGGCTGCAGACCCACTGCTGGCCACCGTCTTGCAATCGGCTCCAGGCTGCGGGCAGCTGGAGGCGGCTGTGGTCGTGGCGCTGTCCTCGGTGCTGAAATCGTGAACAAACCAGCGGAAGCTGAACACTTGCACCGAGAGCGAGCCGAGCACCACGAAGAAGAGCGTGAGCCCGAACCACCAGCGCTGGCCGCGCAAGTAGTAGTCCACGGCGAGCCAGATGTCCGTGCCCACGTCCGCGAAGTACACGGCCACGGCGGCCAGGATCCAGAGGCAGTCCCACAGCGAGTAGCGCCGCTGCTCCCTGCCCAGGCGCAGGCACAGCGCCGCCGAGCCCGCCCCGCTGCCGCCCGGGCCGCCAACGCCGCCGCCCGGGCCGCCCAAGCCCCCGGAGCCGCCGCCCGAGCCGCCGCTCCCGGCGCAGCAGCAGCAGCAGCGCGAGCAGCCGCCGCCGTCCGGGCAGCAGCCGCCCACGGCCGCCTCCTCGTCCTCGGCTCCCGACCCCGACGGCAAGCCCGGAGCCAATCCCTGCACCGAGCCCGAGTGGTCCGAGTTCTGCAGCGGGGTGAACGCCACGTCGCTGCTCTTCTTCATTTTCAGCCTCCCGTCTGACTTAGCGGCCATGATGCCTCCAAACCGGAGGAGAGCCCTCCTTTATCTGACACCTTTCCCCGCTGTCTCCTCCTCCCGCCACCTCCTCGCCTCGCCCCGGCTTCCCTCCCTGGCGGCGCGGCTCCCCCTCCTCCCGCTCCTGCGCCGGCTCGCCCGCCGCCGCCCGCCGGGCTGGGCGCTGGGCCGGGCTAGCGGCGCGCCTGGGGCCGGCAGGAGCGCCGCCTGGCTGCCTGCGCGGAGCCAAGCTGCTCGCAGCGCCCCGCGCGCGCCCCTGCCAGCCGCCCGCGCTCCTCGCCGTCCCAGCCCCGCGGCTGCCGCCCGAGCTGCCGCCGCCGCCAGCAGCAGGAGCAGCAGCGGCCGCCGCGGCGCTCCTCGGACCTGCACATTCCTCTCCTCCCCTCGCGCGCGCTCCCTCCTCCCGCTTCCTCTCCTCCACCAGCTGACTCCGAGGGAGAGGATGACCTCATCCCTTCTCTTCCAGCTGCCGCCGCTCCCACCCCGGCTCGGGAGGGGCGAGAGAGGAGGAGGGCCCCGGAGGAGGGGCCGGGACCAAGACGCGCGGCTGCAGTGGGGGTGGGCGGCCGGCCGGTCCCGGGGGCCGAGAGCGGCGGCCGAGAGGCCGGAGGGGGACGGTCGAGGGCCCCAGCCCACGGGATTTCGGGGAAAGCTGGGTGGATTTTAATGACACAGGGGGAGGGGCAGGAGGGCGCAGAGAGGAGGGGTCCCGGCGTCCAGCCCTCGCGGAGGTCGAAGAGTGGGAACGGGCGGGTGTGGCGGTGGCGAGGACAGAGGGAGCGCAGGCCTCTTTGTATTCCGTTCTGATCTGCGGGTACCTGGAGAAGGGCTAGAGCTGGCGACGGTTGGGAAACAGGGTTTAACTCGGACGCCTGGGCCCCGAACGCTGGCAGCGGCAGTGGGTGTGCCCGGCCTTGGAAGAGTTGGGGAGGGAGAGGGCGTGCAGGGCCCGCAAAGGCACCGAGCGGAGCGCAGAACCGCTAGCCCAGAGTGCTGCGCAGAGTGGGCGGGTCCGCGGGGAGCCCCAGCCCGTGCCCTCGGGGGAAGGAACGAGCCGGAGTTCTCGGGTGAGCGGGAGCGCCCGGTTCCCGGAGGTGAGGAGGCGGCCCGGCCGCCCTCCGTGGTCCAGGTCCACGCCGCCCGGTCAGCACGCCCCACGCGCTCTCAGCGGCGGGAAGCAGCGGAGCCACGGGGAGCGGCAGGCCCGGAGGCTGCCTTCGACCGTCTCTTCCCGCGGGTGGGAAACGCAGCACCCCAGGCAGCGGCTCGGAGCGCCGCGGGGCTGCTGGGCGGGGCCGACAACAGCGGGAAACTGAGTACCGGCCGGCGGGTGGGGAGCCGCGAGCTGGCGCCACCTCCCCTACTCCAAAACAAGAATTACCTTCTCTTAAAGCTACAGGAGTTACGGACTTGATGTGTGGTCCCACAGCTCCAGAAACGACTCGAATAAATTAAATCCGTGATCGAAGTGGTTCACCAAATTAGATATAAAGAGGATATAGGATACTTGGGCGCTTGAAAAAATTCTTAAAAACCCAATACATATAGGATCCTTTTTTTCTTTCTTTTTTTTTATTATGTTATGTTAATCACCATACATTACATCATTAGTTTTTGATATAGTGTTCCTAGATTCATTGTTTGCGTTTAACACCCAGTGCTCCATTCAGTACGTGCCCTCTTTAATACCCATGGGGGGATGGGTTAGCTTGGTGATGGGTATTAAAGAGGATCCTCATTTTTTTTTTCAACAAGAAAATTTAGTCTGATTTGTCTCACTTAACTTTTGCAGTGTAAGAGACGGAGGGTGTAATTCTTTAATTACACTGTGACTCACATGTTTTAAGACCAGAGGGAAGTGAGGCAACACGTGTTACACTGCCATTAGGAACACCAGTTGTGGTCTTCTAAATCTGGAGGCAAAACATAACACCTTCCCCTCCTTCCCTGTTGTAGACACAGGCTCAGTTCGAACCAGTGTATGTGCCATTCTTAATTAGTAGCATCATGAAGTAGAACTGCACAAGAATTTCTGCATGTAGAAATAGCCACCCCAGATATCTGGTGCTAAAGCTGCTGTTTTAGCACCAACCTAAACAAAGTGTAATTCTTCGCCACCCCTGGATGCGTCCTCCTTCATTCTTACAGATTGGTGCCCTGGGTGCTGCCTTACTTGGCTTTTCCTGACTGTGTGGCAGGAGGGTGTCGGGCCATAGAGCCCATAAACATGACGTGGCATGGACAGATCCAGTATTTCGAGCAAAAGTCATAGCCAAGTGATGAATAAAGGTCAGTGCAGTACCACTGAGCCAGTTAGAATGCCAGGCAAAGGGTGTATTTTTAAAACTAGCTTTAAACTTGGGTCCTCTTGGAGTAAGAAAATTCCTTTTAGAATAGCACTCTGGTACTATTTGCCCAGGGTCCAAATCTAAGATTTCATCTCCAGGGCACTACAGCTGATCTCGCTGTGTACCAAACCATTGGGGAGAGGTATGATCTCTTAGGTGACCGGGTCCTAGGGGATGGAGTGTATTCTAGGTCAAATGCAGTGCCTTAAAAATGTGCCAGGTGTGAAAAGGCCCTGCAGAATATCTGAGGTTCTAAAGGCCTGGAGCTGACTGAAGGTTCCTTTAGAGCAGGGATATTTCTTATTCCCCCAGTAACTGTGCACCTAGCACAGCACCTGCACAGACTATTTGCTCAATAAATTATAGTTGAATGAATGCATGAATTTATAGAAAGAACATTCCACAACAGGAAGAATGCCACATTCTGTACTAACTATGTTCCCATGGAAACATAGGAATTAGACTTATCCTGTTAGGTTCTAAAAAAGAAATAACTAGTAATGGTTTCCTTAATAATACATTTATTCAAAACTGTCTAGACTCTTTAAAGTTTCTGTCTAAACCATCGCTGGAAAGTGATGGTAGGAGGAGTGTTCAAGTAGGAGATCAGAGGATGAGCATTCACATCCAGGCTCTCCTACTTACTGGCCCCAGGATCTGGGCAAATTGCTTAATACACAAGATTAATAGGAGGATTAGATGAGATAATGCGTATTCTGGGCTTTGTATACAATATTGTTCTCAAGAGTCTCTAATCCCATAAGTCTATTATTCACATCTCAGGATGTGGATTTTAATATCACCTGCTCTGTCATAATCACTGCACCTGTCAAGGAAGAGGGACATAATGGTTAAGCACTCAGAGTTCAGACTCAGACAGAGGTGTCCTTGGGCGTGTTATTTAACCTACCTGGCTCTCATGTTCATCATTTGTAAAATAGGGATGACAACAGTCTCTAGTATCCACAGTGGTGGCCACGAATAAATTAAATGATACAGGTAAACTGACACTGTGTCCAGCCCATTCGAACACAGATTCAAATCTGTTAATATTCTTCTTGTTTCTTCCACCCCCTCATGTTTTCTTGTCTAACTCAAAAATTTTATGTTCAGTTTGTTCACTCTCCCTAAAATGAGATTTCCTCAAAACGCTGTCCTTGGACCCCCTGCATCAGAATCAGTTGGTTTTTGGTAAGGTTTCCTGGTCTATCAGAACTGTAATCTCTCCTTCGATGATCTTGTCTTCCATTTTATCTCAGAGGTTCACTTCCACTGTCATAATCTAACCCGGGGCATTACCCAATTGCAAGCACCATCTCCATCGCAAGTATCCCGCTATGATTAATCGCTCCTAAATGGTTAACTCACTCCCTCCAGGACCCTTGGATTCAATTCCACTACATTTTCATGCCCTTTAACCGATGTGGCCCTCACCTCTTCTCTTACATTGCTGAACTTCCATGGTCAGCCACCATTAGCCCTGCCTCAAACACATCTTCATCCCTGCCATCCCTCCTACTTGACGAAACACCAAGCCTGTTTATACTCCACTGACTGTGGGTCTGAGCCCCTGCAACTGGCCATGGCTGGAGGAAGGATGCAGCCACACTGAGTGAGCTCCTTTTAGATCCATCACGGGAAGACTGCAGCGGACCCCAGGCCTGTTCAGGCTTACACCATGCCTTCCTCATCCTTTTTCTCTTCTACTCTTCTAAAGGATTATTTCTTTTCTTATTTTCCCCTCTCAAACTTTATTTTTAAATATTTGATCTATTGGGGCACCTGGGTGGCTGGTTAAGCGTCTGCCTTTGGCTCAGGTCATGATCCCAGGGTCCTGGATGGAGTCCTGCATGGGGCTCCCTGCTCAGCGGTAAGACTGCTTCTCCCTCTCCTGCTCCCCCTGCTTGTGTTCCCTCTCGCTGTCTCTCTCTCTGTCTGAGGGAGAGAGAGCAGAGCAAGAGAGAGCATGAACCGGGTGAGGGGCAGAGTGGGAGGGAGAAGCAGACTCCCCGCTGAGCAGGGAGCCAGATGCCAGGACCCTGAGATCATGACCCAAAGCCTAAGGCAGACACTTAACCAACTGAGCCACCCAGGAACCCCCCTTCTCAAATTTTAAATACCTCCTTCCCTTTACTTTCAGCTGATGCTTCCCATTTCACTGAGAAAAATGAAGCAATCAGAACAGAATGCACAAAGCTTTCAGTACCTCCTGCCCCCCACCAACCTCTGTACCCACATACTCAGCTTCCAGCCTGTATGAGGAAACCCCACTTGCTCACCAGCTCCCATCCCCTCTCACTGCTCACCCCTCTCACAATTCACGGCTAATTTCAACAATCATGGATTTTCCCTGTGCTGGAACACCCCAATCACATACAAACATGCTGTTATTTATCCACTAGTTAAAAAAGAAACAAAACAACAAACAAACACACAAACAGAAACCCACCAAAACTTCTTTTGATTCCAATGCTCTTTTAGCCACCAAGAAATCCCCCTACCAGGCTTTCACACAGTTTCTCTAGAGTTGCCTAGGCTGGCTTTCTTCAATTCCTCTTCTACCCTCTTGCACTCACTCAGATACACCCAGAACCACTCAGATACACCCAGAACCGCCCCAGTGAAACTGCCCTCACTAAGTGCACACCACCATCTCTACTTTACTAAACGTCCCACTTCTCATCTTACTCGGGACCTTCAGCAGCATTGACCTAGTTGACCACTGGCTCCCTGTTCACAGAAATATGTTCTCCACTTGGCTTCACTATACCACACACTTGTTTTTTTTTCCATCCAAAAGCCTGCTTCTCTGCTAATTCTGGGTCCTTTGATAATTCTTTCTCATTTCCTCTATCTTTAAATAGGCTCAGTCCTCAAATCTTTCTCTGTGTACTCTTGCTCCCTCGATAATTTCATGAAATCTTCTGTTTTAAAATACCATCTATATGGTGATAACTCCCATATTTATTTCTCCAGGCTGGATATGCCTGAACCCCAGAATACACCAAACAGCTTTCTTAACGTCTGTACTCGGATGCCTAATGGACATCTCAAATTTAAATGGTCTGAAATTGCACTTCAAATCCTCCCTCATCCCTC
This sequence comes from Phoca vitulina, assembly GCF_004348235.1. Taxonomy (NCBI): domain Eukaryota; kingdom Metazoa; phylum Chordata; class Mammalia; order Carnivora; family Phocidae; genus Phoca; species Phoca vitulina. The sequence continues at coordinate 8,122,880 of NW_022589728.1, read as the reverse complement.
AAAATCTGTTTCTCCTTCCTCATTTCAGTTAATGGCAACTCTTTCCTTTTGTTTCTCAAACCAAAAAAATGTAGAGTCATCTTTGGCCACTTTTTTCTCTTAGGCCTTATGTCTCATCTGCCAGAAAATACTTTTTGGCTCTACGTTCAAAATGTATTTTTATTTGACCATTTCTTACCATCTTCCTTGATGCCACTCTGATTTGATTCACAATTACCTCCCCCTTGGATTCTTGCCTCTCTACTGGGCTTCCTGTTTGTTCCCCTGCGGCCCTATAATCAACACAACAGTCCAAGTCATCCTGCCCTAAGCAAGCCAGATCATGTTATTCATCTACTCAATCAGGGTCAGCAACAAAATTTGTGAGGCCCAGTACAAAATGACCCTGGCAAGGGGCAAGGAAGCCAATCTCCTTTCCCACGAACCTCTGTTTCAACCCACAGTGGACAAACAATCCTCAAGAGATTGCAGCCTTCACACTGAGACATACTCAGTACCTGGATCCTGGATGGGCGAGACACCCCTCCTGAAGGCTCCTAGGGCTGCCAGCTCAAGAAGGGGAAGGCTACCACCTTGCCTCGCCCTGAAACGCCATGGAGCACCCACCTGGCCCTAATCCTCCCCACTTCTGTGCCCAGGGCTCCACTAAAGGTGGAGGACAATGGTGATGGGACACAGGGGAGAGTGTGGAGGGGGAGGTCAGTCAAGGCTAGAGCACCAGGAGGTGGCAAATAGGTAGCAGAGGATCCATCCAAGGGAAGCAGGGAGGTGGAAACAGAACCATTGATGAGCTAAGGCTCCAAGTCTTTGGCACGTGTTTCATCGTCCCATCAGAATTCACTTACAAGACACAGATTCAAAGAGTAAACATTGGCAAATGCAATGCATTGAAGTGTGAGGCCCTTCTAAGCATGGACCCCCCATGCACCTACACTGGTCACACACTCATGATGCTGGCCCTGGCTTATCTTCATCCAACATCTTCTCATCTTCCACCATAGAAAAAAAAATTTTCACCTTGGCATGCAAAGCCCTGCATAATCTGACTCCTGGGCGACCAGTTTCCTTCTGACCCTATTCATCCATTCCCTCCCTCTGCTGCATCTACCCTGCTCTCCTTATGATACCTCAAATACATCCAAAAAGATACTGCCCAGGGTCTTTGCAGATGCCGTCCATGCTTTCTGGGATGTTTTTCTACGAGGATCCGAAAGGTTTGTTTCATTTTCTTCAAGTCTTTACTTCAAATCCTCATTCATGAGACCCTTCACCTCCAGCGTGGTCATCCTTATTTTGAATAGAGGTCCTCTCTTCACCTTACTTACACACTTTATAACCAAGAGAAAGAGGCCTCTTTTGCCTATGTAAGGCCCTTACTCAAAATTCTGATTTTGAACCTCTCTGAACCTCTCACTCAAGGTTCTACCTTTTTCTATGGCAACTAGCATGGGAGACCTCCCCATTCTGCAGAGAGCCCACACACTTACCAGTAAGTATTGAACTTATCCTGTAGGTTCCAATGTAGAAATTATATCAGAATATGCATTAATGCTAACATGTGCACCAAAGATTCATATCAGGTGAGGGTAGAAAGCAGACTTTGTTAGGGTCTACCTAAAATATGTTTCTTTTTTTTTTTTAACAATCTAACTTTACAGAGGGAATACATGGACTCAGGAGAGGTGTAAGGAGTAAAACAGAGTCAATATTAAATATTTTGATTCAATTTACTTGACTTTGAAAAGATAGAGGTGAAAAATAAAGTAGACCCAGCTATTCCTTATGGCCAGCCAGGAAAATCAGTGGTTAAATATTAACCAAATTAAGGATTCCACTTGTACTATGGTACGGACTGAATATTTGTCACCACCAGTCTGTGGTGTTTTATTATAGCAGCCTGAGTAGACTCAGACAGGGTGATTATCCATACTTATACTGCTCTCCTGTATTTTTGTTTACTAATAAGAACTTCAGTTACTGAAGTAACTGAATGCTACGGAGACAGTTGTCTTGATGAGTAAGCCAGTGGTATATGTCCCAGAACCTTTCTCTGGAATCCACCCAGAAAATTATCAAATTGAGGATTTTTCACTTAAAGTGTCAACCATAATTCTGAGAAGAGTGTAGGGCTTCACATCCAGTCATTTCAAATTAGTGCAGAAGTACCCTCTGGGAGTGTTCAAAGAATTGGTAGGAACCTATCACAGTGGAGCTATTTGCTCTTACTTATTGGCCAGTGACCCCTCCTATGTGCCAGGACACCCTTCACTGCACCATCCCCAGATGTGGGGAGATCTCTCTTCTCCAGACATCTGGACCATACCCTTGCCCCACCACAAAACCTATTTTCCCAACTCCTGTCCATTCTAAAGGCTTCCATTTAAATGAATAGAAGAACATATGGTTTTTTAAATGTAAAAAAAGAAAAATAGGGGCACCTGGGTGGCTCAGTTGGTCAAGTTTCTACCTTCCACTCAGGTTATGGTCCCGGGGTCCTGGGATCAAGTCCCCACATCCCTGCTCAGCGGGGAGCCTGCTTCTCCCTCTGCCTCTGCCCCTCCCTGTTCATGTTCTCTCTCTCTCAAATAAATAAATAAAAAATCCTTTAAAAAAGAAAGAAAAAGAAAAACTTTACAACCAAGAGGAAATATAATTATCTCCTACCCTATGTTTTTCAAACACTATTGCCTTGTTAAGACCTCATGACACATAAAAAACTACACAGACAGGCATCTTACTACCATTTGAAAAAAAGAGAGTCAAAGAGACCCTGAGAGTTTAAAAGACTGCTTGCTATCACAATTCTTATGGGATAAGCTAAGAAGATGTATTTTTCCCCTAAAACTGTAGGGATTGTTGAAGCCTTTAAAATAAAAAGAGTGGCATGACTAATTTTGCATTTTGGAATGAACAGTCTAGGAGCAGAGTGGAGAATTGAAGAGAGATCTTGTATAGGACCCTTTATGATGTATGATAGTCTACCAATCTCCATGTATATACTCTGTGCCCAGAGTCTAACACAGTGTCTGCCATACTAACAGGCACTTGATAAATATTCTGGGAGAAGTTTTCCCAGACAAATAACCTGCAACTCTTCTGAGGACCATGAGAACGATAAGCATGACTTTCACAAAGCTGAAGTTCCAAAAGCACAGAGACGTCTAGACTGCTCAGAAGTCAACAAAAATGGGCTTTTAAACAAAATTTAGAAAAAGTACCATGGAATTTAAAGTTTAGAAGTAAGTTAGGGAAGGAGCAGATTAGTGTTAAGGAATACAAGTACCAAAAATGACTGCTAGAGGAAATTGAAGGGTTGAATTGCCCCAATATTTTAATTTCCAAATTGGCATAGCAGCACAAGCTGATTAAAAGCAAATACAATGGGGTGCAATTTAAGGTCTAAAATAAAGTGTCTTAAGAGCTGGAAGCACAGGTTTAGATTTGATGCAGAAAAAAAGAGGGAAACTTGTGTTTCTTTCTATACTTCATAATAGCCTCTGACTGGCAACTGTGCTTTGTTTCTGAAGTATTTTAGTGAGTCATTTAAGTCTTAAAATGCATTTTCCTATCAGAAAAAAAAAAAAAGACAAATGGTGATTAAGTCCCCAAGCCAGCCAATAAAAACCTGTTTAACTTTGACATAGTTGAAATGTACATTTGCAATAAAAAAACAGAAAACACGTTGTTTCCATTCTAGCACTTAGACAAATTTTAAAATTACTATAGTCTTGAATAAGAAAGAGTTTTATTTTTATTAGATGCTGGTACTTGAGAGGAAAGTAGAATGAAAAAAGCAGATGAGCCCCTTCAGGAGAAGGAAGTTAATTCCCTCCCTTACCTTCCACCCTGAGTGTGACCTGCATTTGGTGACTTGCTGCCAAATAATAGAGTATGGGAAGGGTTGGGAGTAATTTTCCAGTGGAGAAATCTGGCAAACATTTCCTTGGCCAGTTGATCTATGTCAATATTCACAGTGATAAGTCATGTTGATAGCAAGTCCCCTAAAAAACGGGATGAGGACACTTCTCTGTGGTCTTCCCCCAAACCCACAACTCCAGTCTGAATATGGGGAAATCATCAGACAAATCCTAATAGAGGAACATTCTACAAAATACCCAATCAGTACTCTTCAAAACCCTTAAGGGCATCAAAAATAAGAAAAGTCTGAGAAACTGTCACAGCCAAGAGGAAGCTAAGAAAATGATGACCAAGTGTAATGTGGTATCCTGGATAGGATTCTGGAATAGACATTAGTGAATAAACCAGTGCAATTTAAATGAAGCTCAAAGTTGGGTTAGTAGTAATGTATCAATGTTGGTTTCTTAGTTGTGACCAATGTAACACACTAATGTAAGATGTAAAACTGAGTGAGAGGTATATATAGGAACTCTCAATGACAACTTTGTAACCGTTCTGTAAATCTAAAACTAGATTAGAAAAAAAATCATGTATTTTCTTATACAAAGTATAAAAAGAGAGTTTTATAAAGATAGTGAAGGAGACCCTCCCACTCTCAAGAACATTAGAAACTAACAGCAAAAATCCTTTATTCTAATTTTACTTCAAAACTTATAGTCTTTGTTTTCTATGATGCAGACACATCACTGGCATTTTTCTTAATATAGGACTTGAGGGATGTAGAGGACAACAAACAAAATTCATGTTAGACCAGGGGAGTGAATAAGAAAGGAGTGGGGCAAGATTTTGGTGAGGGCTCAGCTGGAATTTGGAGGAATGCTAAGAGAAAGAAAAGAACAAGAATGTTATAATAAAGAGATGAAATTTCAAGACTGAATAAAATAAAGCAAAGGAGATGAATCACCATAGTGTGGGGCAACCAGCCCCAGACTAGCTTGGGTATTGAGGGTGGACCAGACCCTCTGGCCCCAAAGTGCTATAGGAAACTGAGATTCTTCTTTTAAGAAATTCACGTGCAGTTCCACTTCACCCTGAGACCCAGTGAAAAGAACAGCAGTTTGTAAAGTACCTAGACTCTATGTGAAGATTTATTAGCTACCCTAAAAACATTGCTGGAGGTGCAGGGGAGAGTTGAACTGGTGGATACAGAGGCACTGATGGACACTGTTTTTGCACTCTCCACCTACCTGGCTAGCACAGGTGAGCAAGCTTGGATGTGCCATCCTCCTGGTGCCTCACTGAGGCAAGCAGGGGTGAGTGGTCATGGCGCAATCCCACCACCTTTCTGAAACCAGTGAGCATGTCCTGCTGCCTATACTCTCCAGCTGCCTAGCCAAAGTCAGCAGGTGTGCACAATCCACACAGGGGACACCCCTTGATTGCCTGGCCCTGGTGGCAAAGGGGCTGGCATTCCTGAGCTCCATGGGAATGTAACAATTAGAAAGAGGTTCTTAACAGGCCACTACTCCCAGGGCACTGACAGACAGCTGACTAAAACACAACTTCAGTATTCCTTTCATAAAGGCATATTAATCTGAAGCTTCAGCTTGAGGGACAGCCTTCAGGTTTCCCATACATCTAGAGGCTAAGAAGGCCCTCCTAGGGAACATAGGCAAGGAGACATCATCTTTGTACACCCCTTTGATCTCACTACAGCTTATACACTTGTCTATTTTTTTATAACTGTCACCCAGGGGACATCTCCTGACCTTCTGGTCTGTAGGCCAGCAGCGATGACAGTTCCATGAACTGTATATATTTGCATACTTTAAAAGCTGCAACCTGAGGGTCTGGCTTCAAATCAACCTGAAACTTGATGTTAAATGAGATTCCTCCTGTTGGAACAGTGACAAATCTTGGCACACCCTCAACAACAGGGTCATATCAAGAATAAATCAAGTGGTTTAAACAATCACAAAAGTTTGAGAGACAACCAAAAGACAGAGCAAGGTTGAATGAGAAGAATCATCACCTATACAAGGCGACTCCTCCAAGACTGAGAGTCGTAGCCATTTCACCTCACACATAGAAATAAACCAGAGAATCCAGCAACATGAGGAAACAGAGAAATGTGTTCCAAATGAAAGAACAAGAACAATGCCAGAAAAATACTTTAATGACATAGAGATAAGTTATCTACCTGGTAAAGGATTCAAAGTAATGGTCATAAAGATGCTCACTAAATTTGGAAGAAGACTGTGTAAACACAGTGAGAATTTCAATAAAGAGATAGAAAATGTTAGAACCAAACAGAAGTCACAGAGCTAAAGAATAAATAACCAAACTGAAAATACACTAGAGGGACTCAACAACAGACTGGATCAAACAGAAGAATGAATCAGTGAGCTGGAAGACAAAACAATGGAACTCACCCAGATAGAGCAGCAAAAAGAAAAAAAGAACTTTAAAAAATAAAGATAATGTAAGGGACCTGTAGGACATCATCAAGTAGAATACTATTTGAATTATAGGGGTCCCACAAGGAGAAGAAAGAAAGAAGGGGCAGAAAATTTATTTGAAGAAATAATGGGTGCAAACTTCCCTAACCTGAGGAAGGAAACAGACATTCAGGCCCAGGAGGCCCAGAGAGTTCCAAATAAGATGATCACTAAGATAGCCACACCAAGACAAGAAATTATAATTAAAATTTCAAAAGTCAAAAAGAGAATCTTAAAATTAGTAAGAGGAAAACAAATTGTAACGTACAAGGGAAACCCCATGAACCATCAGCCTATTTTTCAACAGAAAGTTTGCGCACCAGAAGGGAGTGGCATTACGTATGCAAGGTGCTAAAAGGAAAAAAAAAACTTCCAATCAAGAATACATTACCTGGCAAAATTATCATTCAGAATTCCAGACAAACAAAAGCTAGAGGAGTTCATCACTACCAAACTTGCCTTACAAGAAACATTAAAGGCTTTTCTTAAGCTGAATAAAAATAGCACTAATTAATAGCAAGAAAACAAATGAAAGTAAAAATCTCTCTAATAAAGGTAATTATATAGTAAAGGAAATATATTAATCACTTAATAAAGCTAGTATAAAGGCTAAAAGACAAAGTAGTAAAATTAGCAAAAGCTACAATTATTAGTTAAGGGGTATGAAAAGTAAAAAAATATATAAAAAGTGACATCAAAATAATAAAACATGGTGGGGGAAGTTAAAATGTAAAATTCTGGAATGAGTTCAAATTTAAGTTGCTACCAACAAAATAGACTGCTATACACATAGGATGATATATGTGAACCTCATGGTAAGCACAAAGCAAAAACTTATGAAACACACAAATGAAAATGAGAAAGGAATCTAAACATAACACTAAAGAAAGTCATCAGACCACAAGCAAAGAGAGAAAAAGCAAGGAACAAAGAGGAACTATGAAAACATCAAGAAGATAATTAACAAAATGGCAATAAGTACATACACATCAGTTATCACTTTTTTTTTTAAAGATTTTATTCATTTATTTGACAGAGAGAGACACAAAGAGAGAGGGAACACAAGCAGAGGGAGTGGGAGAGAGAGAAGTAGGCTTCCCGCTAAGCAGGGAGCCCGATGTGGAGCTCAATCCCAGGACCCCGGGATCATGACCTGAGCCAAAGGCAGACACTTAACAACTGAGCCACTCAGGCGCCCCTCACTTTAATTGTTAATAGACTAAATTCTCCAATCAAAACATATAGATTGGCTTAATGGATAAAAACGTTTAAAAAACAGGGGGGAGGAGCAAGATGGCAGAGGTGTAGGAGACCTAAATTTAGTCTGGTCCCAGGAATTCAGCTAGATAGGGATCAAACCATTCTGAACACCTACTAACTTAACAGGAGATCGAAGAAAAGAATAGCAGCAACTTTCTGAACAGAAAAGCCACCACTTTCTGGAAGGTAGGACGTGCGGAGAAGTGAATCCGAGGCAATATTTGGGAAGATAGACGGCGGGGGAGGGGGCCTCTGTCAGCCGCTACTGGTAAGTGATAGAGCTGCAGAGCACAAAATCGGAACTTTTAGAAGTCGGCTCCACTGAGGGACGTTGCTCCAGTGGCTGAGCGGGGGTTGGAACCCTCGCTGGGACAGTATGGTCTCAGGACCCTCAGGGTCACAGAAAGACCGGGGGTGCCTGAGTGCGGCAGAGCTCCCAGGTATCGGAGCAGGGAAGCCGACTGCAGAGACGGAGCCGAGGCTTGGGCTCTCAGCTCGGGGTTGCCATAAACCGTGATCTGCGGCACAGTCGGGCCACTTCTCCTCCAGCAGGGACCCAACAAACGGCAGATCCAGGGAGACTCCCCTTCCTTCCCTGGGAGGAGTGGCACGGGAGCGCACTGCAGGGATCTGATGGGTTTGGAGACTCCGCACGGGGTCAGGTGCCAGAGATAGAAACGCTTGGTCACAGGCCCTGTGAGCATGGAGTGCGGCCGGAGACCGGGGAGACGGGAGTGACTGACTGCTTTTCTCTGGGGGTGCACTGAGGAGAGGGGCCCCGAGTTCTTGGCTCCTCCTGGGCGGAGACTGGGAGGCCGCCATTTTCACTCTCATCCTCCAAAGCTGAACGGAAAGCTTGCAGGGAACAAAGCTCCCCAGAGCAAACCCGAGCAGATTACTTAGCCCAGACCCGGCAAGGGCGTTGCAATTCCCCCTGCAACAAAGACATTTGGGAACCATGGCAACAGGCCCCTCCCCCAGAAGATCCATGAGAACAGCCAGCCAAGACCAAGTTTACCGATCAATGAGAATGGCAGAACTCCCCCGCTAGGGGAATACTGCACATAGAATTCATGGCTTTTTTTCCCATGATTCTTTAGTCTTTCAAAGTTAATTTTTTTTAACTTTCTTTTTCTTTTTCTTTTTTTTTTTTGAATTTTTCTTTTTCACTTTTTCAACTAACATCGTATCAATCCCTTTTTTAAAAAAATCTTTTTTATTTTTCACTCTTAGAGTCACATTCTGTCACTTCATAGTAGTTAACCTTATTTTTGGTATATATATGTAAGTTGTTTTCTCTTTAAAATTTTGGGATACAGTTTATTCTAACAGACCAAAATATACCTAAATCTCTAGGGTATGGCTTTGTTCTAGTCTCCTGCCTGATCACATTCTCTCCACCCCCCCTCTTTTTTTAAATCCTCTTCTTTCTTTTTTCAACCAACTTCTTATCATCAATTCCTTTTATAAGATCTTCTACAATTTTCATCTTTACAGTCATATTCCATCGCTTCATTGTATTAACTCTTATTTTTGTACATATATATGTTTTTCTTTCTTTAAAATTTTGGGAGGCATTTTCTTCTAACAGACCAAAATACACCCAAAATCTAGTGTATGGCTCTGATCTATGCACCAGCCTGATCATATTTGATCATATTCTGGTTTTTTGTTTGTTTGTTTGTTTGTTTTTATCTTTTTCTTTTTCTTGTTTTTTCTTTTTACTTTCTTTCCCTCTCCCCCCCCCCCCCCAGTTTCAGGTCTCTTTTGATTTGTTTAGTGTATATTTTTCTGGGGACATTGTTACCCTGTTAGCATTTTGTTCTCTCATTCATCTATTCTCCTCTGGACAAAATGACAAGATGGAAAAAATACCTTAAAAAAAAAAGAACAAAAGGCAGTACCGACTGCCAGAGACCAAATCAATACGGATATTGGTAAGATGTCAGAACTAGATTTCAGAATGATGATTTTATTTTATTTTATTTTATTTTTTTAAAGATTTTATTTATTCATGAGAGACAGAGAGAGGGAGAGGCACAGGCAGAGGGAGAAGCAGGCTCCCCGACGAGCGGGGAGCCCAATGCAGAACTTGATCCCAGGACCCTGGGATCATGACCTGAGCCAAAGGCAGATGCTTATCCGACTGAGCCACCCAGGCATCCCCAGAATGATGATTTTAAAGATACTAGCAGGGCTTGAAAAAGGCATGGAAGATATTAGAGAAATCCTTTCTGGAGAAATAAAAGAACTAAAATCTAACCAAGTCAAAATCAAAAAGGCTATTAATGGGGTGCAATACAAAATGGAGGCTCTAACTGCTAGGATAAATGAGGCAGAATAGAGAATTTGTGATATAGAAGACCAAATGATGGAAAATAAAGAAGCTGAGAAAAAGAGAGATAAATAACTACTGGATAATGAGGGCAGAATTCGAGAAGTAAGTGATACCCTAAGATGAAACAATATGAATAATTGGGATCCCAGAAGAAGAAGAAAGACAGAGAGGGGCAGAGGGCATATTGGAGGAAATTATAGCAGAAAACTTCCCTAATTTGGGGAAGGAAACAGGCATCAAAATCCAGGAGGCACAGAGAACCCCCCTCAAAATCAATAAAAATAGGTCAACACCCCGACATCTAATAGTAAAACTTATGAGTCTCAGAGACAAAGAGAAAATCCTGAAAGCAGCTCAGGAGAAGAGATATGTAACCTGCAATGGTAGAAACATTAGATTGGAACAGACCTATCCACAGAGACCTGGCAGGCCAGGAAGGACTGGCATGATATATTCAGAACACTAAATGAGAAAAATATGCAGCCAAGAATACTACATCCAGCTAGGCTGTCACTGAAAATAGAAGGAGAGATAAAAAGCTTCCAGGACAAACAAAAACTAAAGGAATTTGCAAACACAAAACCAGCCCTACAAGAAATATTGAAAGGGGTCCTCTAAGCAAAGAGAGAGCCCAAAAGTAACATAGACCAGACAGGAATAGAGACAATATACAGTAACAGTCACCTTGCAGGTAATACAATGGCACTAAATTCATATCTTTCAATAGTTATCTTGAATGTAAATGGGCTAAATGCCCCAATCAAAAGACACAGGGTATCAGATTGGATAAAAAAACAAGACCCATCAGCATGCTGTCTGCAAGAGACTCATTTTAGACCCAAAGACACCCCCAGATTGAAAGTGAGGTGTGGAAAACCATTTACCATGCTAATGGACACCAAAAGAAAGCTGGGGTGGCAATCCTTATATCAGACAAATTAGATTTTAAACCAAAGACTATAATAAGAGATGAGGAAGGACACTATATCCTACTTAAAGGGTCTATCCAACAAGAAGATCTAACAATTGTAAATCTCTATGCCCCTAACATGGGAGCAGCCAGTTATATAAGCCAATTAATAACAAAAGCAAAGAAACACATCGACAACAATACAATAATAGTAGGGGACTTTAACACCCCCCTCACTGAAATGGACAGATCATCTAAGCAAAAGATCAACAAGGAAACAAAGACTTTAAATGACACACTGGACCAAATGGACTTCACAGATCTATTCAGAACATTCCATCCGAAAGCAACAGAATACACATTCCTCTCTAGTGCCCATGGAACATTCTCGAAAATAGATCACATCCTAGGTCACAAATCAGGTCTTAACCGGTACCAAAAGATTGGGATCATTCCCTGCCTATTTTCAGACCACAATGCTTTGAAACTAGAACTCAGTCACAAGAGGAAAGGTGGAAAGAACTCAAATACATGGAGGCTAAAGAGCATCCTACTAAAGAATGAATGGGTCAACCAGGAAATTAAAGAAGAATTAAAAAAATTCATGGAAACAAATGAAAATGAAAACACAACTGTTCAAAATCTCAGGAATGTAGCAAAGGTGGTCCTAAGAGGAAAGTATATAGCAATACAAGCCTTTCTCAAGAAACAAGAAAGGTCTCAAATACACAACCTAACCCTACACCTAAAGGAGCTGGAGAAAGAACAGCAAATAAAGCCTAAACCCAGCAGGAGAAGAGAAATAATAAAGATCAGAGCAGAAATCAATGAAATAGAAACCAAAAGAACAGTAGAACAGATCAATGAAACTAGTAGCTGGTTCTTTGAAAGAATTAACAAGATTGATAACCCCCTGGCCAGACTTATCAAAAAGAAAAGAGAAATGACCCAAATAAATAAAATCATGAATGGAAGAGGAGAGATCACAACCAACACCAAAGAAATACAAACAATTATAAGGACATATTATGAGCAACTCTATGCCAGCAAATTAGATAATCTGTAAGAAATGGATGCATTCCTAGAGATGTATCAACTACCAAAACTGAACCAGGAAGAAATAGAAAACCTGAACACACCTATAACCACTAATGAAATTGAAGCAGTATTCAAAAATCTCCCAACAAACAAAAGCCCAGGGCCAGATGGCTTCCCAGGGGAATTCTACCAAACAATTAAAGAAGAATTAATACCTATTCTTCTGAAACTGTTCCAAAAAATAGAAATGGAACGAAAACTTCCAAACTCATTTCATAAGGCCACCATTACCTTGATCCCAAAACCAGACAAAGACCTCATCAAAAAGGAGAATTACAGACCAATATCCTTGATGAACATGGATGCAAAAATTCTCACCAAAAATACTAGCCAATAGGGTCCAACAGTACATTAAAAGGATTATTCACCACGACCAAGTGGGATTTATCCCTGGGGTGCAAGGTTGGTTCAACATCTGCAAATCAATCAATGTGGTACAATACATTAATAAGAGAAAGAAGAAGAACCATATGATCCTCTCAATAGATGCAGAAAAAGCATTTGACAAAGTACAGCATCCTTTCTTGATCAAAACTCTTCAGAGTATAGGGACAGAGGGTACATACCTCAATATCATAAAAGCCATCTATGAAAAACCCACAGCAGATATTATTCTCAATGGGGAAAAAATGAGAGCTTTCCCCCTAAGGTGAGGAACATGGCAGGGATGTCCACTATCAGCACTGTTATTCAACATAGTACTAGAAGTCCTAGTCTCAGCAATCAGACAACAGAAAGAAATAAAAGGCATCTGAATTGGCAAAGAAGTCAAACTCTCACTCTTTGCAGATGATCTGATACTTTATGTGGAAAACCCAAAAGCCACCCCAAACTGCTAGAACTCATACAGGAATTCAGGAAAATGGCAGGATATAAAATCAATGCAAGAAATCAGTGGCATTCCTATACACCAACAACAAGACAGAAGAAAGAGAAATTAAGGAGTCGATCCCATTTACAATTGCACCCAAAACCATAAGATACCTAGGAATAAATCTAACCAAAGAGGCAAAGAATCTGTACTCAGAAAACTATAAAATACTCATGAAAGAAATTGAGGAAGACACAAAGAAGTGGAAAAACGTTCCATGCTCATGGATTAGAAGAACAAATATTGTGAAGATGTCAATGCTACCTAGAGCAATCTATACATTTAATGCAATTCCTATCAAAATACCATCCACTTTTTTCAAAGAAATGGAACAAATAATCCTAAAATTTGTATGGAACCAGAAAAGACCTGGAATCGCCAGGGGAATGTTGAAAAAGAAAAGCAAAGCTGGTGGCATCACAATTCCGGACTTCAAGCTCTATTACAAAGCTGTCACCATCAAGATAGTATGGTACTGGCACAAAAAACAGACACATAGATCAATGGAACAGAATAGAGAGCCCAGAAATGTACCCGCAACTCTATTGTCAACTAATCTTCAACAAAGCAGGAAAGAATGTCCCATGGAAAAAAGACAGTCTCTTTAACAAATGGTGTTGGGAAAATTGGACAGCCACATGCAGAAATAGAAACTGGACCATTTCCTTACACCACACACAAAAATAGACTCCAAATGGATGAAAGACCTAAATGTGAGACAGGAGTCCATCACAATCCTAGAGGAGAACATAGGCAGCAACCTCTTCAACCTCAGCCGCAGCAACTTCTTCCTAGAAACATCGCCAAAGGCAAGGGAAGCAAGGGCAAAAATGAACTATTGGGACTTCATCAAGATATGAAGATTTTGCACAGCAAAAGAAACAGTCAACAAAACCAAAAGACAACCGACAGAATGGGAGAAGATATTTGCAAATGACATCAGATAAAGGGCTAGTATCCAAAATCTGTAAAGAACTTATCAAACTCAACACCCAAAGAACAAATGATCCAATCAAGAAATGGGCAGAAGACATGAACAGACATTTTTCCAAAGAAGACATCCAAATGGCCAACAGACACATGAAAAAGTGCTCAAAATCGCTCGGCATCAGGGGAATCCAAATCAAAACCTCAATGAGATACCACCTCACACCATGCAGAATGGCGAAAATTAACAAGTCAGGAAATGAGAGTTGTTGGCAGGGATGTGGAGAAAGGGGAACCCTCCTACACTGTTGGTGGGAATGCAAGCTGGTGCAGCCACTCTGGAAAACAGTATGGAGGTTCCTCAAAAAGTTGAAAATAGAGCTACCATATGACCTAGCAATTGCACTACTGGATATTTACCCCAAAGATACAAATGTAGGGATCTGAAGGGGTACGTGCAGCCCGATGTTTATAGCAGCAATGTCCACAATAGCCAAACTATGGAAAGAGCCAAGATGTCCATCGACAGATGAATGGATAAAGAAGATGTGGTATATATATACAATGTAATATTATGCAGCCATCAAAAGGAATCAAATCTTGCCATTTGCAATGATGTGGATGGAACTGGAGGGTATTATGCTGAACCAAATAAGTCAATCAGAGAAAGACATGTATCATATGACCTCACTGATATGAGGAATTCTTAATCTCAGGAAACAAGCTGAGTGTTGCTGGAGTGGTGGGGAATGGGAGGGATGGGGTGGCTGGGTGATAGACATTGGGAAGGGTATGTGCTATGGTGAGCGCTGTGAATTGTGTAAGACTGTTGAATCACAGACCTGTACCTCTGAAACAAATAATACATTATATGTTAAAAAAAAAAAAAGAAGGGCGCCTGGGTGGTTCAGATGGTTAAGCGTCTGCCTTCGGCTCAGGTCATGATCCTAGGGTCCTGGGATCGAGTCCTTCATGGGGCTCCCTGCTAGGCGGGGAGCCTGCTTCTCCCTCTGCCTCTGCCTCTCTCTCTCTCTCTCTCTGACTTTCATGAATAAATACATAAAACATTAAAAAAAAGAAGAAGAAGAAGAAGAAGATAGCAGGAAGGGAAGAATGAAGGGGGGGAAATCAGAGGGGGAGATGAACCATCAGAGACTATGGACTCTGAGAAACAAACTGAGGGTTCTAGAGGGGAGGGGCGTGGGGGAATGGGTTAGCCTGGTGATTGGTATTAAAGAAGGCATGTACTGCATGGAGCACTGGGTGTTATACGCAAACAATGAATCATGGAACACTACAACAAAAACTAATGATGTAATATATGGTGATTAACATAACATAATAAAAAAAATTCCCTTATTAAAAAAGAAGTTTAAAAAACAAAACAAACAAACAAAAAACAAAAAAAACCAAGGCATATCTATGTACTGCCTAAAAGAAACTCCCTTAATGGTAGGACATGCAAAGATTGAAGGTAAATGGATGTGAATGGAAACAAAAAGAAAGCTGGAGTAGCTATACTTATATCAGATAAGACAGACTTAAAAGACTGTAATAAAAGACAAAGAGGGGGGCATTTTTTAATAATAAAGCAGTCAATCCAGCAAAAACATATAACATTTACAAATATATATGCACCTAACATAGGACCACCAAAATATGTAAAGCAAATATTAAATGACCAAAGGGAAAAATTGACAGCAATACAATAATAATAGGAGAAGCAGCTTAAGTTTTCATCAATGGATGAATGGATAAAAAAGGTAAACACCCCCTCACCCCCTACCCCATGCCCACACACACACTAAAAATCAACCATAAAAAAGAAAGGAATCTAGCCATTTGCAACAACATGGATGGACCTTGAGAGAATTATGCTAAGTAAAATACGTCAGACGGAGAAAGACAAATACTATATGATCTCTCTTATATGTGGAACCTAAAAAACAAAACAAAACCTAGACCCATAGATGCAGAGACTAGTTTGGTGGTTACCACGGGGGATAGGGTTTGAGGGTGGAATGGGTGAAGCTGATCAAAAAGTACTAACTTCCACTTATAGGGGCGCCTGGGTGGCTCAGTCATTAAGCGTCTGCCTTTGGTTCAGGTTATGATCTCAGGGTCCTGGGATGGAGCCCCGCCTCGGGTTCCCTCCTCAGCAGGAAGCCTGTTTCTCCTTCTCCCACTCCCCCTGCTTGTGTTCCCTCTCTCGCTGTGTCTCTCTGTGTCAAATAAATAAATAAAATCTTAAAAAAGAACTTCTACTTATAAAATAAGTAAGGCATGGGGATGTAATGTATAGCATGGCAAACATAGTCAATAATATTGTACTAACTCTGTATGGTGACAGATGGTAACTAAATGTATTGTGATGATTATGTCAAATAACTATGTTGTGTATCTAAAACTAGTATGATGTATGTCAATTATATCTGAATAAAAAATAAAAAAAATAAAAATTGCTTGATGATCTTTGAAGAGACCATAGGGTGGCCAAAGGATTAACTAACTATGCCCAGGTTGTTCAATATCATGTGTGGCTTGTGACAAAAACTCATATAGGAACAAAAGACCCTCAGTTTTTGAAAATAATACTACTTCAGAACTCAAAATAAAAACAAACAAACAAAAAATGTCACCAGAAAGCCACTTGAGTTAAATAGGATTCTCTCATTTCTTTACTAAAATTTTAACTTAGGGACACCTGGGTGGCTCAGTTTGTTGCACGTTCTACTCTTGATTTTGGCTCAGGTCGTGATCTCAGGGCTATGAGATCCAGCCCCTTGTTGGGCTCCATGCTCTGTGGTGAGTCTGCTGGAGATTCTCCCTCTCCCACTACCCCTCCTCCCCCAAACAAATAAATAAAATCTTTAAAAAATAAAATAAAATTTTAACTTATTTGGAATCCTACATAAATTTCATGAGCTCAGATTATCCCTCTACTTTAAGATCTTTTTCCCTGAGAAAGAAAGATTTAATTTTTGATGACATCTAATGTGCTTTGGATTGTTAAAAAATGGTGGCCACTTGAGTCAGGAACAGCCTAAATGATGAATACAGATGCAGAGGGCCTTATTAGACTGACAGATAGATGGTCTACAAAGACAAGCCTCCAGTACTAAGTGAATAGGCATTTTTGGAGAGCTGAGAACAAATTCCTATAAGTCAAAAAACCTCCTATTTCTGGTATGGAACACTACTAGTATGGAACACTTTTTTGGAAAGAATATTTAGCTTGATGTCATGGCACTGGACTGACACCAGGAATCAGTCTAATGTGGGCTTGATAAGAGCACAGATGTATATCAAAGTGAATATTATGTTTGACCATCTTTAGTTTTACCATTACATAGAAGAAAAGGTCTTAAAGGCTGCAGGCAGTTCAGAGAAGCATTATTAAAAAGAAACAGAAAGAGTAAAAATATTCTACAGTAACCCTGGAGCCAAAAGAAACACTTCATTGTTATTTTTATGAAATATAGGTGATAAACAGTGGCTCTTTGTCTTATTGTCTTCATATTTTCCTTATTTTAAAGTCTTATATTTATTCATATTAAGAATATACAATATGAGCTATGAAATTTAAATATCCAAGAGTTAAAATTAATTATTGTCAGTAAGGACAGAAATCTGAAAAATTGTTAAATTTTCTCACACATATCATTTAATCAGTCCTACTATCAAATACTACTTCTTGCCTCTGTTAACTAGTCCTATCGTTTTGTGTAAATAATAGCATGAATGTAACAGAAAGTAATGATACAGAAAAACATAATTTTATTTATTTATTTTTTTTATTTTTTGAGAGAGAGAGAGTGCACACATGTGAGTAGGGGAGGCGCAGAAGGAGAGAGAGAATCCCAAGCAGGCTCCACACCCAGCACAGAGCCCTATGTGGGGCTTGACTGCAGGACCCCAAGATCACGACGTGAAATAGAGAGTCAGATGCTCAACTGACTGAGCCACACATGCATCCCAAAAAACATAATTTTAAATGGACATCTATTTTTCATATTTTATATTAAAGCAATAACACATGTATACAATTCTTCGTCAATAAGAGTGTCCTTCCTTACAAGAGACAGAAAGGACACACAGAAACACAGAGGAAAAGGCAACATGGGAAGGAAGATGTTGAAGTGATGTGGCCATAAGCCAACGATTGCCAGGAGGCACCAGAAGCTAGATGAGGCAAGAAAGGATCCTCCTATGGAGACTTCTGAGGGGACATAGCCCTGCAAAGTTTTTCCTTTCTTTTTCTTGCTTTTCTTTTTTCTTTTTCTCTTTTCTTTTCCTTTGCAAATGTGCAAAAACATATTTGGTCAAATGTGCATCACACTCTGTGGACCAGTAAGTGCAAGAGGCTAAAAGAAAATTAATTTCGGGGCCCCTGGGTGGCTCAGTGAGTTAAGTGACTGACTCTTGATTTTGGCTCAGGTCATGATCTCAGGGTCAGACTTCTGCCCTCCAGAACTATGAGGATCAATTTCTGTTATTTTAAGCCACCCACCCTGTGGTAAATTGTTAGGGCAGCCCTAGGAAAGCAGTATACACATCTACCAAAAATATGCAGGGATGGGGTCATAATGATGTAATCATATTGCTATCTGCTTTTTTGGATTCATCATGAATTTGTTTTTGTTCCCCTCATTCCAGGTGTCAGAACCTGGAATTAATTTTTTCTTCCTCCCTCCCTCCTTCCCTCCCTCCCTTCTTCCTTCCTTCCTTCCTTCCTTCCTTCCTTCCTTGCTTCCTTCCTTCCTTCCTTTTACAGAGAGAGGGAGTGTGAATGTGGAAGGAGCGGCAAAGGGAGAGGGAGAGAGAGAGAGAATCTTAAACAGGCGCTCAATCTCACCACCCTGAGATCATGACCTGAGCTGAATTCAAGAGTCAGATGTCTGCTTAACTGACTTCGCCATCCTTATTTTATCTAGTACCAAGCATTTTCAGATCTATTTTGTGGTCCTTTAAGGTTGGAAAAATGTTTTTACATGAAGTAATCCCTACCTATGTTTTATAGAATGGTAAGAAATCATATCTTTAATGAAAGTAATTTTGTATAAAAAAGTAACATGTAAAATATACTTTGATGATCAACTGAAGGGAAGGTATTGTTGTCCTTTAACACATTTATAGACTTCGTTCATATGTTTTTATTATACCCTTCCCTCTCCCTCTCCTTTCCTTCTTTCTTTGCCTCTCCGTTTTCTTTTCTTTTTGCACCTTCAGATAATCTAGTGAAGTTATGTGATGCTGTGTTGACCTGGCTCAATGGAAGTCATACTCCATTTTAAAATTTTGTCTTCTAATTGTCCTGGGTACCAAGTAAAATGATTTTTGAACCCCAGTGATAATTTCCTTCATAGAAAAGTTACTGAAGTAAAAAAAAACTAAGAAATAGGAAATTAATAATATTATTAAAATAAATAAAAGAGTATTTTTAAAAGTTTTTATTTAAATTTCAGTTAGTTAACATACAGTGTAATATTAGTTTCAAGTGTACAATTTAGTGATTCAACACGTCCATACATCACCTGGTGCTCATCACAAGTGCATTCATTAATCCCCATCACACATCCTCCCACCATCTCCCCCTTGTTAACCACCATTTTGTTCTTTATAGTTAAGAGTCAGCTTCTTGGTTTGCCAAGAGAGTATTTTTAATAAAAATACAAAACTGGAATT
Source organism: Phoca vitulina (assembly GCF_004348235.1). Classification (NCBI taxonomy): domain Eukaryota; kingdom Metazoa; phylum Chordata; class Mammalia; order Carnivora; family Phocidae; genus Phoca; species Phoca vitulina. The sequence goes on along the minus strand of NW_022589728.1, from coordinate 8,103,435 downwards.
TTAATAAAGAAGTAACATCAATAGTTTAAAAAAAATACTGACTTTGAAATACACTACTAAGTTGAATCTAATTCTGATTCATGATTAAACAAAAATATAGATCAATTGAATTCAAATTCAACAAAATCAATCTCCTTAAATTCTTCCTATTTTTTGTCTGTCACTGTCCTGCATGGTTCTGAAAATACAGAAATTTAAGTTTCTTTTTTTTTTTTAATTTATTTTAAGTAGGCTTCATACCCAATGTGGGGCTTGAACTCAGAATCCTGAGATTAAGAATCACATGTTCGGGGCACCTGGGTGGCTCAGATGGTTAAACATCTGCCTTGGGCTGAGGCCATGATCCCAGGGTCCTGGGATCGAGCCTCGTGGAGCCTGCTTCTCCCTCTCCCCTCTGTTCCTGCTCTCTCTCACTACTTCTCTCTCTCTCTCTTACTCTCTCTCTCTCTCAAATAAATAAATAAAATCTTTAAAACTTAAAAAAAAAGAATCACATGCTTTAATGACTGAGCCAAACAGGCACCCTAGAAGTTTCAGTTTCATAACCAAGAGATAGTCTAATGAGACTGAAGCATCTCTGCCCTGGGAGCCAAGAAAGCTGGGTTCTAAATGCTGTATAGACCAGGATCACCTTTTTTTTTTTTTTGTGGCTATAGTATTTTGGGATCTTGTTTAATAGAGAAAGAAGTGGATACAAGGTCTAGATCACAGAAACATAGGAGACTTCTGTGATGTCATTTTTCTAGCCAGCTTCATGGGGACAAGGTTTTTTGTTCGTTTAAAAGATTTTATTCACTTATTTAGAGAGAAAGCATATGAGTGGGAGGAGGGGCAGAGGAAGAGGGAGAGAGAATCTCCAGCAGACTCCACACTGAATGTGGAGCCCAAGGAGGGGCTTGAACTCACAACCCTGTGAAAATGACCTGAGCCGAAACCAAGAGTCAGAGGCTTAACCGACTGAACCATGCTGCTGCTCCTCATGGGGACAAGGTTTTGATGGTCTCCAACATCAGTCAAGTAAATAGTTTGGCCAAGGCTTTCACCCACTGCAATATTTCCTCATCCTTTTCTAGTCTAGACTGACTCTCTCTTTGCCCTCCCTGCAGTTGCCTCTCATTGCCACAATGCACATCTGAATAGCAGCAACTTGAACATTATTAGGAGAAACTACAAGTGTAACTTTTACTGCCAACTCTGCATTGGAAAACTCATCCCATATTCTTCTCATAAGTGCTTGTCATCAATACCCAAAGTAGAAATGTGTACAGTGGATCTGGTCTTATTTCACACTTTGGAACCAAGGGACGTTACACTAGCTATCTTATCCTTCAATCCCCCATACTCAGAATCTAAGAGACATACAAAGTCCAAATATGTAAAGATGAAGGCATGATCTTGTACAACAAAACAAGGTACAGGTTATCAACAGTTGGTCTTAACCAATAAAGAAGGAAATACAGAAAAATGAAATGCTAACCCATACCTAGTGTTCAAGAACAGAGGAGTAAGTACTAACCAAGCATGTGCTGGTTAGCATGGCTCCACATCATTCAGTCCAGATCATCACCAATTCTGGCCAGAGTTCCTTTACCAGTCCCCTCTCTGACACTTGTTATATGGTTAACTTGAACCATGTCCTCTCACCTTGTAGGTTCTACTCCACTTATGTGACCATGAGGGAGGTACTCTCAGTGTTTTGTGTATCCCACTTTTCATTTCATGCAGCACCTACCTGAGAGGGATTTTTCTGGGGAACCAGAAATGATGCAGTAGCTCTGTCTTCTAAGATCTATTACTTCTAGAAACTGGCATGTCTTGTTGACCAGGAGCTGATCATCATGCACGTAGTACAAATCACCACTAAGCATGGTCTGAGTTTTTAAAATCAGTTACTCCATTAATTCAACAAACATTGCATGCATACTTTCTAATTGTCTGCAAGTGTGATCTGTGTAGCAGTCTGCAGGATGTGAGGATAGTGGTGCCTTGTGAGCCCAGATTTTAGGGTCCAACTGGCCATGATTTCATTTTGGACTGGAATTCTGGGTGGTTCCCCTTGGAAATGTTGCTTCTGTGAACAACATCTTTTGAGCTCAGTTTCCTCACCTGAAAATAAATTGGAGATACTACAGCTTCTTTGTGTGATGGCTGTGAAACTGCTATAAAAATTAGAGCCAATATCAACAATTATGGATAGTAACTTTATCTATCATCTATCTATCTATCTATCTATCTATCTATCTATCTATCTATCTATCATCTATCATCATCATCATCTATCTATCATCTGTCATCTATCTATCTATCTATCTATCTATCTATCTATCTATCTATCTAACTATCTATCATCTATCTTTCTATCTATCTACCAGGGGCCAGATTTAGTGTGTGTGGAAACCTGGCCCCTGATAGATAAGCATAAGAAGTGGAGGATATTTGAATCATTCTTTCAAAAAGCTTTAAGTCTAGTATGGCAAATACACATAAATACCAGTAACATAGGATGAAAAATTTATTAGTGATACATATAAGATAGAATCAGGATTCATAGTAGTATATAATTAACTCTCTGGAATCAGGGATGACTTTGCAGAGGAGATGATGTTTGATGAGGGTTCCTAAATAATTAGTAGGAATTCATCAGGCAAGCAGAGGAGGGAAGTGCATTCCATGCAAAGCTAGCAGAATTTCTAAGAGTAAAGAGGCATGAAATATTATACCATATTTGCTTAACTATATGCAATTAAATTTCACAAAAAGATAAGGATATAGGGACAAGAGAATTTTCAAAACCATGGATCTAAATGGAATAAATTCAAGATGGCTAGTGAAAAATGGGTCTACTAAAACTTTGTTGTAAAATATATGTTTCTGGTATTGGTATGAGTGAATTCTGTTCCATGGTGCTTGCTCCCCACTACTGTCAGTCGTCCTGTAGATTGGCTCCCTGGGCTTCCGTCATTCAAAGAGAATGTAGAAAGCAGGTCCTGAAGTGCCCAGAGACCCCATGTTCACCTCTCATCTCCTCCTCACGAATCACTTTGGCATCAGGAGCTCCCTTTGAAGTCTGAGAGAGTACTGGGCCCTGTTCCAGAGGCTGCTGATTTCCTTTTTCCTAATTAAGTTTCCAAGTTCCTTGAGAAAGAGTATTATAGCAAACTGAGGTGATTCATGCATGCCTCAGAAAATATGAATGTGTGGAAGGCAGTGGAAATGGGAACTCCCTATTGTTTGTCTAATAAAACTGGAAGTAATTGAAAAACCCAGTGGCTTTACATTTCAACTTAACTTATTCATAAATTATATGTAGATTTAAATTGTTCTTAAGTATTCTGATAAAAAGACATGACTAAACATAAAAATTAAAATGGGAAATGCTGAAATAATTCTCTTTTCTCTCATACTTAAGTTTACATACCTTTAAAAAAAATAAGCAAAAACACCCAACACTCTTCCAGAATTATAATAGGTATTTAATGTTTTAATGGTTCTGCTGCTTCCAAAATGCTCTAGTGGTATGTTATGGATAAATTGTGGAAACGTAATAAACTACTTGTCAGGAAGAATAAAGGTGTGATAATCTTTTACACAAAGAATCTCAGAAGAATTTGAATTCAATTGAATTAAATTGAATCATGACAAATTTTTTAAGTTGATGATAAACAGACTTTAGTGAGTAAAACATCCACCAAAATATATAGATATTATTTTGGACATTGAGCAAATCTTAAGGAATTGCATACATATATTCAGAACGTACAGAAGATTGATGTGAATAATTAAATTAAATAGCATAAAAAAGCCTAGCAATATAATTTCTCTACTCCAACGCAGTTTTTATTTTCTAAATTTATAAAGGTTAGGTCTAACCGTCTGCTTCACATAGGCACAAGAACAAAAAGAATTGTAGTCTCCCATGAAATAATTCTCAGAAGGCAGATTCAGATGGGACACTTGGTTCACTTAACTGTGCAAGAGACTTGCAATGGATATTAAAGCGCCCCGAAGAACTCAAAAGTTCATGGGGCGCCTGGGTGGCTCAGTCGTTAAGTGTCTGCCTTCGGCTCAGGTCATGATCCCAGCGTCCTGGGATCGAGCCCCACATCGGGCTCTCTGCTCCGCGGGAAGCCTGCTTCTCCTTCTCCCACTCCCCCTGCTTGTGTTCCCTCTCTCGCTGTGTCTCTCTCTGTCAAATAAATAAATAAAATCTTTAAAAAAATAAAAATAAAAAAAATTAAAAAAACCTGCTTTAAAAAAAAAAAAAAAGAACTCGAAAGTTCCCAGACTTGATTCCTGAGCAAGTGTCCCATCGTGTCTTCGACACAAGTATGTTTCTGAATAGGCAAGTTATACACAAAATGGACATGTGCTTTATTCGCACAGGTTCCAGTTCTGGTTGAGCTGGTTGTCATTGAGTCCAAGGGCACAGAGGTCAGTTGGGCTTTGTTTTTGGCAAGATAGGATTAGGTTTCCTGCTTGGGGGGAGTCACCTGACTTCTCTGAATCAAGAAAATAGGGAGTCGAGGGGCGCCTGGGTGGCTCAGTTGGTTAAGCAGCTGCCTTCGGCTCAGGTCATGATCCCAGGGTCCTGGGATCGAGCCCCGCATCGGGCTCCCTGCTCGCTGGGGAGCCTGCTTCTCCCTCTCCCTCCGCCTGCCTCTCTGCCTACTTGTTCTCTCTATCTCTCTGTCAAATAAATAAATAAAATCTTTAAAAAAAAAAAAAGAAAAGAAAATAGGGAGTCGACAGCTTTTTTCATAGGTGATAGGCGTAGGTACAAGAAATACTTCGTGGGGAGGAAGAGGATCTGGCCAGAGGGGGAGTGAGGGAAGTCGAGAATTTTTACTGCTGTGGTTCTAGGATTAACAGAGGGAATAGAGATAAGCGCTAGACTCCTGAATGTTGTGTTGCACTTGAACCCTGAAAAGAACACTATTGATCATCAAAATTAGCTGAAGCCCTGGAGGTACCTGCTTACACCAAAGTGTTCTTGCCAAGCCATTCTGAAGGATAGTTATGCTTCCAAGTGTGTCAGAAACATAGGTATAAAGACCTGGAAGAGATGCAGAATGTGAAGAAGAGGATGATGATCTTCACTCAAGAATATTGTATTGATTACCATGCAGCTAGCCACTAATTGGAGTCCCCTGGGGTCTCAGGGCAGAATTTCTTGCTCTTGGCCACCAATGAAAGGGCACGTCAACTCAAAAAAATAGGATTTGGCTATGGTTGTGCTTTCCAAAGAAGTAAGTCAGATGAAACCAATGAGTGAAATGGACTTGTATTTTGAGATTTTAAAAACAAAGAACACAAGTACACTACTTAGCTTGTGTTGAAAGCACACTGTAAAAATCATTGAAGGCATCCATATCATAGAACAAATTATTGACAAAATTTCACTGTTAAGAAACTTTGAGTAGTATTCATTTTTTATTATATTGGTAACAACTGTAATATATCCAAAGTGGTGTATTCAAGTGTGTATTGTTGGGAAAGACTCAATTGAACAAAACTCAATACCTTGTGGCATCCTACCCATCCTCTAAATGTTATGGACAACAGAGGTAACAACTTTCTTCTAGAGTAATGATAGCCAAAGGAGACAGGATCAAAGTTATCAGAACTAACTCAATAAATACTTGTCAGTATAAAAATACTTTCTTATTCCTCTATAGACCTTTTTACCCTAATGAATTTTAAAATATCCTATTTGTTTCCTGACTTACATGGATTTTTTTGGAGCAATTTATTTACTAAAAGTACCTCAGTTAAATATGTATACACATATGTGACTATGTACCTACCTATCCAGAATCTCCTGTATTAAATATCTGTATGAAGTGTTAGAAATTTTGAAAGTAGAAAGAGAAATGTCCTTTTTTTTTTTGTTAAAATTGGATACCCCATTCTTCAGTTTGTGCCTTCTGTTCCTTTTTCAGATAAATCCTTTCTAGTTATTCACTCAGCTGTTCTTCCCAGCACTCCATTCACATAAGCAACTTGGGAATTACTCTCCTCTTGAAAAGCCTAGAGCTATAATTCCCAGCATAGTCTCTAAAATCAGAGAGGGCAGTTGGCAGCCTCACTACTTGATCAAAATAAAAAAAAAAAATATTTGAAAGGGTTTAAAGGTCAAAATACATTCTCCATGTTGTTGATCCACAATGGATGAGCACACTGATCAGAGGTGAAGGCTAGCTTCCCCTCCCCCAAAGGTAATACAGCCACAAAAGGAAAGTATTCTTTATCAGTAGTGGAAAACAAATGGATTAGTTAGGGCTTATGTATGCCTGAAAATCAAATATGGTATTAAAGAAAATTAATATTACACACAATTAATGGAAAAGCACGGTAATGAAACAGAGCACATAGCTAGTCACAATGAGGTGGTTTAGGATAATGAATATTGATACCAAATAACCAGACTATACTCCCGGGATTGGAGTTAAAATCGGTTCCAGGCCCTACTGTAACAGTACAAAAGGAAATTTTATTTCTGAAGAACTAATATTATGTCATTATTTGCCTAGTTGGATTCTCTCAGGAACCACTTGAATTATTACTTTTTGGGACACAGAGAAACAAAGATAAACTTCTAAGAGGACTGTATGGTTTTCTGTTGGGAAATATGGTAGAGCCTATAGAACATGGTCAGTAAATAATCACTCCTGAATCTGATTTTTTAAAAACAAAAAGATTTTATTTCAATTCTGAAATTAGCATCATCGTAACATATAGACTTTGTGTTAAATAACTACTGTGAAGATAAGACAAATCAGGAAAAACATTTGGCTTACAAGGAAACATCAAGAGAGCTTGGGCAATATCAGGATCTGGATCTGACATTTGAAGGCTCCCATGTGTAGGTAGAATTAAGACTTTTCAGGTTCATTTTTCTAGTTAATTTTCTCCAACCTCTATACTTTTTATTTCTGATCATAGCAGGAGGCAGATGCCAAATCTTATAAGAAAGGCTGTTCACAGGGTATTTCTAGCCTGTCTGAAAATAGGAAGTGCTAGAAATTTCAAAAGGAAGTCAGTTCTTGTTAGCTTTCGGATTCAATTTTTGCAGACCAAAGTGATTTGGATAATTAAAGTCTGGGATAAAACAATAAAATCATAATTATTAGCAAAGGTAGTGCTAATCAATGTGAGGAGGCAGTAGAGTGTAATGAAAGACCACTGGACCATGGATTAAGAAACCAGGAATTTCTTTTAAGTCTGAAATTTGCCATGAGATCTTGGACAAAACATTTAACTTCTCTTAGGCTCAATTTTGCAATCTTTAAGATGAGGAGTTTAGACTAAACCGTGGTTCATATATTTAACTGCATAATAGTTTATTCAAAATAAATATTATGCGGATATCAAATAGTAAAAATGGATAAAAATGGAAACACTCTTTGAAGAGAGGACATTGTCACATAGTATGTGTTCAGTAAATTCTTCTTGAATGACTCTCAAACTCCTTTAAGAGGCAAGTGGGGAACTCCATAGAATATCTCGGCTAAATTATTTATGAAAATTTGAATAAGCAGTAAAGGCCTTTCTGACATAGAAATATCCAAAGAGAAAGAGAGAAACCTTGGGAAAATTACTGCTAAAATGGAGTACATGTATGATCTTTCTTAGATAACTAGAAGGTTGCAGCCATTGGCATGCTTTGGTTGCCAGAAATAGAAAGCATGATGCAAACTGATTTGAGCAAATTGAGTAATATACTGGCTAATGTAATTAATCATAGTAGACCTAGCTTCAAGACAGGCTTAATCCAGAGGTCTCCGGTTGTTAAGCTTAGGCTTTCTTTCTCTGCTTTTCCTCAGCATCATCTTCCTCTGTGTGTGCTCATTATCTCTGGACAAATGCCCTTCTTGGTAGTATCATAACTGCAGTTCAGACCTTAAATCTATAGCACACTATGCAGATAAATAAACTACCTCTTCTCTGGTAGCCCCCAAAGAAGAAAGAGGCAGTTTCTTTCCCAGAGGCCCCTCAGTAAGCATTTCAGTCTTATTGGCCTAAATTGTAACACGTGTTCATCCATAGAAAATCCCAGAGGGATGGAACACAGTGATGGACCTAAGTCAAGGCTCACCCATTCAGTGGGGCATGAGGGCAATCCCACCCAAAGGATGCAGCTGGGAATTTATAGAAAGAGAAGAAAGAAAGGCCTTTCAACAAATGTGCAGTCCAGTTCAGCTACTAACATTACTAATTTAATGCATCACCATGTTTCTCCATATAGAGCAAGTGAAGGATTTTTTTGGAAAAAAAAATGTATGCCCACATCTGATCAATACTCTCTCGTGTCATCTTATTAAAAGTCACATGGACCATGAGCTGTTGGGTGGAAGAACAGGGTCCTAATTCAAAGAATTGAATAGGAGCTAACTTGCGTGTATCAAAAATATACACAGACCACAAATTCACAGCACAAGTCTTTATTTGTTCTTTATTTACACATCATTCTAGCAAAGTACTTAGTATTGCACATGAATGGATTACATATTAAAGAGCTTTAAATTTACAATGTTATTAATGTATTGTTTTGATATTCTTCATAAATAATTAGGGGACCCCCATAATTTCATGTGAAGAAAACTGGGAAATAAAATTAGCACTTACTGGAAAAAAGAGAAGTACATGGAGAATAAACGTTGGGAAAAAATAAGAGCAGATTCACTGGCAAAGCCTCATGACAAGGAGCTCATTGACATCACTCCGTCAATCACCTGCGTGGGGGAGAGAGAACACATGCTTGCCTCAGGTACAGCCCAGCATAAATCCAAGAGGCAGTTAGTAAACATGCTCACTAATTGTAAGGACTAATCCCCACTTTTTCTGAAACCCAATCAGCCTGCTCATGCCCTGAAGATGAACTAAATTGCGATTTTTAGTCACACTGGAAAAAATCACCGGTTGCTGTCTAAGACTTTATCCAAACCACACATGCAAGAGATAACCCGTTGAAAACCTGCCTTTTGCTCCCAGTTTTATTAGGTGCTGTGAGAAAATCTAAGGGAGAGTTGAAATGTGAAGAGCTTTATTTTATTTTTTTGCAAATATGGTATGTTTGGTGTAAAATTCTACTGCAGAAATAAATATCTGGCTCTTTGAAGATATTAATTGGTCTCATTATGTAAGAGAATGGCAGGTACTGATATGGGAATTGCTGTTAAAAATCCAGAGACAATGTACACCTTTCTTTGAATATGTAGTTCAAAATAGTGAGAAAATCTTGAACTGTGTGGCGGCAGAATGCCAAAGGAATACGCGGAAGCATTATGCCAGAGAGAGGGGAAATGGCCCTTGGTTGTAGAACCTTAGGGGCCATGGAGGGGCCAAAATGTGCTCATGACTGTTGGGTACACCTTGGTGATAACGGGTGATGAGTAGGGGTCCTGGTGAAGCCCCCACGACAATCCCACTCTTCCTCTAGATGAGGGATATATTAAGCGGAGTTTTGGTCTTCTGACCTAGGAGGGATTTTTTTAAAGCTTTGCTCAGGCTTGCTAAGAGACTTCGCCCTATTTCAAATGACTAAAATCCTGCAGATTTCAATGTTAACAGCTTTATGGGCAGCAGCACAGGTAACATCAATGCTGGCACATGAGACCCTGGTTTCTCAGCTGGCTCCTTGACTGACCAGTGAACGAGTTCCACAAACAATTAAATCTTTCTGAGCCCCAGTTTTTCTATCTGTGTAGTAAAGAGATCAATACACTGGCTGCAGGGTTTTCGAGCTTTTAAATGAAAAGCATATAAAGTATCTGATGGGATATCTGGTGCAGGGCTGTTTGGAAAATGCTCATTCTCTTCCCTTTCCTCCTGTATTTTATTCCAACACAGATTATTTTCTGATTTTGAGCCAGTGATGCCAGGTAGAGATGACTGAGAAGTAAAGCTGAAGATAAAAGCAAAGCAAAGAGCCCATGTGAGAGATTTATTATTTCATTTTTGGGGGATGGATTATTTGGATATTTCAGGACAAGAGAAAATCCCTGCTTTATGGTTGCTATAAATGAGATAGTTCTTGAGCCATAGGCTTCCCTCCTGGTTCATAAACCTCTTGGATGGCAGTCAGAAGAGGTGATCAGCAAGGATTTGGGGGTGACACCGAGGCCAGGAGGACAGCTTGAAGAGGAACATTTCAGGTTTTAGCAGCGGTTCATATTTTGTACATGCAGAAAGCACTACTCAAAAAGTTAAAACTGAACAACACTATAAAGAAGGGCCCCTTCAGTGTTGGATGCTGAGTGTAAATTCCCATGTCTGCTTCGTCTGGTGTCAGCTCCCTTGGTAGGGCATTTTGATTCATGCAGGAAACAGATACTCATCAGGAAGGCTAAAACTATCTTTATAAATTAATTGTATTTTCTTATTTTATTTAGATTGGCCTATGTTATGGACTGAATGTTTGTGTTCCTTCAAAATTCATGTGTTGAACCCCAAGTCCCCAATGTGATATTTGGAGGCAGAGTCTTCAGGGGGCGGAATTAGTGGTAACCATGGCCATGAGGTTGGGGTCATGGTTCAATGGGATTAGTGCCCTTATAAGATTCCAGAGAGCATTCATTCTCTCTTTCCCTCTTTCTCTCTCTCTCTCTCTCTCTTGCTCTCTAGCTCTCTCTTCACCCTCATTCACTCCCCCTTACCCCCACCCCATCTCTCTCTCTCCATGCACATGCACTAAGGAAAAGCCATGTAAGAGCACAGCAAGAAGGCAGCAGTCTATAAGCCCAAAGAGAGCCCTCACCAAGAATTGAATCAACTGGTGCCTTGATCTTAGACTTCCCAGCCTCCAGAACTGTGAAAAATAAATTCCTGTTGTTTAAGCCATCAGTCTGTGGTATTTTGTTATAGAAACTCAGGAAAACTAATATATAAAGCCTATCTACTTTGAGAGTTATAATAATAAAAATTCTCACTTTCTAAAATCTATGCTATAAAATTTGAACTGTTCTGTTTCTTGGAAATGAATAACCACCAGCTGTATGAGGTTCATTATGTCCAAAGTCTTTAGCCTGACATGATCCGATCCCAAATGACTTTCTAGCTCCATTTCTCCCTCCCTCCCCTCTGTGTTGCAGGCAAGCCAGGCTGCTCCCTCTCCCCTCTCTTCAGTGTGTCCACTTGCTCCTTCTGTTCTCCATTAACAATGCCTTTCTTTCATATCTGGCAATGCCAAGCCTACCTCCTTGCAAATGCTCCTTCTTTTATAAAGCCCTTCCTTATATCTTTTACCACTCTAAAGTAGACCCCACCCAAAGGTAAAATGTCAGAAAGGGGGCGCATGGGTGGCTCAGTTGGCTAGGAGTCTCCCTTCAGCTCAGGTCATGATCCCAGAGTTCTAGGATCAAGTCTGCACCCCCCCCCCCCAGGTTCTCTCTCTCTCTAAAATAAATAAAATCTTTAAAAAATGTCAGAAGGGAACAAACATTGATTTGGGGGTTTACATCTCCATTCCACCTTTTCTAGTTTAATGTTCCATGATGATAGCTTCATCTTTCTGTGAAAAAAAGCTTATCTAGCTTGCCATAAGGTTGAATGATATGCATTCCTTGTGCCGAGCACAGTATTTGGCAATTAGCAGGGACTCAACTTATAAATACTATTCTTTTCTTTGCTTTTTTCCCCTGAAGTCTTACCTTGAAAAAACATATTTCAAATGCCTGCTTTCCACTTCCTAAACTCCTTCCTAGAAGAATACCAATGTGCAAGGAGTAGGTAACAGCATCTGTAATACTTAACTCCCCTTTCTCCACTCTTACCACCCCGTGCAGAAAAAAGAAAACAAAACAAAACAAAACAAAACAGGAAAACAAGACAAACTAAGGAAATCTCCTACTGGACAAATATTGTCCCTGAACTAAGAGACAGAGAGGGAAGTAGAAGTTGGAGATAAACACTTGAGTAGAGCTATCTGCAGAACAGGGCAGGGTATCTGTGAGTAGGTCATGTGTCCCCAATGTAATAAGGGAGCAGAGAGTCAGAAGCTGATTGGCAAAACAAGAAAAATGAAGTAAACACACAGAAAGAAGCTGAGAAACCAAGAGTCAGGGGAGGCATAGAGGCTGGTCCCTAAAGCCAACTTGGTGTCTGTTCTTCACTCATCCATTTATTTATCCAATTATTCTACAAATATTTACTAAGAGCTTGCCATGGACAAGTCTAGAGGGGAAAGAGAATATAAACAAAGGCATATACAAGTTGAGGTGTTGATAAATGCTATGAGCAAAGATAAAGTAGGGTAAAGCAGATAGGTACAAGGAACAGGATAAGTGTTATTTTATAGCAGGTTTCAAGGAGGGCATCTATGATAGGTGACACTGAGCAAAAGCCCGAATGGGGAAGCAGCGAGCTGTGATATCTGGGAAGGAACATTCCCCTGCTTCAATGCTTTGAGGCAAGAGGGCACTTAGCATACTGGCATTATAGCCAGGAGGATGACAAGGCTGGGATGGAGAGAGGCCTGGAGTCAGAGAAGAGAGACAGGTGATAGGCCATGTGGGGTCTGTGTCCTCAGAGTCTGCTTTGTTTTTTCCCCTGACCCTGGGTTCTTGTAAGACCAGTCTGCTTTCTTCAAAAGAAGACTTTCTTGTTTTAATTGAGCAGATTTGAATGGAGTTTGGATCTTTGAAACAAAAGATATTTCTATGGAAACATATTTCTTTAAGCTTTTTTCAGTTTCTGTTATCCTGTGACTTGGTCTCAGTCTTTTTGTGACCTCATGTCCCTCAGGTATGATATTCACAAGTGCTTCTCAGATTTGTTCTGTTTTGTTTTCCCCTCTGGATAAGGCAGGGAGGCTAGACAGGGATGGAGTTGGGTGTTTCTTATCCCTTGGAGAGGGAGGCTCTGGTAAAACCCCAAAAGTTTAGGCTCTGGTGAAGATTTCTCCTGAGGACAGGCCTTTTCAAGAATAGAAGGTTCTGGCATATTCAAAACGGTTCCTTTTTTCTTTCCCTTGCCAGAAGCATAAGGGGATTTTTCTCCAGTCTTCACTGTGATAAACTGGTAGAGCTCCTGGAGATAGAACTCAAAAAAAGTGTAGGGGTCTCTTATAACTAGGTCCCCCCAGAATTCATACTCTCACTTGGAGCCTCCAGCAGCCTCTCAGTTATGGCTTAGATTTCCTATTCTGGTTTCTGCTCCTGAGCTTCCACTGCACTAAGTTGTGATTATCTGCATTGTTAGTCTGACTCTAGGGGCACAGGACAGCAGTTTGCCCTGTGACCTCAGTTCTCCGGTGGATCTAAGAAAAGTAGTTGATTTCCAGTTTCTTTAGCTCTTTTTCTTCTGTGGATGGGAGAGAAATGAAATGGACAAATTACTAGGAAGACACAGACTAACAAAACTGACTCAAAAAGAAATAGAATATCTAAATAGACTTAAAACAAGTAAACAGATTGAATCAATAATCAAAAAATGTTTAAAAAAAAAAAAGCCCAGGGCTTGATGACTTCATAAGTGAATTATATCAAGCTTTTAAAGAAGAATTAATACTAATACTTCTCAAACCCTTCCAAAAAATAGAAAGAACAATTCTTAACTCATTCTTTGTGGCCAGTATTACCCTGATAACAAAATCAGACATTCATTTTTAGTTTATATTTGTCTTAAAACTGTGTATGCAGTATCTCCCTTCTGTATTAGAGTGGAATTGTCCCACCTTGGAGATCATATATATCAGCCTGTGTGCCTCTTCTGAGCATAATATTGTTGGGTTCAATGAATAAGTAAAATGTGTATAACATTTTTTTTTTTTTGGTTCATACATTTATATTCTGACTTTTGCCTGTGTATGTAGGGAAGAGAATGGCAGAGAATCAAAATGTAAAAATTAAATAAATAAAGGGTCTAGAGGACGGTTTGTAATTTCATCTCATGGATGCCTCCTTGGACATTTTTCAAAGCTCAAGTGTGTATGTTTGACATATACATATTTACTGCTCTCTTCAAGAGACCTTCAAAACTCTTCCCTAAAAGGTGAGAATGTCAGAGAGAACTGGAGGAAGGTGAAAATTGGGTTTAGAGTAATGATTAAAAATTAAATCCTTGTGTCAATATTGGATAAAGTGTTTTACAGGGTGATATTTCGAGTAATCAGATATAAAAGTTAAAATTTTGGGATTTTGAAGGGGAAGGGGAATAAACTAAGTGAGCAAAATAAGTCAGCATTTACAGAAATCCCTTAGAGTATCCCCTTCCAAAGTCGAAAATCTTAAAGATCAAAGAAAAAAGTTAATTCGATTTATTCCTAAAATGGACATTACTATTTCTTTTTCATCTTTCTTGAACTGTCTAACTACTAAGTGTTACCTTTTGGCAAGGATAAGTTGTTTTCTTTTAGCAAAAAGTGCAGGTTTAAAAAAATAATGCTGGTTTCCTACTAGTCCTAATCAAGCAGATTTTATTTTCCTCATCCCATTCATTGACTTGTTCTTTCTTTCACTCAGCTTCTCCTTCTTCTTAACTTTTCTTACCTCTTTTCTCTCAAACAAGTCACAGCTTGCCAGCTATTATCACCTTCTGAGACGATCCCTGGCAAAAATGGTCTGAACCTTGGTAACCTAACAAGAATTCTCAGGGTGTTCTCGAGCCACTGTCCTTACCCATTATGCCATCTGATTAGCAAGGCCATACTCAGGCACATGCTGGGCTCTCAGAAAAATAGGTCTTTACAGTGTGGTATAATTAAGAGAGAACAGAACTTGGAGTCAGAAAACCTGTTTTGAATCCTGTCTCTGTGACTTTACCAGTTATGTGCATCTGATAAAATCACAGTCCCACTGAGCTTCATCTTCCTCCCCTGAAAACTGGATATTAATGACATCTAACTCAGTGGGGACTTTGAAGACCAAATGAGAGAATACAGAGCTCTCGTATGGGACAGTTTTGTGCACCTACATAACAATGTGTATATCATTGTAAAATCGGGCTCTTCATGGGTTCCACTATCCCAAATTGCTACTCTTCATTTACAGTTTGAGAAGCAGAGGAAATAATGATAGTAATAGTAGTAGTAATAATAATAATAATAATCTCCTTGATAACAATGGTGGCTACTGCTTTTTTAAGAGCTTGCTTGTCACCACATGTTACTCCCTATATTTTACATATATTATTTCAGTAAATCTTCAGAAGAACCCAATGAGGTAGAAGCTGAGACTCAGAAAATTTAGGGTCACAAAGCCAGTGCATTGCCAAACTGAGATTTGAACCTGTATCTTCTCTGACACTAAAGCTTGTGTTCTAATAACTATGTAACTTGTTTCCTGACAGCCATTCTGTTTTCTCCCAGCTGCATCTCTGAGATCTACTTCTGTCCTTTGGCAGGAAAGCTGCACTCACCCTTACACACGCAGAGGGGAGAATGGGAGGCTTGTATAAGGGACAATGACTAAAGAACATGCCTGTGCTGAAGAAGTGGTGGTGTCTCCTCAGACAGGGAGGGGGTAATCATTAGTAGTATCACCGCATTTTGTCTTTTGGAAGCATGGGTCTTATCTTTAGGCTATCTCTGCTGAGAAAGCTAAAGTCAAGTGTGCCAAATTATGGTAGCTGTCATTTTTGGTCTTCCTAGCACATTTTCCAATACATTTTCTTCTGATTATAGCATCCCTTTCTGTTTGCAGAATTCCTTCCCATTCCTTGAGGTTCCAATGGAGCTATCATATGGAAGCAGCCCAAATGTCCATTGATAGATGAATGGATGAAGAAGTAGTATATGTATATATACAATGGAATATTATTCAGCCATAAAAAGAATGAATTCTTGCCATTTGCAACAACATGGATGGAACTAGAGTGTATTATGCTAAGCGAAATAAGTCAGTCAGAGAAAGACAAATACCATATGATCTCACTCATATGTGGAATTTAAGAGGCAAAACAAACAAGTGAAAGAGAGAGAGAGACACAAACCAAGAAACATACTCTTAATTAGAGAGAACAAACATGGGTACAAGAGGGGAGGTGGGGGGGGATGGTTGAAATAGTTGATGGGGATTAAGGAGTACACTTGCTGTAATGTATGGAATTGTTGAATCACTATATTGTGCACCTGAAATTAATATAGCATTGTATGTTAACTACACTAGAATTAAAATAGAAAACTTAATTTAAAAAAGAATATGCAAATTATAAGATGTTTCCACTCCAAGACAAAATAAATTTGTGTTGTAAATAAGGGACTGTATTTTCTCCCTGGACTTCTGTAATTGTTACTTAAAAAAAAAAAAATCAGCCATAGCTATAGGAGAAAAATACTCAAGTGACAAAATATTTTAATATGCTAACCATCCAGATATAGATAAAGAATCTCTGTGTATTTATTCTTACCACTAGCCTGAGGCTTATAGAGAAATCTTGCTTGAGAGGTGTTTATTATTCTTCCCAGACCCCACGCCAAAGGCCATAGCATAAAGCTTACAGATTGTTTTAGAAAGTTATTTAGTGGTGATGGTGGGGGTTATGAGGACAAGTCTCAAAACTCTGAAGGTGAGTTTTGATCTCATTTAAAGTACAGTCCAAACAGAAACTTAGTGAATCACATCAAATTAACAACATGAGGCAACACAAGACCAATTTCTACATTTTAATTTTTTCTTCTTCTCCCACAGTGGAATGCTATTAAAGAATGCTGTTAGAGCCTAATGATGTAGATCTTGATGCTCTGGCCAGGTAAGACAGCAAGTCATGGGAGATTTTACTTTTTCTGAGAAAAACAGAGATTACGGAGAAGATCAGACTTAAAGAAGAGAACTCATACCATCACCTTCAGGCTTTTAGACTCATCTAATATATTTGAGATTTTGGTAAGCATATAACAATTCTACATTTCCATTTTGAATTCTTAGCATTAACTGTATTTTCTGTTCTCGAGGGCTTCTTTGCTGACTTAGGCAGTTGCAGTGGGAAGGTCCATGAATTTGGTCAAAAGACAACTAGCTCTGTGATTTTCACCTCTTTAGTCTTCACTCACTTCATTGATAAAGTTATAAGTCACTTATACAGTTTCACTAAACTAACTTTCTGCTAATACAAATACCAATGTGAATCCCAAAGAATGGCACTTTGTATTCCTCTCACTTCTACAGAATCAGCTCATTCTTCATTAACATTTCAGCATAGTTCTGGCATTTAATAAACATGAGTGGTTGTTTTCTTGGCCTAAGTGATCATGACAGTCTAGTTGATTTGTGTTCATAAAATGTAAGAAATATACTTTTCTACCACCATTCCAAGGAGAGATGCTGACATGTAATTCATTGATTTGACTTATGATGAAACACATGAAAAAAATAGTACACTGAAGCATATTTAAGTGCATTTATAAACGCTCAGTGAGATTTGATTGAAATGTATGGCTTTCTGCATGCTAATAATTTAGTAAACACTATTATATATACAGATATTGGTTTCCAAAGTTAGACAGTCTACACTAATATTTCAAAATCATGGGTAGAAGGGGATGCCTACATAGTCTACATATTTTTCCCATGACCTTTAAGCTGCTGAAGAAAGATAAGGATTTCTTTGAAATAACAGCCAGAAAGGGAAGAGTGGATAATAAAAAACTGATTAAAGCAACTCATCCATCAACTCTTCAGTCCTGGCCAAATCCTGACCAGTTAAAACACGCTGCAAAATAGATTTGGTAGATCTTACAGATTTTTACAAGCTGTGCATAAAATTGTTCATGTGAATGAGAATTTTTCATAGCTTAAATAATTTATATTTATTTGTATAAATTGCATATATAGTAAATCACTTATGTATCATAGCAACTGGATGATATAAATACTATTGTTATTTTCATTGTCCAGATAACTAAAGGAGAAAATAGCTTTCAAAGGTCATATGCTCCACGGTACAGAGCCTGATGATGAACCCAGGTCACAAAGCTCTAGCACCATGCTTGTGACCTTGAGGCCATGGTGCCTCTCACCATGAGGAGGAGAACTAGGATTGCCTTTGGAGGATCATAGTTTGTAAGTTGTATATGAGTATTTTAGAACGGTTTCCATTGAGTGCTGTTTAAAGGGAGATACCATAGAGTCGTTGCTTTCTCTAGGACGTCCCTGGTGGATGGGAAGAATGTTGAGGCTGCATGCAGAGGAGATCACAGCAGGGAAGATTTGAGCTGCCTGGCTAAGTGGTAGTGGGCTCAAATGAACAAAGTATTCTAGTGACACAGGAGGATCCTGGTGGGTAGAAGTGTATGGGCTTAAATGTCAGTGAATGTAGGCCAGGGGCATAAATGTCTAGAGCCTAGAGATTGTGCAAGAAATTGTGTTTTGTTGGTCATTCACAATGACGGAGAGTAAGCTCATGGGAAATAGATGTTACGTATTCATCTGCAAAAAGCCAGAGATTTTCTTCACCAATTAAAATCCGGAAGTAGTCATCACACTCTGCTCAGGGGGACAGGTTGGGCCAGATGTCCAAGAAGCAGATCTCAGGGCACCAATCAAGGGGATGGCCGGGCCTGCGGAGAAGCTGGTGGGTAAAGTGAGGTGTCAAGCTATAGGAGGTCTAAATGCCGACGGGACCAGGGGATTTAAAGTCATGTGGTGTGGAGGCTTGGATTCCCCTCAAATTTCACATGCATCATTCTGGGTGGTTTAATCAGTGTCACCGGGGAGCCAATACCCATTAATGAATGGCTCAATGCAAACAAAAAAACCGAAGTTCTGGAAAGCAGCCAGCGAACTAACTCTACTGAAACGCTGCTTGCAACTTCTCTGATGCTCCAGATGTGAGGCTAATGTATGACTGCAGATTCCGTACATAGGAATCACAATAAAGTGAACTGAAAATGGGGAACAGAAAACCTAAGAGTATATGCTGCTTTATAGTTCTGAGCCTCAGAAAAGATGGATGGAGTGCAGCTGGACATGAGGGCTACCAGAGATGGTGTGACTTTCCCTTTCTTTCTTTTCTTTGTCTTCTTTGTTGAAGAAAGCAGGATCAAAAATAGCAACAAGTTCAGCAAACAGCATCCACAGCTGCTAAGGAAAGAACAGCCTTAATTCAAAAGCGCTGTAGAAAGGGCAGCTGCTCACACTGGTCTTTCCAGCCTTCCTTGCCCACGTATTTAGCAACAGAGTCAGTGGCAGTATCTTTGAATGTAAAAGACGCTGATAGATATCTGGGATAGCTCCAATTCAGTTACATTTTCCTTAAGGAGAACTTACCAAATCCTTTTCCGTTATGCCCGAACTCAATTCTCTCTAGTTGTCCCAGATTTTTTGTTTTAATGTGGACTGCCTCAGCCTTTAAAATAGAAAGAAGTGGGGCTATTAAAATATAGAGAAGTCAGAGCATTATAAGTTGAGGTATTGGAGGGCACCTGGGTGGCTCAGTGGGTTAAGCCATTGACTCTTGGTTTCGGGTCATGATCTTGGGGTCATGAGATCCAGCCCCCTGTTGGGCTCTGTACTCACCGGGGAGTCTGAGATTCTCTCTCCCTCCCCCTCTGACCCTCACCCTGCTTGTGCACTCTCTCTACCTAAAAAAAATAAATAAATCTTTAAAAAAAAAGTTGAGGTCTTGGCTGGGTCAAGTTTGTGATTGCACCATATAGATGCATGCCAGGATGTTTTGTGTCTTCTCTCAGAGTTCCTATTCTCTTCTTTAAACATTGATAAATGCACTTTCCAAGTTATCAATGGACACATTTTAACTTTGAAGTGGGGGCAATAGAGCGATGAAGTCCCCACCCAGTCATGATTTGACAAATGCAGCCAGCAAACAGGCATTTGGTGGCACCAAACTTGTACAGTCTGTAGTGTTAGGGCCTGTGGAGGCACCACATAATGAAGACACCTGCCTTTCCCCTAGGAAGGTATGTACATTCAGACATAGGCATAGCCAGTGCACAAATAATTTATAACAGGGGGCAGCAAGGCAGAGTAGATGAAGCATGCACACACGGAGACACTTGCAAATGTTCTAATGGGACAGAAAGAGGAAGAATTTACATCTAGGAGAAGGAATCACGAAGTGTCTTGGAGGTGGACCTTAAAGAATTAGCAGGATTTTGACAGAGGAAGGTTGATGGATAGCATGGGGAGGAGTAAACTTTAGAAACCACAAAGTCCTCTAGTTTGGATATAAAAGAAAAAGCCAAAAGGGAAGGCTGAGCCCTGAATAAAGGGATTTGGATAGTACTATGAAGGCTTTTGAGCCACAAAGTGACATATTTAGAACCGTAGTTTAAGAAAATATCCACCATACTCAGATATTTTACTTTTTATTATTGTTGCCCTGGGAACACCGGAAGACCAGTGACAGGAAAGGATAAAAGAGAATAAGTGCTTTGCATTTTGTCATGTTGCTCGAACTCATCTCCCTTTTCAATCTGAAAATGTGAGATTACTTCTCATAATCTGATCGAAAAAGGAGGGCAATACATTTCAAATTAAAATCTCTCTTCTGGAATACTACAAACATATCAACAAGAAAAAAGAAGCATGATTCCATAGGCTGTCCTGATCATAATAATTAATACAACTCATTCTGACAAAAGTTGGGCAAGCGGTCATTATCTTGCTCTTCATCCTCAAGTGTCAGACCCTGGTCCTGTCCCAATACCATTGTGCTCTTCCCTGGCCTCCATCAAACCCCTACCATGTTCCTTATGTTCCTTCCTGGCCTCTTGCTCCAGTAGTTTGTCCATTGGAGTTTTGACACTTAAAAATATCTTTAGCAGGTGAGAAGACCTTCACTAGCCTTTGCGTTTTTCTTCCTTCCTCCTAATCTATTTTGGGAGAGATGGGCTTGAAATGTGGTTGTCAGGGTAAATATTGCTCATTAGGGAAGACAACCTTCAAGGATTTGGGAACTGATTAGCAATTTGATGTGGGAGGGAAACCAAGAAAATAGCCCCAGAAACTTCTCACAGACCTGTGTGACTATCACAGCAACAGCCCAGGAATCAAGGACAGAACAGGACTTGTGCCACTAGAGCAGATATTAAAAGACACGGACAATTAACTCTAAGGGACCAGTGTGAACCCTCGCCATCACCACAATATCCTATCTTGCCAGTCAAAACCTTGTCCTTTTTACCCAGCTTGCTCTTTTCCCTATACTCAGGTAACTACTTCAGTAGCCAAAACCATGTTTCTTAAAAAAGGAAAAAAGTAGCTGACATAAATATCAAGCATTACAAAGATTTCATTTAAATCAGAAAATGAGGGATGCCTGGGTGGCTCAGTCAGTTAAGCATCTGTCTTCAGCTCAGGTCATGATCCCAGGGTCCTGGGATCGAGCCCCATATCCAGCTCCGTGCTCAGCAGGGAGCCTGCTTCTCCCTCTGCTGCTCCCCCTGCTTGTGCTTTCTCTCTCTGACAAATAAATGAATAAAAATTTAAAAAGAGCGTATATAAAAAATAAATGAATCAGAAAATGAAGAGAATGATGGTATCTGTGTGCATAATGCTAACTTCTTTATTATGATAGACTTACCAACACTCATCACTGGTCTTTGGAAGGGCCTGAATGGTCCCGAGACCAGGGACATGAGCTCTCTTTCCCAGACAGTTCACTGCTTCCTGTGCCTTTAGCACCACTTGCATACATTTGAATTTCATACTCAGTCACACTGTGTCCAGGTCTTTTGCCTCCTGGGAATTAAGAATGATTTCAGCACCAGAGTCAGCTCCTCGTTTTTATCAATAATGGAAGAAACGGAGTTTTTTTTTCTTGAATTTCAGGTGTTTCAGTGTTCATAATGAATTTTCTGACAAGTAAATCAATATAGAAATAAGATTTGTTAGCACTTTAGCTGGCATGCATCAGAAAAACAGGTTAAACTCAGGTAATAAGCTAGAAAATGTGTCTTCTGAATAGCCCCCTGTTTTTCTAGGAGGACTAACCACTCCCCTACCATGCGGAATAGAGCTCAAACCTCGTCTTTTGACTTAGTGGAATGCATGAGTCACCTTTGCCCTATGCGGATCTATGTCCACCTAAGAGAAGGGCAGGCTTTCAGTATATGGGTGTGAGGGGGAAGCTCTTTCTGCCCAACTGCAAAGCCAGCTCCCTTCTACAGGAGACAGTCTCCTTCCTTCTCCACTTGATCTTAGCCAAGAGGCCAAGAAGCGACACAGTCTCCTTCCTTCTCAAGTAGATAGCTGTGCTCTCTTAAAGCTGGGTCACTTGTGCCAGAGGAGAGTCACCTGACAGACAGGTACAGTACTTAGATAGGAGTGACAGAGGATGTTTATTCTTTTCAGGGGTGTTTTGATTTTTTAAAAAATGTCTATTTTAAGTAACAATTGTTCCAAAATGATGACTCTTTTATCATAGAGCTCCAAGTACCTGGTTCTTGGGGTTGAGTGGGGTGGTAGGAGGTGGGGTTTTCCATTAGCTCATAAATCATGCTACCTCAGTCAGCTATTACGCTCAGCCCCATTAGGAGCCAGAGCATTGTTATTTGTTTGTTTGTTTGTTTTTGTTTTTAATTTATTTTATATAGAGAGAAATAGAGAGAGAGAGCAGAGGGAAGGGCAGAGGAGAGGGAGAGAGAATCCCAAGTAAACTCCGCACTGAGCACAGAGCCCAATGCGGAGCTTGATCTCACGACCCTGAGATTATGACCTCAGCAGAAATCAAGAGTTGGATGCTTAGCTTACTGAACCACCCAGGTGCCCCAGATCCACAGATATTGTTGACTCCTAGTCATCTTATCAGGAGGATTATCTAGGAATGGGTTGAAGCAAGGGACTGGTGTCACGGGCACTTCCAATTAAGCTCTGACTCTCACTGGCTCTGTGACCTCAAGATGGTGTGTGTCTCCTTAGCCTTAGTCTCCTAATCTATAAAATGAAGATAACAGCAACCATTTTTACTACAGTGATGGCAATGCAAATATGTACTATTAGTTATACGTCCTCACAGGAGTAGAAGCTCTAATCCCTGCCCTTCTCCCACCATAATCCTTTGTTAGAGGTCTGACATGAGTCAGGAGGCCACAGTTTGAGATAAAACATGAGAAAGTCTCGTTTCTACTTGAAAACCTGTTTTGGTGGGTCCCAAGCCTTTTGTATCTCTAATTAAAAAAAAAAATTTAATAGGGGTGCCTGGGTGGCTCAGTCGTTAAGCGTCTGCCTTCGGCTCAGGTCATGATCTCAGGGTCCTGGGATCGAGCCCCGCATCGGGCTCCCTGCTCTGCCGGAAGCCTGCTTCTCCCTCTCCCACTCCCCCTACTTGTGTTCCCTCTCTTCCTCTGTCCCTCTCTGCCAAATAAATAAATAGAATCTTTAAAAAAAATTTAATAATTCTCTTCTAGGATTATAAAGGGGCTTAGTGTGCCTCTCATTTGGAAGAAGAGATCTCCTTCATCACCACTCCTTTCCACCTTAAAATAAGAAGGAACAAAGACCAGGAAAAGGAGCCTAAGGAACAGGCATCTTCGACGTACTCTTAATCTAGTGCAAGACTGTAAATAGCTTTCCTCTCCTATACCACAGTGTTACATGGGGAAGGATTCTGAGGCCGTGATGGATTATCAGTGTTGGCAGGGGGTGTCTCATGGGGCTGCAGAGCACACAGCCCATGAATTTGCCCTCCCCTGATCTACTTAGATACCACCAGGCTCACAAGGGGAAGTTTCCAGATAGAAATTTGAGGCTAAAGCTGTGGTTTGATAATACAGCATACACTTTTGCCTTCACTGCTCTGTTGTGTTAATTTTTCCCAGGAACATACTGTGCTGTGGCCATGTTAGCCCATCCAGGATTTGGGATCCTGCCTTCTTCTTAAATCCCTTTTCCTTATGACAAATCTGGCATCGCTCAGCAAACCAAAGTTCAGCGTGTTCACCGGAGACTGAGTCCCTTGGGAGCTCCAAGCTGCAAAGGCAGCTGTACAACTAATTGGCACACTTTTGTTCAGGAGCGGAAAGCTTTGGGAGGGAAGCTGGTTCACAGGTGGGCTAAGGCAGCCTTACTGTAGATGCAAGAAGTTGCAGCCTGGCAGACTACAGGATCGGCACATCCCATATAGTTGCAGCAGAGAGAGGGATCCCTCTGGGGCCAGGCAGGCTTGCTTCAGAATAGGAGATCCTGAGGCGAGCCTCCAGTTGAGCCTTTTGGACACTGGTGAACGAAACACTGTTTTGCTTTTCCTTTCTCTCTCCTTTCCCAGGAAATGCAAAGCCATGCTGTGTTTTGGAGACTTTTGTTACAAATGCTCACAGGAATAAAGAGTGTTCTAGACCAGAGGTCTTTTTCAACTCAGGATTAAGGTATCAAGAAAGCAGAAGCTAAAGAGAGAGGCTAAAAAAGTGTTCTTTAAATATTTATTAAGGATGCTAAGGAGAATAAGAAGGCTTTGGGGAAGACCCAAGGGCTAGTGTTGCCTGCATTTAAAATTTCTAAAGTTTATCAGAAAAACAGTGTTTCTGAAGACATTCTCCTCAGATGAGGCAGTCTGCACAGTTGTGGGAATATTTTTGCAGTTAATCAATTATGGGAAACTTCCCCCAAATGCATTTTAAATTCGCTGGTGAGAGAGTCTTGATAACTGGGGTAAACAGAAAGGAAAATGACTTTCTCTTTTTCTTTCTCCCTTTTCCCCATGCACCTCCTCCTATCAACACTGCCTGCATTCTCCTGGACAGCTAATCATGGTACAGAGCTCTAGAAGGCAGCATGGTTTGGCTTCTGGTAACAGCCCTGTGCTGGGGAGACACTACTATATAAAGTTTTTTTGTTTGTTTGTTTTTAAAGAGAGAGAGAGTGCAAGCAGTGGGGGATAAGGCAGAGGGAGAGGGAGAGAAAATCCCAAGCAAGCTTCATTCTCAGCGTGGAGACCAACTCAGGACCAACAGAAACTGAAATCATGACCTGCGCAGAAATCAAGAGTTAGACGCTTACTTGACTGAGCCACCCAGGCACTCCTATAAGGTTCCTTTATGCACTTGGGATGTTGCCTACTGCAAAGGTCCCATTAGGCTCTGGGATTTGGAGCTTCTGACATCTTGGTGGCTGCAATCTACTGCAGTGTTCACCTATCTCCTGAAACTGAAACAATGAAAATGAGGCAACTCTGAGTGGGCTCCTGGAGGGCACCTGGATGTGGGCTGGCCACCAGAAAGCCCAAGCCATGATTAGAAGCTTGGTATTTTTACTCCCAATCCTTCAGGGAGGGGAGCAGAGTTGGGAATAGAGTTACTAATTTATCATGCCTATGTGAAGAAGCCTCTATTAAAAATCCCAACAATATGAGGTTTAGAGAGCTTCCAGGTAAGTGAACACAGCCACATTGGAAGGGTGATGTACCCCAACCCCACAGAGACAGAAGTTGTTATGCTCAGTACCCTCCCAGACCTCTCCTTAATGTATCTCTTCATCTGGCCCTTCACCTGAGTCCTCTATCACATCCTTTAATAAACTGGTAAATATAAGTGTTTCCCTGACTTCTGTAAGCTGCTCTGGCAAATTAATTGAACCCAAAGAGTAGATCATGGGAACCTCTGATCTATACCCAGTTGGTCAGAAGCACAGGCATTATCTAAATGTGTGTGTGTGGCAGGGGGGAACAATGTTGTGTGATTGAGACATTAACCAGTGAGATTTATACTATCTCCAGATAGATACTTCAGAATTGAATTAAATTGTAGGACTCCCAGCTGGTGTGGCAGAGAATTGCTTCATGTGGGGAAAAACCTCCACACATTTGAGGACCAGAAGTAGAGTCTTATGTGAGTAGTAAAGGAGACACACAGGGAAGAATCACATAGTAGGGAAGACTCCGTTTCCCTACTTAGGAAGGAAAAAGCTGTGTTTTACGTTTTAACTATCAACCTAGAAAGTCCCTTTGTCCCTCTTTCCACTAAACATCTCCCCAACAAGAGGCAACCACTGTTCTTTTTTCTATCACTATAAATAAGTTTTACCTGTTCTTTAAACTTCACATGGATGGAATTCTGCATGTACTCTTTATATGCATGCTTGATTTGCAGAGCATGATGTTTTTCAGGTGCATCCGTGTAGTTGCTATTGGTTCTTTCTATTACTGAGAAGTATTCCATTGTATGAATATGTTCTAATGCATCTCTCCATTCTTTTGTTGATGGACATTTATGTTACTTTCAGTTTTAGGAAATTATGAATAAAGCCCCTATGAAGATCATTGGACAAGTCTCTTCTTGAAAATATGGGCATGTGGTTCCACTTTGTCATAGGAAAGTTCTGTGTTTAAATTTGCAAGAATCTGGCAAATTGCTTTCCAAAATGATTGCACCATTGTATACTCACACCAGAAATACATGAGTTCTAATGACCACATTTAGGGATTTTAACCTTTTTAATTAGTCCTTCTCGTGGGATGGAATGGTATCTCCTTGTAGTTTCAATGTGCCTTTCCCTTGTGACTAATGATATTGAGCACCTTTTGATTTGCTTATTGGCCATTTAGAGATCTTCTCTACTCATTTGAGTCTTTTGACATTTTTAAAAATTAATTATTTAATGAATTTAGAGAATGCATGTGTGGGGGAGGAAGGGCAGAGGGAGAGAATCATAAGCAGACTCTGTGCTGAGTGTGGAGAAGGTCGCCGGGCTCAATCTTACGACCCTGAGATCATGACCTGAGATGAAATCAAGAGTTGGATGTTTAACCAACTGAGCCACCCTGGAGCCCCTCATTTGCCAATTTTTGTTAAGTTTCTTTTCTTGTACTTTTTAACTTAAGTACACTACTTTTTTTACTTTTACGTTACTTTTTACTTTACTTTACTTTTACTAGTTTTTAAATATATTGTAGATACCAATCCTTCGTCAGATACAATAATTGCATATATTTTCTGCAGTCTGTTATCTGCCTTTTGATTTTTTAATGGTATCTTTTGAAGAACAAAGGTCTTAATTTTGATACAGTCTAATTTATCCATTTCCTCCTATTTTTTTCTTGTTTGGTTTCAGTGTACTAAGAAATTCTTACCTACTCGAAAGTCACAAATATATCATCCTATATTTACTTAAAAAATTTCATTTATTTATTTGAGGTGGGGGCGGAGGGAGAGGGAGAGACTCCTCTAGTAGACTCCCTGCTGAGCATGAACCCCCAACAGGGCGCTCCATCCCAGGACCCTGAGGTCATGACCTGAGCCAAAATCAAGAGTCCAATGCTTAACTGACTGAGCCACCCAGGTGCCCCTAGGAGCTATATATTTTTTGATTTTATATTTAGGTCTATGCTTCTTATTGAATACATTTTTTTATTAAGGTGTGATGAAAGTGTCAAAGTTCACTTTTTTCCATAGAGTTAACCAGTTGTTCTAACTTTTTGAAAAATATCCCTTTCCCATTGAATTTGCTTAAACACTTTTGTGGAAATAAATTAACTATGAGTGAGATTATTTACAGGATCTATTCTGTTCCACCTATCTATTTGCCTAACGTCTCACCAACTACACATTCTATGGATCATTGTGGGTTTATGGCAAATCTTCAAATGAAGTAGTGTAGGTCCTCTAAACTTTGTTCTTTTTTTTTTTTTCTTTTGAAAGATTTTATTTATTTATTTGACAGAGAGAGTGAGAGAGCACAAGCAGGGGGAGTGGTAAAAGGAGAGGGAGAAGCAGGCTCCCCGCTGAGCAGGGAGACCGATGCGGGCCTCGATCCATCCCAGGGCCCTGGGATCATGACCTGAGCCGAAGATAGACACTGAACCATCTGAGCCACCCAGGCGCCATAAACTTTGTTCTTTTTCAAGCTTACATTGGCTTTTCTAGTTCTTTTGCTTTTCCATATACATTGTAAAACCAGTTTATCAATTTCTGCAGAAGTGCCTGCTGCTATTTTGATTAAGATTGCATTGAAGCTATAGGTCAGTTTAGGGAAGATTGACATAATAATATTGAAACTTCCAATCAATGAATATACTGTATCTTTCCATTGATCTATATTTTCTTTAATTTCTCTCAGAAATGTTTTATAGTTTTCCATGTAGAGGTTTACACATATCTGACTTTTTCTTGTTTTATGTTCCCTGATGCTGTCATAAATGATTTTATTTGAATTTCATTTGTCCATTGTTTGCCACTGGTACAATGAAATAAAATGAGTTTTCCATATTAATTTTATATCTTGTGACCTCAATAAATTCAATTAAGTCTAATGAGTTTTTATTTTTTGGAATATTTCTTTGAGTTTTCTACATAAACAATTGTATCACCAATAAATAGAATCAATTTTACTTTTCCTTTCCAGTTCAGCTTTATGCCATTTATTTCTTTTTCTTATCTAATTGTACAGGCTAGGAACTCTATTACATGTTGAATACAAGTGGTAAAAGAAGAATGTGTTTGACTTGTTCCTGACATTAGGGGATGTGATGGTTAATTTTATGTGTTTACTTGACTAGGCCACAGAGTTCCGAGACATTTAGTCAAACATTATTTTGGGAATGTCTGTCAGGGAGTTTCTTGAGATTAACATTTGAATTGGTAGACTGAGTAAAGCATATTGCCCTCCATCTGTTGATAGGTCTCATCCAATCAGTTGAAAGTCTGAGCTGAACAAAAAGCCTGACTCTTCTGTGAGTAAGAAGGAACTCCTCCTGCCTGACTGCCTTTGAGCTAGGACATTGAATTTTCTTGCCTTTGGACTTGGACTGGAATTTCACCGTCAGGTCTCCTGGGTCCCTAGCTTGCATACTGCAGATCTTAGGATTTAACCTCTATACCTGCATAATCAATTCATATATATGTTCTATTTCTTTGGAGAGCCCTAACTAATACAGGGAAGAAAATACAGTCTTTACCATTAGGTATAATGTTAGCTGTAGGCTTTTATCATGCCCATTGTCAAAATGACAAAATCTCTTTTATTTATAGTTTATTGAAAACTTGTAGGATGAATGGAACTTTCATTCTGTCAAATGCTCTTTCTTCTTTTTAGATGATTACATAATTTGTCTCCTTTATTATGTTAATGCGGTGAATAACACGGATGGATGTTTCACTGTTAAGCCAATCTTGCATTCCTTGCTAAACCCCATTTAAACATAATGTATTTCCTTTTTATATATTGCTATATTTAATTAGCTAATACTTAAAAAAGGTTCTATATGTCTAGGTTCATTATAAATGTTGGTCTTTAATTTCTTTTTTGTAATGCTCCTTGTCAGGTTTTTGTTTTAGAGTTGTGATAAAATCATTAAATGAGTTGGAAAGCAATAAACTCTCTGTTTTCTAAAAGATTTTGTCTAAAATTTCTATTATTTGAGGTAGCTATTTGGGTTCAGAGTTTTCTTTATGAAAAGTTTTCTAATTATAAATTAAGTTTATTTAATAGATAGCTATTCACATTTTCTATTTCTTTGTATGTCAGTTTTGGTAATTTTGTCTCTCAAGGAATTTGTTTATTCTATGTAACCTGTAAAATTTAGTGGCATAAAGGTGTTTATAATTACTTTCTTTTTAATGTTTGATCGATGGCTATGTCTTCTATTTCACTCCTAATAAATGAATAAATGTGAGCTCTACCAGGGTACCTGGGTGGCTCAGTCGGTAAAGTGTCTGACTCTTGATTTCAGCTAAGGTCATGATCTCAGGGCTTTGAGATCAAGCCCCACATTGAGATCTGAGCTGAGCATGGAAACTGCTTGAGATTGTTTCTCTCCTTCTCCCCCTTCCCACCCTATGCACATGCATGTTCTCCCTCTCTCTCTAAAACAAAACAAAAGAAAACAAAAACGAGAGAGAGAGAGAGAAGTGTCTTTTATATTTATATACATACATATATACATTTCTTCCTATAGGATCAAGTTTCCTTATGGCATAATTTCTTTCCATATGAAATATTTAAAGTCAAGTGTGCTGATGACAAATTCTCATAGCTTTCATTTATTTGAAAATGTCAGTATTGTACCCTAATGTTTGAAGGATATTTTCCCTGAATAATAGAACAAAATTCTGGGTTGTTAATTACTTTTTCCTTTAACATTTTAAAGATGCCATTCCATTATCATCCAATTTACATTGTTTCTGATTAGAAATCAGCTATAATTCTTATTGTTGATTATTATCTCTATGAATGTGTCATTTCCTCTTGCTACTTGAAAGTGTTTTTTTTTTTTAATTGTTTTTGTATTTCAACAAACTGCATAGGGTTCTTTCTGTCCTTCTGTCTGCTCTTTTGTAATTATTTTTAGTTTCTGGTTCTATGTGTCTATAATTTTTATCAAAAATTAGAAATTTTCTTTTTTTTAAGTGTTTTCAGCTTGACACCTAATTGGATTGTACTTTTTTATTGAGATTTAATTGACATACAACATAATATTAGTTTCAGTTGCACAACGTACTGATTCTGCATTCGTATATATTGTGAAATGATCTCCACAATAAGTCCAATTAACATCCATCACCACACATCATTGCTATTAGTGTTGCCAGCCTGTACTGTGATCTAAGGTTCAGCTGATTTTTCCTCATTTCTGAAATACCTCTCTATATAGTGCTAACCAATTCTGCCTGACCACATCAATATTTAGGTATCTGACCTCATTTACGGAAGCTGCCATTTTTGGGGACTGATCAAATAAGAGCTTATTTCTTTCTGTATTTCAGTATATCAGGGCTCACTTGTATGCACCATTCCTTTCTAGCTCTGTAGAAAACATGTTCATCATTTTATCTGGGTTATTTTTATTGCTACTGAGGTAATAAAGTTTTTTTTATCTGTGTTTCATATCCTAATCAGAAGCACACCTTTAAGAGGTGAGGTGGGGCAATGTCAAAGTGGTACAACATGAATACAAACAAGCAAAGACAAGTTCAGAAAGCCGGCCTTTGAGGGATACAGAGAAGATTTTCTGATAATTTGGTGGTTATCTTTTTTGGGTGGTACATTGGCATCATTAGGATCTTTCATGGGTGAAGAAGGTCAAAAATCTCCTCCATCTCATTTCTGTGGAAATTGCTGAGATAGATTGCTGCCAATGAATATTGGACAGAGACGCTAGAGGTGGCACTTTAGGACAGAGAACACAGTTCTTGACTTTGTGTGGAATTGCTGACACTGGATGATCTATTTCTTTCTTGGTCTTATTTAGACTCCATATTTCCATTTTGAAATATTTTTATCTCTCACAATTCATCTTCTATGTAACCAGTGATCTAAGATTTATCTGTGGCCTCTTCACACTTGAGAACAGGTGACTTTACCTTCCCATGATCAAGTGGGAACTAGGGTAAGATCAGGGGAAAGGGGATTAAAAGAAGAAAGACTGAAGGTTTATCTTGATCCAGCCTTGTTCATCAGCGTGAAAGATCATAGGGGATTTGGAACCCAAGCATCACATAACGTTAGACTTTTTCTTTGTATGGAGAATTCTATGAGGCCATATCCTTCAAAATATGTGGTGACTGTGGACAACTGACCAAGAATTCCTTTTCTGAGGAGTTTAGCTAAATGTTTCTCCTCTCTAATGTATAACTTTTATCCCCTGGAATTGTTGTGAGAAGTACATGAGCTACTATATAGAAGAAGGCTTTTCAAACTATACAGCTTCTATGAATAATAATAACCACTTATTTTATTATTATTATAACTTCATTTTGTAAAGAGAGAAATTGGCTGGGCCACATCCATTGAGAGATTGCTGGCTCTCCGTGTTAAAAAGAGAGAGAGAGCTGCCCTTGTGGCACAGACTTCCAGTCATAATGAGTTTTAGCTAGGCATCCAAAATCTCTCTTGGGTTTTGGTCACAAAGAGAATGTGAAAAACAGAAGTAAATCTATAGCCAGGGGATGGCTTGCAGTTCCAGTTCTTTTTGCTACAAAATGGTTTGTGGTTCTTTTTTAGACTGTTCTATCCTTGCCAATCAGAGCTAGGTGTTGCTGCTTGTCACTAGGTGACCCTTGCCTGGGCTGGAGCCTGGGGGCATCTCTCCATCCCCCAAACAGCAGAGTTGAGAGTTGAGAGTAACTGGCTTTCTATACTATTGTGTGTGAATTAAAATACATCTCCTGCCTTCTTCTTGGGTACTGAGAGGAATCTGCAGGGTTTATAATCCTGCAACTTCTGCATTGTGCTCTATGTGCTCTATGAAAGTAATTACAAGGGTCTTTGAAGACAATCCATAGTTAGGGGTCTAGAGGAGAGTATCTTTAAAAGCTTTAATCTTTTTTATGCCCATGTAGCATGAGCATTTGTCTGGCTAGCCTCGTAGACACATTTGACCCTTCATGTGACAGCTTGCTTTTCTCACATATGGAGGAGATTAGAAGTCTGCATATTTGCTAAAAGGCCTTCTCACAAGCTCTCTCTACACCAGATTTTCTGGTGAGTTTTGAAGATCAAACTTATTTATTCACTTCAGAAACATAACCGAGCTCTCTTCTATGGGTTTCCTTCAAATGGAGTGCTGTAATATCTAATTCATAGCCAAAGAAAGGAAAGAAAGGAAAGTAGCATTGACTTGAAAAGCTTACCCAGCTTCCTTCTCTGAATGCTGGCTTTAAGCAGACACTTAGTGTTCTCAGGCCATCTCAGTGTGACTCAAGGGTCTGCTTGTCCATGTTCTACATAATTCACATTCTCAAAACACAAACTAACGGATATTATACATCATTATTATGATTCCTTTTGACACTATGAGAAATATACTTCATTATCCTCATTTGATACAAGTAGCAATTGAGGTTGGACAACTTGCCTAAGATTCAAAGACTGCTAAGTGACAGAGATGAAGTTCAAAATACAGAGCCACGTCACTTAGCTACACATGCTGCCTCTTGTTCTCCCAATGAGTAACTTTCCAAAGATTACCCCACTTGTCAGTAATGGAACCAGGATTCAAACTAAGATCTTTCTGACTCTGCAGCCCCAGTCTTCCTGCTTCGTCTCACCTTCTTTCCAGGTCCAGCGAGAAGATAACAGGTAGCATTATAAAGTTCTGAGGGCCAGGCAATGATACATAGATTGCTAACTCCTTCCCCAGAAAGCAGAAGCTAGGATAGTTAACATTCGTTTCACATTTTCATTTATAAAACATTTTCAAATGTTCAATGCTTTCAATGCTTACAGTAACCCTGAGATGCAAGAATTCTTATTTCCATTTCCATTTGAGGAAGCCATAGTCCAAGACTCAAACCATTTGCCCAAAGTCATTGTGTTCGACTCTAATCCACCTCATTTGGCTTCAGACTCTTTATTTCCTCCAACATATAATTTTACAAAACATTTTACCCTTAGGAAAGTTGAGTTCATCCTTCATTTTGAAATGTCTCAAAAAGAATAACTGTACCTTTTGTGAATGTGAAATTTGCACAATGACAAGCATTTTTTCAACTTTAGCATGGTCCTTGGGACTTTCCTTGCCAAAGCAGAACTTCGATCCTTATCTGAGTTACCTCATTATACCCTGCATTGTATATAAGTGGATACATACAGGTACATATGACACAGTTTATGACTAATAATTAATTTCCTTTTTTCTCTTATTTGAATTCTTTTGCTGGAACTGCTGTACACTGCTTCCCACAGCTTTTCACAGAAAATGGACAAACAAATCCACCTGAGTGTGTCCTGTGTCCCAGGGGACAACAGTAGGGAAAGTTGTTCCCATCACAATTCCCAGGATTTCTGGGGTGAGCAAGAGTGGAATCCCAGGAGAAGACGTTAGCTTCCATGCCTGGATGATAATTTTTCTTCCTGACATAAAAGCTGCTCATGTCTCCTGAGATCTGTGTTGGATCTATTTTCTTTCAACTCTTTCAGCTTACTTAAAGGATACATTTGATTTGCTGATAAAGAAGATAATGTGATGCCATTTTTACTGAGAAAAAAAAGCAAGCAAGCAAACAAAGAAACCCCAAACAACAACAACAACATGAGAACAACAAAAACATCCAGGATCAGGATCAAGCCATTGAAAAAACAATTGCAAAAGCATTAGTAATTCAAAGACAAAGAAAATAGGAAATGCATTTCCTAGAGAGAATGAAGGATGGAATGCCTTTCTGCCTTCTTCAAGACTTGCTTCTGATTAGAGTGAAAGTCCCTGTGTCTCTACTGGTTCTAAAGATGAAAATTTTAAGGTGACCTCTATTCCCAAATCAGGAAAATGGCTAGAGATCAGGGTCAACTGACACTTAAACACTGCCATGTGATAAGAAAAAAAAAAACATGTTACTGTTCTAAATATAACTTAGAAATTTGCTCATCATTCTTTCATTTTAAAGTAACATCTCCAAATACAAATTGAAACAACTGTTACAAAGTAATAATATGAATTTCAAATTTTCACTACACTTTAATGATTGTAATATAATAACAATTACAAATTAAATATGTCTTATTTCAGATATCTAAATGTGGCTTCATGTACACTTTTGGTATATGTATATGAATATATATATTATAATATTTAGATTCTATAAGTATACAGATAACTGTTTCTTCCAGTAAAGTATATTTTGATGTTTGAAGCTTTAGAGAACAGATCATTTAAGGGGAGATCAATTCGGAGATATAGATGACAAAGTTTGTAGCAATCATTTAATAAGTCCATAAAGCATGGATGTTTTATGTATTAATTCATAGCTATTCAGTATTTATTGAACCTAACCATTGTGTTACATACTGTATTTGGTGCTAAGGATACAGAGTAGTAGGTTGAACCAGAATTGCTATTTTTATTTATTTTTTATATGACCTCATTATTTTTATTTTAAGCTAAAACGGTTAGTGGCATTTTTTTTTAAATTTATTTTATGATGTTATGTTAATCACCATACATTACACCATTAGTTTTTGATGTAGTGTTCCAAGATTCATTGTTTGCATATAACACCCAGTGCTCCATCAATTCATGCCCTCTTTAATACCTATCACCAGGCTAATCCATCCCTCCACCCTCTCCCCTCTAGAACCCTCAGTTTGTTTCTCAGAGTCCATAGTCTCTCATGGTTCGTTTCCCTCTCCGATTTCCTCCCTTTCATTTTTCCCTTCCTACTATCTTCTTCTTCTTCTTTTTTTTTTTTTTTAACACATAATGTATTATTTGCTTTAGAGGTACAGGTCTGTGATTCATCAGTCTTACACAATTCACAGCACTCACCATAGCACATACCCTCCCCAATGTCTATCACCCAGCCACCCCATCCCTCCTACCCCCCACCACTCCAGCAAACCTCAGTTTGTTTCTTGAGGTTAAGAATTCCTCATAGCACTCCAGCAACCCTCAGTTTGTTTCCTGAGATTAAGAATTCCTCATATCAGTGAGAACATATGATACATGTCTTTCTCTGATTGACATTTCATTTAGCATAATACCCTCTAGTTCCATCCACGTCATTGCAAATGGCAAGATTCGTTTTTTGGGTTTTTTTTTCTTCTCAATGGCTGCATAATATTCTATTGTATATATATACCAC
The DNA here is from genome assembly GCF_004348235.1 of Phoca vitulina. NCBI lineage: Eukaryota > Metazoa > Chordata > Mammalia > Carnivora > Phocidae > Phoca > Phoca vitulina. The sequence goes on along the minus strand of NW_022589728.1, from coordinate 8,068,034 downwards.
ATCTTCTTTATCCATTCACCTGTTGATGGACTTCTTGGCACTTTCCATAGTTTGGCTATTGTGTACATTTCTGCTACAAACATTGGGGTGCATGTACCCCTTCGGATCCCTACATTTGTATCTTTGGGGTAAATACCCACTAATGCAATTGCTGGGTCATACGGTAGCTCTATTTTCAACTTTTTGAGGAACCTCCATACTGTTTTCCAAAGTGGCTGCACCTGCTTGCATTCCCACCAACAGTGTAGTAGGGTTCCCCTTTCTCTGCATTCCCGCCAACATCTGTGGTTTCCTGACTTGTTCATTTTAGCCATTCTGGCTGGTGTGAGGTGGCATCTCACTGAGGTTTTGATTTGGATTTCCCTGATGCCAAGCAATGTTGAACACTTTTTCATGTGTCTGTTGGCCATTTGGATGTCTTCTTTGGAAAAATATCTGTTCATGTCTTCTGACCATTTCTTGATTGGATCATTTGTTCTCCGGGTGTTGAGTTTGATAAGTTCCTTATAGATTTTGGATACTAGCCCTTTATCTGATATGTCATTTGCAAATATCTTCTCCCATTCTGTCGGGTGTCTTTTGGTTTTGTTGACTGTTTCCTTTGCTCCGCAAAAGCTTTTTATCTTGATGAAATCCCAATAGTTCATTTTTGCCCTTGCTTCCCTTGCCTTTGGCGATGTTTCTAGGAAGAAGTTGCTGCAGCTGAGGTCGAAGAGGTTGTTGCCTGTGTTCTGCTCTAGGATTTTGATGGACTCTTGTCTCATATTTAGGTCTTTCATCCATTTTGAGTCTATTTTTGTGTGTGTTGTAAGAAAATGGTCCAGTTTCATTCTTCTGCATGTGGCTGTCCAATTTTCCCAACACAATTTGTTGAAGAGACTGTCTTTTTTCCATTGGACATTCTTTCCTGCTTTGTCGAAGATTAGTTGACAGTAGAGTTGGGTGTCCATTTCTGAGCTCTATATTCTGTTCCATTGATCTGTGTCTGTTTTTGTACCAGTACCATACTGTCTTGATGATCATAGCTTTGTAATAGAGCTTGAAGTCTGGAATTGTGATGCCACCAGCTTTGCTTTTCTTTTTCAACATTCCTCTGGCGATTCCAGGTCTTTTCTGGTTCCATACAAATTTTAGGATTATTTGTTCCATTTCTTTGAAAAAGGTGGATGGTATTTTGATAGGGATTGCATTGAATATGTAGATTGCTCTAGGCAGCATTGACATCTTCACAATATTTGTTCTTCCAATCCATGAGCATGGAACGTTTTTCCATTTCTTTGTGTCTTCCTCAATTTCTTTCATGATTATTTTATAGTTTTCGGAGTACAGATTCTTTGCCTCTTTGGTTAGATTTATTCCTAGGTATCTTAAGGTTTTGGGTGCAGTTGTAAATGGGATCGACTCCTTAATTTCTTTCTTCTGACTCGTTGTTGGTGTAGAGAAATGCAACTGATTTCTGTGCATTGATTTTATATTCTGCCACTTTACCGAATTCCTGTATGAGTTCTAGCAGTTTTGGGGTGGAGTCTTTTGGGTTTTCCACATAAAGTATCATGTCATCTGCAAAGAGTGAGAGTTTGACTTCTTCTTTGCTGATTCAGATGCCTTTGATTTCTTTTTGTTGTCTGATTGCTGTGGCTAGGACTTCTAGTACTATGTTGAATAGCAGTGGTGATAGTGGACATCCCTGCCATGTTCCTGACCTTAGGGGGAAAGCTCTCAGTTTTTCCACATTGAGAATGATATTCGCTGTGGGTTTTTCATAGATGGCTTTGGTGATATTGAGGTATGTACCATCTATCCCTACACTCTGAAGAGTTTTACTCTAGAAAGGATGCTCTACTTTGTCAAATGCTTTTTCTGCATCTATTAAGAGGATCATATGGTTCTTGATCTTTCTTTTATTAATATATTGTATCACATTAATTGATTTGCAGATGTTGAACCAACCTTGCAGCCCAGGAATAAATCCCACTTGGTCGTGGTGAATAATCCTTTTAATGTACTGTTGGATCCTATTGGCTAGTATTTTGGTGAGAATTTTGGCATCCATGTTCATCAGGGATATTGGTCTGTAATTCTCCTTTTAGATGTGGTCTTTGTCTGATTTGGGATCAAGGTGATGGTGGCCTCATAAAATGAGTTTGGAAGTTTTCGTCCCATTTCTATTTTTTGGAACAGTTTCAGAAGAATACGTATTAATTCTTCTTTAAATGTTTGGTAGAATTCCCCTGGGAAGCCATCTGGTCCTGGGCTCTTGTTTGTTGGGAGATTTTTGATGACTGCTTCAATTTCCTTAGTGGTTATAAGTCTGTTCAGGTTTGCTATTTCTTCCTGGTTCAGTTTTGGTAGTTTATGCATCTCTAGGAATGCATCCATTTCTTCCAGATTATCTAATTTCCTGGCATACAGTCGCTCTTAATATGTTCTTGTAATTGTTTGTATTTCTTTGGTGTTGGTTGTGATCTCTCCTCTTTCATTCATGATTTTATTTATTTGGGTCCTTTCGCTTTTCTTTTTGATAAGTCTGGCCAGGGGTTTCTCAATCTTATTAATGCTTTCAAAGAACCAGCTACTAGTTTCATTGATCTGTTCTACTGTTCTTTTGGTTTCTATTTCATTGATTCTGCTCTGATCTTTATTATTTCTCTTCTCCTGCTGGGTGTAGGCTTTATTTGCTGTTCTTTCTCCAGCTCCTTTAGGTGTAGGGTTAGGTTGTGTATCTGAGAGCTTTCTTGTTTCTTGAGAAAGGTTTGTATTGATATATACTTTCCTCTTAGGACCACCTTTGCTGCCTCCCAAAGATTTTGAACAGTTGTGTTTTCATTTTCATTTGTTTCCATGAATTTTTTTAAATTCTTCTTTAGTTACCTGGTTGACCTATTCATTCTTTAGTAGGATGCCTTTAGCCTCCATGGATTTGACTTTTTTCTGACTTTCCTCTTGTGATTGAGTTCTAGTTTCAAAGCATTGTTGTCTGAAAATATGCAGGGAATGATCCCAATCTTTTGGTACCGGTTGAGACCTGATTTGTGACCTAGAATGTGATGTATTCTGGAGAATGTTCCATATGCACTAGAGAAGAATGTGTATTCTGTTGCTTTGGGATGGAATGTTCTGAATGGATCTATGAAGTCCATTTGGTCCAGTGTGTCATTTAACATCTTTATTTCCTTGTTGATCTTTTGCTTAGATGATCTGTCCATTTCAGTGAGGGGGGTGTTAAAGTCCCCCACTCTTATTGTATTGTTGTCGATATTTCTTTGCTTTTGTTATTAATTGGCTTATGTAATTGGCTGCTCCCATGTTTAGGGGCATAGGTATTTACAATTGTTAGATCTTCTTGTTAGATAGACCCTTTAAGTAGGATATACTGTCTTTCCTCATCTCTTATTATAGTCTTTGGTTTAAAATCTAATTTGTCTGATATAAGGATTGCCACCCCAGCTTTCTTTTGGTGTCCATTAGCATGGTAAATGGTTTTCCACCCCCTCACTTTCAATCTGGGGGTGCCTTTGGGTCTAAAATGAGTCTCTTGCAGACAGCATATCGATGGGTCTTGTTTTTTAATCCAATCTGATAGCCTGTGTCTTTTGATTGGGGCATTTAGCCCATTTACATTCAGGGTAACTATCGAAAGATATGAATTTAGTGCCATTGTATTGACTGTTACTGTATATTGTCTCTATTCCTTTCTGGTCTATGTTACTTTTGGGCTCTCTCTTTGCTTAGAGGACCCCTTTCAATATTTCTTGTAGGGCTGGTTTCGTGTTTGCAAATTCTTTTAGTTTTTGTTTCTCCTGGAACTTTTTATCTCTCCTTCTATTTTCAGTGACAGCCTAGCTGGATATAGTACTCTTGGCTGCATATTTTTCTCATTTAGTGCTCTGAATATATCATTCCCATCCTTTCTGGCCCACCACGTCTGTGTCGATAGGTCTGTTGCCAATCTAATTTCTACCATTGTAGGTTACAGACCTCTTGTCCCAACCTGCTTTCAGGATTTTCTCTTTGTCTCTGAGACTCATAAGTTTTACTATTAGATGTTGGGGTGTTGACCTATTTTATTGATTTTGAGAGGGGTTCTCTGTGCATCCTGGATTTTGATGCCTGTTTCCTTCCCCAAATTAGGGAAGTTCTCTGCTATAATTTGCTCCAAGATACCTTCTGCCCCTCTCTCTCTTTCTTCTTCTTCTGGGATCCCAATTATTCTAATATTGTTTCATTTTATGGTATCACTTATCTCTTGAATTCTGCCCTAGTGATGCAGTAGTTGTTTATCTCTCTTTTTCTCAACTTCTTTATTCTCCTCATTTGGTCTTCTATATCACTAATTCTCTCTTCTGCCTCATTATCCTAGCAGTTAGAGCCTCCATTTTTGATTGCACCTCATTAATAGTCTTTTCGATTTCGACTTGGTTAGATTTTAGTTCTTTTATTTCTCTAGAAAGCGTTTCTCTAGTATCTTCCATGCTTTTTTCAAGCTCAGCTAGTATCTTTATAATCGTCATTCTGAACTCTAGTTCTGACATCTTACTAATGTCCGTATTGATTGGGTCCCTGGCAGTTGGTACTGCCTGTTATTCTTTTTTTTGAGGTGAGTTTTTCTGTCTTGTCACTTTGTCCAGAGGAGAATAGATCAATGAGAGAACAAAATGCTAACAGGGTAACAGTAACCCCAGAAAAATATACACTAAACAAATCAGAAGAGACCTAAAACCAGGGGAAAAGAAAGGGAAAGAAAGAAATAAGAAAAAAGAAAAAGAAAAAGAACAATAGAAGAATATGATCAAATTTGATCAGGCTGGTGAATAGATCAGTGCCACACACTAGATTTGGGGCATATTTTGGTGTTAGAAGAAACTGCCTCCCAAAATTTTAAAGAAAGAAAAACTTATATATGTAGAAAAATAAGGGTAAATACGATGAAAGGATAGAATACGACTGTAAAGATGAAAATTATAAAAGATTTTTTAAAAGGAATTGATAAGAGAAGAAGTTGGTTGAAAAAAGAAAGAAGAGAAATTAAAAAAGAAAGGGGGGAGAGAATGTGATCAGGCAGGAGACAGAACAAAGCCATACCCTAGAGATTTAGGGGTATATTTTGGTCTGTTAGAAGAAACTGTATCCCAAAATTTTAAAGAGAGAACAACTTATATATATACCAAAAATAAGGTTAACTACTATGAAGGGATAGAATATGACTGTAAAAATGAAAAATAAAAAAGATTTTTAAAAAAGGAATTGATAAGATGTTGGTTGAAAAAGGAAAAAAGAAAAATTAAAAAAAAATTGAAAGAGAAAAAAAAGAAAATTAAAAAAATTAACTTTGAAAGACTAAAGAATCAGGGAGGAAATAGCCATGAATTTGATGTGTTGTATTCCCCTAGTGCTGGAGTTCTGCCATTCTCATTACTCGGTAAACTTGGTCTTGGCTGGCTGTTCTTGCTGATCTTCTGGGGGGGGTGCCTGTTGCCGTGGTTCTCAAATGCCCTTGCCGGTCCGGGCTCTTGGGAGCTTTTGTTCCCTGCAAGCTTTCCGTACAGCTTTGGAGGATGAGAGTGAAAATGGTGTCCTCCCAATCTCCACCCTGTAGGAGCCGAGAATCCGGAACCCCACTCCTCAGCGAGCCCCCAGAGAAAAGCAGTCAATCACTCCTGTCTCCCGGGTCTCCAGCCACCCTCCATGCTCACCTGACCTGTGACTGAGCATTTTTATCTCTGGCACACGACCCCGTGTGGAGTCTCCAAACCCAGCAGATCCCTGCAGTGCACTCCTGAGCCACTCCTCCCGGGGGAGGAAGGTGAGTCTCCCTGGATCTGCCGCTTGTTTGGTCCCGGCTGGAAGAGCAGTGGCCCGACTGTGCCACGGATCATGGTTTATGGCAACCCTGAGCTGAGAGCCCGCTCCTCGGCTCTGTCTCCACAGCCGGCTTCCCTGCTCTGATACTTGGGAGCTCTGCTGCACTCAGGCACCCCCGGTCTTTCTGTGACCTCAAGGGTCCTGAGACCACACTGTCCCAGCAAGGGTTCCACCCCTTGCTTAGCCACTGGAGCGATGTCCCTCAGCAGAACTGACTTCTAGAAGTTACGATTTTGTGCTCTGCGGCTCTATCACTTGCTGGTAGGCTGATGGAGGCCCCCTCCCCCCGCCATCTATCTTCCCAAATATCGCCTCGGATTCACTTCTCTGCACGTCCTACCTTCTAGAAAGTGGTTGCTTTTCTGTTCAGAGAGTTGCTGCTGTTCTTTTCTTCCATCTCCTGTTGAGTTCGTAGGTGTTCCGAATGGTTTGATCCCTATCTAGCTGAATTCCTGGGACCAGACGAAATTTAGGTCTCCTACTCCTCCGCCATCTTGCTCCTCCTCCAGTTAGTGGCAATTTAAACAGCAATTTTGCATTATTAAACCTAATAAGTAAAACCTTCTCCTTGTCCTCATGGGGCTCAATCTAGTAAGGGAAACAGATTTATAAACAGACAAATCCAAGTACAGGGAATAATTGGAGTGGTTTTTTAATGGTGTATATATATATATATATATATATATATATATATATATATATATAAGTTTTTTTTTTAAGTAGGAGCAAAAAGGGTTAGAATATTGGACAGGAGTGGAAGGAGTGGAGCTGGGAAATGCAGTGTGTTGTTCTGTAAATGTTGCCTGTGAAGCAGAGAGCATCAGTTATATCTGGCGGTGGGTATGGTCAGGGCATATTTGTTTGCTTTTCTTTTATGAGAAGAGAGGGAAGTTTATGTGCTGAGAGGGGAAAGGAGTCAGGAGGAAGGTTATGGAGAGTGACCCTAAAGAAGCTGGTCTTTAGGCTTCTAAACCCTAAAGGAGGGTTTCTGGAACTGACTGTTTATTTGAATCATGCGATTCTATGTACCGTGCACATGACTTAGTAAGTAGGAGGCATACAACAAATGTTTCTTGAACTGAAATAAAAACCATGCTGGATTTTTCTGTCTAATTTTTGATGGCACATTGTTCTCCAGGGAAAACAGCTGATGAGAGTCAATCCTGGGAAAAAGTCTTGCGATTTCATTTCTAAATGCTTTAAGTAAATAATGTTACAAGAATAGAAAGAAAGAATAGGAAACAGTATTTTGAAAGACTTTGAACAGAGCCCAAAGCTTAGTAAAAGAACAGTTTGTGGTAGAAGGAAGAAAGAGAGCAGTTTCACATTCAGAACGAATGAGCCATGCATAAGAAGGATAAAGAATGAAGACCTGGATAAGAAAAAGGTATTAAAGATGAGAAAAAAATCATGAAAATGAGAGTGGATTTTCAAAGCTCAAAGCATAGTATTTTAGAAAGGCAGCAAGAAAATTATTAGTCCCCGTTGAAAGAATGAATGTTGTTATTAATTACTCAGTGGAATATAATGGCTCTCCCTTTGTCTGACAGAAAGCTAGTCCATGTAATGTCTGAATGGAGAATTAGCAAACAGTTATATTGAGCTGTGTTCTGCTTGGAAGGTAAAATTTAGAAGGAAGTTCATAGTCAGGATTAATGGTAGGATCAAAATTCTTACTTTCTATGGGAGAGAAAGAAAAAGAAGAGAGAGTGAGCGAGCGCTATATAGTCAAGAAGTAGAAATCTTTCCAAAATTCTGAAGTTAAAGTAAAATAAACAATTGTGTATCTATCTTTATATAATCCATGATTAGTTTCCAAATAGTTCAAGCCAATTTAACTCCAACTTCAGAGTTCTTTTCTCCCCAAGTACTCTATTTAAAGGACAAATTGTCTACATTACCTCTACTGTACACAGAGCGACAAGCCCTACTCTGCTTCAAGCCAGTTGGATCCCTGAGTGCCACCATTTCAATTCTCCCTCCTCTTCAACTTGTCCCTTCCTCCAGCCTCCTGTGTATTAAGACATCTCCATGGATCTCAACTTGAAAATCATTCTGTAACTCAGCCTTTTAAAAATGATCCTTGTTTTTGTTTTAAAGATTTTATTTATTTATTTTTTCAAGAGACAGAGTGAGAAAGAGCATGAGAGGAGGGTGGGGGACAGAGGGTGAAGCAGACTCCCCGATGATCAAGGAGCCCAGTGTGGGACTTGATCCCAAGACCCTGGGACCATGACCTGAGCTGAAGGCAGACAGTTAACTGACTGAGCCACCCAGGTGCCTTGATCCTTGTTTTTGGTGAAAATTCTATTTACTAGGGGTCAAAGTACCCATTCTAAACCCAATCTCCCCATTCCCCATTCTCCTCACCTCTGCCAATTTTCCTGGAGACTGTCACTACACGGGCAGTAAGTGTGCACTGGGTTCTTGCTAGTGCCGAATGTGCGTCTAAATTATGTATGTTACTACTTAACAGAGGGCCACTGCTGTGCTGTGCTCACTGCACCCCCAATGCCCCTTACCTTGTCACTAGTAGGAGAACTGGCTTAGTAAAAGTTTGAAGCCCAAAACATCTAACTATGTGTCCAATCTCCCAGAGCTCAAAGGCAAAAAATGATCAGGTAACATTTGGACATTTTTATAAGAGCATGAACTTCAACTCAGATGGATCTAGGTTCAAATCTTGATAATAGACATTAGTGGCCAAGAGAGTTTAGCAGAGTGACTTCACCGTTGAGTCTCAGTTCCGCCAAATGTACAAAGAAGACAGTAATCCTTATAGGTAGCAATGATGTATTAGAAATTATACAGGTAAAATGCCGAACACTATTCCTGGCTCAGAGAAGTCCCTCAATAAATAATAAGTAATTATTAATATTATTTTTATATGTTCTATATTTTATCAATGTTTCGAGAATGTTAAAGTTCCCAAAAGACTGTCTCAGTGCAACATCAAGATGAAATGACTTATGATATGCAATTTATCCGAGTTAGTGTAATGTATGCACCAAGGTTGCCTGCTTAAGAACACATTGAAGGCGGTCAATACTCCTAGCACCAAAACTTCCCTGTCATAACATTCTACTTAAACAATCAATAGACGAATAGGAAGACCTTAATGATTTAGCATATTATTAGCATAATGCAGTATCTGCTTGGAAGGCAACTTTGAACTGCAGTTGGGAATTTGAAGCAAGTGATTTTTTTTAAAGGCCACTCTGCTTTTTTGGCAACTATCCATTGACAGCATGTTACTTTTGCTTTCTTTGTCAAGCACAGAAAAACAGGAAGCACAAAATCAATTTGGACAGGGGGTGGGGTGGGGATGGGAGGGAGCTGGCAGAGCAGCGGGTTGTTTCCCGCAGTGGGGTCTGGTCCACATGAGGCAGTAAGAGATCACTCAGAATTTGGCCTGAGTCTCCTTCTGGGCTGCTCCTTAGAGCATTTTTGGACACATGGAGAAATTCTTCTGTACATGTGGGATTTCTGGATGTCTCCTAGGACCTGTTTTTTATTTTAATTTTTCTTAAATGCCTGCTGTGTGTATAAGACAGTGGAGTAAGTGGGGGACAAGAAGACTGAGGTATAGACGTAGACCCAGCTCTGCAATGAATTAGCCATGTGACCTTTATAAAATAACTGAATATCCCATTTGGGCTCTGTTTTTTCATCCCTGAGAACACTCAACAAGGAGGAGGAGTGTCACACTCAAATTCCAAGCAAGGAATGCATTGTGGGAAGGCCCTGGAGGCGACCCAGAGAGGTGTGAGGCAACCCTGGAGGCAACCCAGAGGGCTCTGGCCAATTGGGGATATCTTGTGCCCCATCCAAAAACATTCAAATCCCATTAAAAAATAGTCATGCTCCAAGAGAGAACACATTCTGACTGCCAATTTGAGCCCTCTGGATCAGACGATGTGGAAGGTCTTTCTTTGTTCTATGATCTGGGCCCCCCTGGCACAGAAAAGTACCACCAAAGGATGTTGAAGGATGTGAAACTAGAGTGACTTGCCAAATAACATTTAGCTATGCATTATGTGAAAAGCTTGAAGTGTGTAAAAAATAAACTTGCTCTAGATATACTAATTCTAAAACAAAAACTAAATGAATTCCGGTTTAATTAGAATTAGATCTAGGATTAATAAATGGCTTTCAGGAATTTTTAAATATACCCAAAATGTACTACTTTTAAAAAATATATATATTAGATGACAGACATTAGCTTCAAAATCATTTACCATATTCTATGCAACTAGATATATGTGAACCAGACACTGCTTCCCTTAATGGCCACTCAGCGGGGACTCAATCCATCTGTCTCCATTAAAAGAAAGAGGAAGTGTTTTATTTATAGAACAACTAAAAGTATCCATTGTTGCTTTATTCTGCATTTTAAAATTATGAAGAAACACAGATCTGCTTCCCAAACTTTTCAGCTCAAGTAGGACTTCTTCGATTGTTCCCAAGTCAAAGAGATAGGAACCTAGAAGGCAGTGACCCAAATTATCACCAGATGAGCAAGTCTTTCAATAAAAAATCACATATACTTTAAAGGGCTCCTTGATTCTGCCACACGGGGTGTCATACAGACAGCGAGTTCCACAGACCACCAGAGACAAATTAGGATTTTTTTAAGCTTCTTGTTTTTGAAGTAATTATAGGTTCATAAGAAATGGCAAAGATAGCAAAGAGAGGAACTACATACCTCCACCCAGTTGCCCCCACTGGTTACCTATTACATAGAGCACAATCTCAAAACTAGGAAACTGACACTGGAACAAAGTGTGTGGATGGTTCTGTCATGGGGTTGCATGTGTAGATTTGTGTAACCACACTTCAGTGAGATACAAAACTATTGTGTCATGGGAAAGTTCTCCCATGGGGTTCCCTTTTGTAGTCACACTCACCTCCTACCCCCACCAACCCTAACCCCTGCCATGAAAATTTTCTCCATCTCTATATTTTGTAATTGTAAGAATATTATACAAATGAAATCACATGGGAAATTATGCTGTGAGTTTTTTTATATTGGAATTTTTTCACTTGGCATAATATCCTTGAGACTTATTTGGGTTGTTCCATTTCTTTTTATTTGTGTGCACTCCTTTGTATTGCAGAGGAATATTCCATGGTATTGTTTTGTTTAACCATTTACCTATTTTAGAACATTTTTAGTTTGTGTTAGATAAATGCCCAAAAGGGGAATTGTTGGGTCACATGTTAAATATGTGTTTAGTGTTTTTAACAAACTTTCAAACTAGTTTCCAACATGGCTGCACCATTTTACATTCCCACCAGCAATGTATGAGAGATACAATTTCTCTGCATCCTCATCAGCATTTGGTATTGTCACTATTTTTTTATTTTAGTTGTTCTAATGGGTGGGTAGTCTAATGTAGTCTAATGGCTAGTGATGTTGAACATCTTTTATGCCCTTATTTGCTCTCCATATATCTGTTGTTTGCCCATTTTTTAATTGGATTTGTTTGTTCTTTGTTTTTTACTTCTGTGTTTTGAGAGTTCTTTATATAGTCTAGATATGATTCCTTTAACAGACATGGCTTGCAAATATTTTTTTCAAAATCTGTAGTTTATCTTTTTATCATCTTAAGAGATAAGAGATTTGAACTTGATGAAGCCCAGTTTATCCTTTTTTTTCTTTTATGAGTTATGTTTTTCATATTTGAGAACTCTAGTGAAACAAAAGGTCCTGAAGTTTTTCTTCTATGTTTTCTTTTCTTCTAAACATATTATAGGGTTTTTAAAAAAGATTTTATTTATTTATTTGAGAGAGAGAGAGTGAGAGAACATCAGTGGGGGGGGAGGGTTAGAGGGAGAGGGAGAAGCAGACTCCCCACTGAGCAGGGAGCCCGATGTGGGGCTCCATCCCAGGACCCTGAGATCATGACCTGAGCTGAAGGCAGACTCTTAACCAACTGAAGCCACCCGGGGGCCCCTAAACATATTACAGTTTTATATTTTGCTTTTAAATATATGATCCATGTTGAGTCATTTTTGGTATAAGGTATTCGGTGTAGGTTGAAGTTTATGCATTATTTTTTTGCTTATGGATGTCAAAACTTCAATGCCATTTGTCAAAAAGGCTTTCCTTCCTCCTTTGAATCACTTTGCCACTCGTGTTAAAAATCATCTGGGCATATGTGTGTGGGGTTATTTCTGGATTGTATAATCTATTCCATTGTTCGAGGTATCTGCAGCTCCACAAATGCCACCCAGTCTTGATTACTCAAACTATATAATAAGTCTTAAAACTGAGTAGACTGATTGCTCATAGTTTATTCTTTTTCAAAATTGTTTTTAGCTATTCTAGTTCCTTTGCCTTACCATATATTATTTTGGAATCATCTTTTCTATATCAAAAAGACTGCTATGAATTCAATAGAAATGCATTAAACCTGTATATCAACTTCAGGAGAATTGGTATCTGTGTTAACTAGAGTTTCCCACTGTTCTGGGAGGGATTGTAAGTGGTATTGTATTTTTAATTTCAGGGCCCATGTGTTCATTGTTAGTGTATAGACATGCAATTGATATTTTTGTATTGATCTTGAATCCCATGATGTGGCTCAATTCAATTACTAGTTCTAAAAGTTTTTTCTCTTTCTTTTGGTAGATTTCCTGGGATTTTTTTACATATATGATCATGCTATCTGTGAATAGGGAAGGTTCCCTGCCCCTTTTCTTTCTAAATTGTATGCCTTTATTTCTTTCTCTTGCCTTACTGAAGTGGCTAGAACTTCTAATACTATATTAAATAATAGTAATGAAACTGGTCATCCTTGCTTGTTACTTGTTTCTCCCTGCTTAGGCAGAAAGCATGCAATTTTTCATCATTAAATATCATGTAGTTATAAGGTGGTGTTATGGATGTTTTTTGTCAGTGAAGAATTTCTCATCTGTTCCTAGTTTTCTGATATTTTAATCATGAATAGGTGTTGAATTTTGTCAAATGATCTCCTTCATCAATTGATAGAATTATGTGATTTTTAATGTTAATATGGTAGACTGCATTATTAATCTTTAAATATTGAACCAGCCTTATATTCTTCAAATAAATGCCATTTTGTTAAGATATAAACATCTTTCTACATATTGCCAAATTATATTTACTAATATTTTATTAGGGATGTTTGCATCTATATTCATGAGTGCTGTTGGCCTTTATTTGTCTTTGTTTTGTACTGTCTTTGGTTTTGGGATCAGGATAACATTAGCTTCATAAAATGAATGGGCAAATGTCCCCCTTCTATTTTCTGGACGATATTGTGTAACACTGGTGCTAATTCTCCTTTATATCTTTCATAATTCTTCTTTAAATCAATTCTCTAGTGAAATTATCTGTCCTGGAGATATCTTTTTTTGGATGGTCTTTAATTACAAATACAATTTCTTTAATAGTGGCAAAGCTATTCAAATTATCTAGTTCATATTGGGTGAGTTGTAATACATGTTTTTTGAGGACTTGGTGCATCGCATCTAAGTTGTCAAATTTATGTGTATAGAGTTGTACATAATATTTTCTTATTACACTTTTGATGTAGGATCTGCAGTGATACCCTATTGCTTCATTCCTAGTGAAAAGTCTGACTCTCCATGACTCTTCCTCTGATATTACCTCAGAGAGGAAATGGGAAAGCACCTCATTGCTACCAGATGAGATGGAAGTTCAGGATCCTAATATGGTCTACGCTAACACGTCATGGAAGGAGGGGGTCTCATTACCACCCAGCAGAGGCAAACGTTTTGTTTCTTCTTTTTTTTTTTTAAGATTTTATTTATTTATTTATCAGAGAGAGAAAGAGAGAGAGAGAACAAGCAGGGCGAGGAGCAGAAGGAGAAGCAGACTCCCTGCTTAGCAAGGAGCCCGATGTGGGACTTGATCCCAAGACCCTGGGATCATGACCTGAGCCGAAGGCAGACGCTTAACTGACTGAGCCGCTCAGGCATCCCAGAGGCAGAAGTTTTGACTTCCTACTCATTCTTTTCTGATATCACCCTGTCTAAGGAGATTGAGGTATCATTTTATAGTCTGGAAGCTGTGAATATTTAGGCTTTCCATTCAGTCTTTGGTAGGAAGGGTAGGAGAGTGACACATTTTTTTTTTCCCGTGGTCTTAGCCAGAGTAAAATGGTTATTGCCTAGAAGATTTTCTGTCTTTGTACACTGTCCTTTTCCTGACCATGTGACCAAAGAAAACAGGATTTTATTTTATTTATTTATTTATTTTTATTTTATTTTTTTAGTCTGTGCCCATTGGCATTTTTAGGTTGCTAGCTTCTTCCAGTATTCAGTCTGGGACATATGAGGCAAAAGAAAAGGCAGACAATTCATCTTCATGTTCATCTTCATCAAGTCCCAATGTCCCCAGTAAACCTTCTCTCCACTTTTAGAATCTTCTTATGTTTGTTATACATATAATGTCTAGAGTTTTTTGTTGTACTTAGTGGCAGGAATATAGAAGAATATTTCTACTCCATCTGTCTGAAAGCAGACATTCCCCAAAATAAGAGATATTTAGACCAAATTTTTCACATTCTTGTGCTGACTTTTCTTGAACTTTTAGGCATATTTTCCATATACTTTGTTTCTTTCTTCTTCTTTTATTTTTATGGGGGGGAGGGGCAGATGGGCAGAGGGAGGAGAGAACCTTAAGCAGGCTCCACGCCCAGTGCGGAGCCCGACAGAGGGCTTGATCTCACAACACAGAGATCGTGACCTGAGCCGAAATCAAGAGTCAAATGCTTCACCGACTGAGCCACCCAGGCACCCCTCCATATACTTTCTGACCAAATTATATAAGGAGAGATATAATAAATGTAAGATAAAATTGTCTTCATTATAAAAACTGTGATAGCCAAAAAAATTCAGGAAAAGGAAATACATTTCTCTTTATTTCAATCAAGGACTTATCTGGGCAGCATAGCACCCAACTAAGTATACTTTCCAGTGTTTATATTGCTTCTACCTCAAAGCAGAAAGCAGGCATTTAGGGAAAATGAACTATTTTTGAAAACTATGGTTCTTTTGGGGCTAAACTTATACCAGACAGTAACTTAAGGAGCAAAAAGAAGTTAAAATAAATTAAAATGTGTATTTTGACTGAATAATGTACATATCTCCATTTTTTAGTAGCACAGGAAAATGTAAAATGGCTTCCCTGGAAAAAGCAATTCTCACATATGCATTAACAGCCAACATATGACTAGATTTAAACGACCTGACACGATATTGGTGGCGGTGACATACGCCTCACCTGATTTCTTATATTGGTGTCTTAGTGACAAGGCATTTACATTTCTGCTTTCCTGGATTTCTAATTGAAAAGGAGATTGAAATCCAAATTAATGTTTTGGCAAAACAGTATCTAAATGATAATGAGCATATGTATTCATTTGTGGTTAGGCAGTTGAGTATCATTTAGATTAAGATTAAACTGAGAAGTCTACAATGTGATTTTCTACTTAACTTTGCCCTCCTAGACACTCTTGCATAATGAGCTGGTTCTAGAACACATACAATGTTTTGAAAAGCTTTAGATCTAGACACTCACTATTTTTCATTTTTAATTATTTATGCTTCATTTACATAATTATTGCTCTCACTGGTTTGGATGTGTCTGAATTAATCAGATGCTTCTAATACCAAACCAATTACTTAAATTATAATGAGATACAACTGTATACAATAAAATGTAATTTTTCCTCTCTTGATTTTGTGATAAAGTCAGCAAAAGCCCTTTGTGTTTCTGTAGTTCACAAAATACTTTGTATCCAAGTTTGTAATATCCATTGTTGTTAAAAATTACTTTTTAAACTATTAAGATTTATTCAAGATTTTTAATAGCACTGTTAATAACTTAATTTGCTATAAGCAGATGACAATGATTCCTGTCCTTTAAAAAATGTAATAAAATTAAGGCTAGATAATCAAAAATTAGATAACAATGCACGTGCTAATAAATACCAGCAGACCACATTATTGTCCTATAGCTATTATGTCCTAGGGCTATAATGCAAAGTATCAAAATATTTTCTTTTTTTCTTATAATATAAATAAATCATAAAATCTATAAGAGGCAAGCATATTGCTGTTTGCAGTTGGATCACACTGGGACTTTTTGAATGGGTCTAATAAATTCCCAGACTTCAATTTCCAATCGCGTTTCCTAATTAAACAAACAAGATGAGACGCAGGAAGGGTCTGTTCTGTGCATGATGCTGGATCTTGTGATAAGTTTTACATGCATGGATCATCTAATTAGACCTCACATCGCTCTCAGTTGCTATAGCTCAGAGAATCTAAGTTTTGCCATTGTTGGGGTGACCGTATTATCTCTTTTCCCAAGTTCTTTCAATAAGTAAGCTCCAAAATTGGAAATAAAAATCAAGTTCTGCTGACTCCAGCTTTGCCTGTTATGCTGAGTCCAGTCCAAGCTCTTCTGTTTGCTATAAAATGGAAACAGTTATGATGTTCTCGAACAGCAACAGCAACAAAAATGCTTGGCTAGACCATTTCTCTTCCAAAACTATTTCAGAAAAATATTAACAAACTGATAATGATTACAGGAATGATTTTTAAAAAAAAAAAAAAAAGGAAAAACAAACCACTTGTGATTTTTAGTGTAACCAGGGAATATTCTGTTCTGCTTCAGAGTGGGTCTGAGCTAGAAGCAGCAGTGCCTTTGTGTGGACCTCACAGTCCACCTTTTCAAATGCTAGTCAAGGCCTTGCCCCCTTTTCACATCCAACATTTGCAAAGGCACAGAGGCAATTCTTCCACACTGAATGCGTCAACCTGCCAGAGGTTGTGTCCTGGTTAGCAACGATGAAATCCTCCTCTGCGTGCGCCCTGAGAGAAGCGAGACAAAACTTTCATTCTACGAGAACCTGCTGACTCCGACTAAAGCTGAGTCATAAGTTCCAACCTCCTCTCTTTGTGAGATAAACCTGACAGCTTGTGTTAAAACCATTTTATACATCTGGATGTATAAGCCTTTCTAAGAGGTGCATGCTTGACCAACACTGCCCAGAGCTGGAGTTTCCATGATGAAAGAAACTTGCTTTAAACTCGAGAACCTCTCAGCAGAAATCCCCTGGAAGAGGTGCTTTCCAAACCAAGAAAACCACAACTCAGTGCATTAGTTGTTTTTACTTTTACAGTGTCCAGGCAGATAAGAATACAAACACCCTTACCATCAAGTTCTGCTAATCTGTATTTTATTTTATTTTTTTAAAGATTTTATTTATTAATTTGGCAGACAGAGAGAGAGAGCACGTGCAGGGGGAGTGGCAGGCAGAGGGAGAAGCAGACTCCTGAGGAGCAGGGAGCCCAATGCGGGACTCGATCCCAGGATGCTGGGATCATGACCTGAGCTGAAGGTAGACGCTTAACCGACTGAGCCACCCGGGTGCCCCTGCTAATCCATATTTTAATCTAAACAGTTCACAGGCTTAGATTAATTAGAACAAATTATTGTTAGGAGAAAGAAGAGAAAAATGAACAAATATGTATTGAATGTCACTCTGTACCTGTTTTTATCTTTTAATCCTCACAACATCCCTGTGAGGCTGATTTGATTTTCTCTCTCTGGCCGGCAAGCATACAGAGACTCAGAGAGGTAAACAGTTTGCCCAAATTCACAAATCGGATAAATGACACATAAAATAGAGAAACTACACAAAGCATTTCTAGCTTTTAAGCAACTACTACTGTGCTAGACACTACATTTATTTTTTTTTTTCAAGTAAAATTAACATGGTGATATATTAGGTTCGGATGTACAATATAATGATTCCACAATTTATATATTTCTCAGTGCTCATCAAGATAAGCATACTCTTAATCCCCTTTATCTATTTCACCCATCCCCCTACCTGCCTTCTCTCTGACAACCACCAGTTCTCTATGTTAGCAGTATATTTTTTTGTCTCTTTTTTTAATTTCTTAAAATTTATTTATTTGAGAGAGAGAAGAGCGAGAGAGAGCACAAGTGTGAGGGGGTAGGGGCAGAGGGAGAAACAGACTCCCTGAGCTGAGCAAGGAGTCGGATGCCGGGCTTGATACCAGGACTCTGGGATCGTGACCTGAGCTGAAAGCAGACGCTTAACCGACTAAGCCACCCAGGAGCCCTATTTTTTGTTTGTGTCTTTTTTTGTTGTTCATTTGTTTTTGTTTTTTGTTTTTTTTCTTAAATTCGACATATGAATGAAATCATATATTTGTCTTTCTTTGACTGACTTATTTTACTTAGCATTATACTGTCTAGGTCCATCTCTATTGTCACAAATGGCAAAATTTCATTCTTTTTTATGGCTGAGTCATATTCCATTACGTATATATACACCACATCTTCTCTATCCATTCATCTATCTATGGGCACTTGGGTTGCTTCCATATCTTAGCTATTGTAAATAATGCTGCAATAAACATAGGGGTACATGTATCTTTTTGAATTAGCATTTTTGTTTTCTTTGGGTAAATACCCAGTAGTGGAATTACTGGATCATAGGGTAGTTCTATTTTTAATTTTTTGAGGCAGCTCCACACTGTTTTCCACAGTGATTGCACCTGTTTGCCTTCCCATTTAGTCCTTCCATAACCCTATAAGTTAAGTGTTATTTCTCACTGGACAGATACATCAGTTAAGTCTCAAAGGGGTTAAATGACTTGCCCAATGTCACGCGCCTACCAAGTCAAGACTTTAAGGGCTCCTTTAGCTGACTGCCAAGCTCATAATTATCACACCAGTCCAGGGCTTTCTGTCTGTGACTTCAGGGCAGACTGCTTACCACTGTGTCACAACACCTCCTGGCAGAAATATTCATAATCAAAATACCAAAGTTGAAACACTGAGCTCTGTCAAACAGTTCAATTTTTCAATAAATATAATCAATTTATTTATTTATTTATTTATTTATTTATTTATTTTATTTTTAAGATTTTATTTATTTATTTGACAGAGAGAGAGAGAGCGAGAGAGGGAACACAAGCAGGGGGAGTGGGAGAGGGAGAAACAGGCTTCCCGCGGAACAGGGAGCTGGATGCGGGGCTCGATCCCAGGACCCTGGGACCATGACCTGAGCCGAAGGCAGACGGTTAATGACTGAGCCACCCAGATGCCCCTGATTATATTTAATAATAAAACTAAGACCCCCCCCTTGACTTTTTTAAAAAGGCTGTTAACAGTAACTAAAGAAGCAAATACTGTTGTACTCATTTATAACAGATTTCACTGTCAAATATATACCTTAATATTCCTTGACAAATTTACCACTCTCTTCCCCCGCCAAAAAGATAAGCTCCCTTTAGAATCTTAGAGCACCTTGAGAAAATCACTTTAAGATTTTTTTGTGTGTTATTCATAAAACCAAATAAAAAAAATAGAAGCACAATGGCTAAGAATTATTATATTCTAAAGGCATCAGGCAGGAAGTCCAAAGACATTTTATCAATTTGAAACATTTTTACTGTAATGATTTGTCATTTTATTTAAGGAATTTCAAAATGAAATGGGGCCCCTTGAATGGCTTCTGCTATGCCAAGGAGTTGTTTGTGGTTGCCCAGACACTGCGACCAGGTGAACCAAGGGGTCTCTTCATGACAATCAGGCCTAATGTCAGCTTATCCTTGAGCACAGAAAACTAAGCAATCAATATAAGAAGTGATGCATACAAGTGTATGCACAAGCAGATATCACATTTAATTATCTAAGTAATATAAAATAAAAATTAATGGACATCCTCTGTACATATTAATTTAAAACACCCCAATGGATAACATTTTGAAAAGTAATAGAAAAAAATGTAGCCATTTGCTTTTATTTATTTATTTCTATGCTTTTATGGGACTTAGTAACTTCATATAAATATATAAGGAAATATATAAAGAAATTTGGTCTTTGACCCTGGTTGCTGGGACAGAGCTCCTAAAACCCTGGGAATTTCTTGAGTGGACAGGAGCTTCTTTCATTCATAATAAACCCTTTCAAACATACCTGACTTATGCTAATGACGTGACTCTTGAGGGCTCCTAAACAGCTTCTGGTGGGCTGGTTGCCAGAAAGGTATGGTTAGAAGGTTGGAACTTTCAGTTCTTACCCCTCCCCGCCAACCGCTGGGGAGGAGAGAGGAGCTAAAGATTGAGTTCAATTACCAATGACCAGTGATTTAATCATTATGCTTATGTAATAGAATCTTCATAGAAACTCCTTAGACAGTGGGTTTCGAAGAGCTTCTGAGCTGGTGAACACAGCAAGGTTCCGAGAGGATGGCACAGCCAGGGAAGGCACAGAAGCTCTGTGCCTCCCTCCCTCACTCCCCTACTTTGCCCTATGCATCTCTTCAATTTGGCTGTTCCTGTGTTGTATCCTTTATAATCAACCAGTAAATGTAAGTAAGGGTTTTCCCAAATTCCATGAGTCACTCTAGCAAATTATCAAAGCTGTAGAGGGGTCACATGAACCCCTGAATTTATAGCCAGTTAGACAGAAATGCAGGGCCCCTGGGGAGTCAGAAATTGCAACTGGTCTCTGAAGTAAGGGCAGTCTTATGGAATTGAGCTCATTAACTTATGCGGTCTGCATTCACTCTGGATAGTTAGTGTATTTGTCTGCTTGAGCTGCCATAACAACATAGACTGCCAACAACATTGACCTGCCAAAACAATTTATTTTCTTTACAGTTCTGGAGGCTGGAAGTTCAAGATCAGAGTGCCAGCATGGTCAGTTCCTGGTGAGAGCTCTCTTCCTGGTTTGGAACAGCCATCTTCTTCCTATGTCTTCACATGGCCTTATTCCATGCATGTGTGGAGAGGGAGAGAGAGAGAGATATTAAGAGAGAGAGAAGCTCCACCCACTGGGGTTGGGGCTTCGACATATGAATTTGGGGGAAACACAGACATTCAGTCCATAATAGTTATTGTCTGAGAATTGGAAGATTGGGGTTGGAAAAGACACCACGTATTGGGCATCAGGGGAAAAACCTCTCGGGATGCAAATAAAATTTATCTTCAGGAAAAGCCTTCTCTTTTAATTAGGAACGCATTCTCATACACCTTTTAGGTTCCATAAGTTATTGTTCCAGGATTTAGACTTGAGAGACAGATTGAGATGAGAAACTGAGTTGCTCTTCAGTCTCAACTAGGATGACCCATCCAATACCTCAGTCTCTTATTTCCCAGACCTCCTCCTTTTGTAAGGCTTTCTTCCCTCTGCTCCAGCCATACTTTCTCAAAGTCACAGCCAGGACTTGTCACTATCTGACCTTGATCCACCCCAAGTATCCCACATTCTTCCCACAGCTCTGATGGGCCTTTGAGGATGCCTCCCCCATGTCCCAATCATGTCCCTATCACCATGTCCCAATCTCTCTTTGTGTCCTTCTTGCCCAACTTCGATTGCATGCCCCTCCATTTCAGAGACAGCTTTGTCACCACCCTAAACAAAACTGCCTTTTCCCTCTTTTCATTATATTGATCTCTAATGGTCACTTCAACATTTCTCTATTTTCCTCCAATCTACTACTCCACCCAACCATCCCCTCATCAGGCAAAGATTAAACCTTCTACAGAAAAAGTAGAAGCCATCATTTGGAATATCCTTCAACGTCCAAACCTATCCAGCCTGCCTGTGTCTAGAAACATCCACTTTCTTTCTTCCTGTTTTTCTCAACTGTGCCCCTCTCCCTATCCCAAGCTAACCCCCGTGCCAGTGTTTTGATCCTAAGGAAACTGAAATTACCAATTATCTCTTTTGTCTAGTGTAATTACCCACATAGATTCACCCCATTATTGCCATCAGCATTTAAACTCCCCCAACTAAATCACATACATGATCAACAAAAACCTTTCTTTATCATACATCCCTGTCTACACCCCGAACTTTTGCTCTTCTCCTACTTTGTAGAAAGCTTCCTGAGTGACTGGTCCCTACTGATTGGCTCCATTCCTTTCTGTTCCGTCAGGCTCATTTCCCCTTCCTCCACCTTATGGGGCACCCCACTTTCCTGCTCGTTCCCTTTTCTGGGAACACCCTCCTTACCACATCCATGAAATGCTACTATTTCATGCCCTTTGTTCTTTTCACATTGTGCTCTCTTCCAAAGACAATCCCATCCACCCTTAACTACATCTTCAAACCAAATATTGAGAGATCCCAGGTCTCTCTTGAGTTCCAGTCAGCATACCAGCCCTACTAAGTTGACTTGAGTATCTCAAAGGCACACAAACTCAACATGACCAACACTGAACTCAGGACTTTAGCCTCCAAATTCTGCTCTTTTTCTAGGGTTTCCTATTTCAGTGTAGCACACTTCCATCTTTTCAGGCATGAAAGGCACATTTATGGTTTTTTCCTCTTTTACTGCTAATATCCAGTCCATCATTGATTCCTATTGCTCTTCTTCCTTTCATGATTCTCAAATCCTCCCCCTTCTCTCTTCTTCAATTGAGAGAGGTTCTTAGTTATAGCATTTATCATTTCTTGATTGGACTGTTTTCTTGTGCAGACTCCGGTCCGCTTTCAGTTCATTCTCTACACTACAGCCAGAATGACTTTTTTTTTTTCCAAAACTTCAATCAGAGTTTTAACAATCCTCTAAGTTCCTCCATGGTCTGTTTTCTCTGCCTCTCTTTCCAGGCTCACCATGTGCTTCATACCATTCCCCTCCATACCCTCTGCTCTCCAATGACGCAGGACATCTTCTGTTATCCCAAGTGACCTGGCACCCCTTCTGCATGGAAAGCTGTGCCTCTGCCCACTCCTTCCTCTTTACCTTCTGGCCTGCAATGTCCACTGATCAGTGTTAATGTGACTTCACCCTTCCTGATGCCCAGCCTAGGCTACATGCTATTGTTTAATGCTCCCCAAAGACCACGTTTCTTTTCTTCAGAGTACTAACTTCACTTTGTAATTGTATAGTCATTCATGTTATTATTTTATTTAATTCATATTTGAGAATATGAGCTACATATATTTTTTGTTCTCTATTGTATACTAAGACCTACCCCTGTGTTTGGCACATAGTAGGCATTTAATAAACATTTTCTGAAAATGATAGCATGATTATATAAAAGGGAGATTTTTCAAATTTCATTTTTATTATTTTTATTATTTTTAATGAGAATGCTTCAGCAGTCATTTTATTAATACTTATATATGCCATCTTTTATTATTAAGATAAATGGTGTTCCTCTTGTATCTAAACAGCAGGAAAGTATCTATACAGAATCACCAAAGTAATATATATGTATATTTTGGTCAAAAACAAGTGAACAACTAAATAATCATTAAAATAACGATTAAGATTGTGCAACAATCTGGACAATTTTAGAAAAAAGCTAAGTGCAAAAATAAGATTCATAAGTACTTGTTTTTTTTTAATAAAGGATTTTGCTATTGTTTTTACATGTAGGCTTTGGGAGTTTGGGAGCAAGGAGAGAAGATAGAGATCTCTTAATAGAGTAGGATAAGAGTTGCAACAACATGGTGGTGCAGAAATTGCCACTAAGGGATGGTTTGTGATGGACTATGGCCAATAATCTTTGGGAACAGTGATAGCTGGTCAGACTGGTTAGCCTTTTTTCCCCCTTTCCTGTTTTGAAATCCCCTTATGACACACATTTCCAGAAAAATGTTCCTATTTTTCTGGGAACTAAAGAGAAGGTTATATACAGGTGTTGGAACTCAGTAATATGAGTGAGAGATAAAACAACATAGTGATAGTAGTAAGTTGGCAAGAAGTGACTGGGGAGGGGGTTCTAGGAGCGGGAGTTTGGAATGAGAGATAATAAATGATAATGAGGACAAGAAATTCTCAGAAATATTTGAGAAATAACTGAGTTTTTTTTATAGTCACACCATATGGGAGCCATAAAGTATTTTTGTTTGGATATTAAAAGGAAGTTATCATCCAAGAAGATTATAAAACAGGATAATCACTTTACACAAAGAGAAAGAATAGCCCAAGATTATTCAAACATTGGTAGTATCTGTGTGCTAAGCCACTAGACTCAAGTATGTTATTCCACTGGCAAGATAATCACAACTGTGGAGATTAATGCATCAGACTGTTAGTCTGATGCCATTAAATATTCAAATCAAATTGATTTTCCCTTGATCTGACTCCATGCTCATCCAACAAACTTCTGATTATATCTGACTTCCCACATAGAACTAACCAAGAGACATTGCCCTTCAGTGTTTATGACAGTTCATTTCTCACTGTGAATTAATAAATCGATGTTCTGATTTTATCCATCGACCTCATGCATGCATTTATCTTAAAGATGAAACCACCCTCCATTTGCTGTTGGAATCAGTTTTTGAAGCTAACAAGGTGAAGAGCTAGCCTCTGTACCATGAAAAGTCTACCAAGGAAGTGTCATCCTTTGGGATTCTTTTCCTTAATAATCTGTCTCTTTTCCCACTTGAGCATTTTCTCCACTAAGCCACCCTACATACAAGGATCTGTGTTAAAAAAAAAAAGTATTTATTATAAAAATAAGAATAAAGATGATCCCTCATTTTGAGACTTTATAGCCTTTGGAGAAGAAGAAATCTTCACAAATACCTTCATTCATTCAAAGTATTTATTGATTGAATAGTACTGTATGTTAATGATAAAGAAAATAAGTACTAGAATACATAAGATAATTTTTAAAATAAAGTAAAATAACTACATGTAAGATTCAAAAAAAATTAATTCCACTCTAGCTAGAGAAATCAGGAAGAGCTCCATGGATGAGGTGAGCATTGAATCAGACTTGAAGGATGTGAGAGCTTTCAATAGAAAGATCTTTAGGGAGAGGAGCAAGATGGTGGAGGAGTAGGAGACCTAAATTTCATCTGGTCCCAGGAATTCAGCTAGATAGTGATCAAACCATTCTGAACACCTACGAACTCAACAGGAGATCAAAGAAAAGAATAGCAGCAACTCTGAACAGAAAAGCGACCACTTTCTGGAAGGTAGGACATGGGGAGAAGTGAATCCAAGGCAATATTTGGGAAGATAGATGGCCGGGTGCGGGGTGGGGGGGGGCGGCTCTCTCAGCTGCTACTGGCAAATGATAGAGCAGCAGAGCACAAAATCAGAACTTTTAGAAGTTGGCTATGCTGAGGGAGGTTGCTCCAGTGGCTAAGTGGGGGTGGAACCCTCTCTGGGACAGTGTGGTCTCAGGACCCTTGGGATCACAGAAAGACTGGGGGTGCCTGCGTGCGGCAGAGCTCCCAGGTATCAGAGTGGGGAAGCTGGCTGCAGAGACGGAGCTGAGGAGTGGGCCAAGACCAAGTTTACCAATCAATGAGAACGGCAGAACTCCAGCACTAGGGGAATACAGCACATAGAATTCATGTTTTTTTTTCCCCTGATCCTTTAGTCTTTCAAAGTTAATTTTTTTAATTTTCTTTTTTCTTTTTTCTTTTTTGAATTTTTCTTTTTCCCTTTTTCAACCAACATCGTATCAGTCCCTTTTTTAAAAAATCTTTTCTATTTTCATTTTTAGAGTCATATTCTATACCTTCATAGTAGTTAACCTTATTTTTGGTATACATATATAAGTTGTTCTCTCTTTAAAATTTTGGGATACACTTTCTTCTAACAGACCAAAATATACCCTAAATCTCTAATATATGGCTTTGTTCTAGTCTCTGGCCTGATCACATTCTCTCCTCCCTTTTTTTTTTTTAATCCTCTTATTTCTTTTTTCAACCAACTTCTTATCTTATCGATTCCTTTTATAAAATCTTTTATAATTTTCATTTTTACAGTCATATTCCATCCCTTCATCATATTTACCATTACTTTTGTACATATATAAGCATTTCTTTCTTTAAAATTTTGGGAGGCACTTTCTTCTAACAAACCAAAATATGCCCAAAATCTACTGTGTGGCACTGATTTATGCACCAGCCTGATCATATTTGATCATATTCTGGTTTTTTGTTCGTTTGTTTCTTTGTTTGTTTTTTATCTTTTTCTTTATCTTTTTCTTTTTTTTTTCCTTTTTTCTTTCTTTCCCTTTCTTTTCACCTGGTTTCAGGTCTCTTCAGATTTGTTTAGTGTATATTTTTCTGGGGTCATTGTTACCCTATTAACATTTTGTTCTCTCATTCATCTATTCTCTTCTGGATAAAATGACAAGATGGAAAAAAAATCACCTCAAAAAAAAGAACCAGAGACAGTACCAACTGCCAGGGACCTAATCAATATGGATGTTAGTAAGATGTCAGAACTAGAGTTCAGAATGACGATTTTAAATATACTAGTTGGGCTTGAAAAAGGCAAGGAAGATATTAGAGAAACCCTTTCTGGAGAAATAAAAGAACTAAAATCTAACCAAGTCGAAATCAAAAAGGCTATTGATGAGGTGCAATCCAAAATAGAGGCTCTAACTGCTAGCATAATGAGGCAGAAGAGAGAATTAGTCATCATCAAGACAGTATGGTACTGGCACAAAAACAGATAGATCAATGGAACAGAATAGAGAGTCCAGAAATGGACCCTCAACTCTATGGTCAACTAATCTTTGACAAAGCAGGAAAGAATGTCCAATGGGAAAAGGACAGTCTCTTCAACAAATGGTGTTGGGAAAATTGGACAGCCACATGCAGAAGAATGAAAATGGACCATTTCTTTACACCACACACAAAAATAGACTCGAAATGGTTGAAAGACCTAAATGTGAGACAGGAGTCCATCAACATCCTAAAGGAGAACATAGGCAGCAACATCTTCGACCTCAGCTGCAACAACTTCTTCCTAGAAACTTCACCAAAGGTAAGGGAAGCAAGGGCCAAAATGAACTATTGGGACTTCATCAAGATAAAAAGCTTTTGCACAGCAAAAGAAACAGTCAACAAAACCAAAAGACAACTGACAGAAGGGGAGAAGATATTTGCAAATGACATAGCAGATAAAGAGCTAGTATCCAAAATGTATAAAGAACTTATAAAACTCAACACCCAAAGAACAAATGATCCAATCAAGAAATGGGCAGAAGACATGAACAGACATTTTTCCAAAGAAGACATCCAAATGGCCACAGACACATGAAAAAGTGCTCAACATTGCTTGGCATCAAGGAAATCCAAATCAAAACCTCAATGAGATACCACCTCACACCAGTCAGAATGGCTAAAATTAACAAGTCAGGAAACAACAGATGTTGGCGAGGATGCAGAGAAAAGGGAACCCTCCTACACTGTTGGTGGGAATGCAAGCTGGTGCAGCCACTCTGGAAAACAGTATGGAGGTTCCTCAAAAAGTTGAAAATAGAGCTACCCTATGACCCAGCAATTGCACTACTGGGTATTTACCCCAAAGATACAAATGTAGGGATCCAAAAAGGTACGTGCACCCCAATGTTTATAGCAGCAATGTCTACAATAGCCAAACTGTGGAAAGAGCCAAGATGTCCATCGACAGATGAATGGATAAAGAAGATGTGGTATATATATATATATACAATGGAATATTATGCAGCCATCAAATGGAATGAAATCTTGCCATTTGCAATGATGTGGATGGAACTGGAGGGTATTATGTGGAGTGAAATAAGTCAATTAGAGAAAGACATGTATCATATGATCTCACTGATATGAGGAGTTCTTAATCTCAGGAAACAAACTGAGGGTTGCTGGAGCAGTGGAGGGTGGGAGGGATGGGGTGGCTGGGTGATAGACATTGGGGAGGGTACGTGCTATGGTGAGTGTTGTGAATTGTGTAAGACTGTTGAATCACAGACCTTACCTCTGAAACAAATAATACATTATATATATATATATATATATATATATATATATATATATATATAAAGAAGATAGTGGGAAGGGAAAAATGAAGGGGTGGAAATCGGAGGGGAAGACGAACCATGACAGACTATGGACTCTGAGAAACAAACTGAGGGTTCTAGAGGGGAGGGGGGTGGGGGAATGGGTTAGCCTGGTGATGGGTATTAAAGAGGGCAGTACTGAATGGAGCACTGGGTGTATACGCAAACAATGAATCATGGAACACTACATCAAAAACTAATGATGTAATGTATGGTGATTAACATAACATAATAAAATAAAAAAAATAATAATTAAAAAAAGATTTTTAGGAGAGCAGAAAAAGCAAAAGAGAGAGTAGAAGAGGGTGGGTTTGAACACTCAAAAAATAAAACAATACCACTTGTTATGGGTGGAATTGTCCCTCTTCCCTGTGCCCTCCAATTCTTATATTCAAGTCCTAATCCCAGTACCTCAGAATGTGACCTTACTTGGAAATAGCATTGTGGCAGATATAATTACTCAAGTTAAGATGAGATCATTGGTGTGGACTCGAGTCCAGTATGACTGGTGTCCTTACAGGCAGGGGAAATTTGTATATAATAGAGGGAGAATGCCATGTAAACATGAAGATATCTTTCCACAAACCAAAGAAAGAGGGCTGGAACAGATCCATCCCTCCTAGCCCTTAGAAGAAACCAACCCTGCTGACACCTTGCTCTAGGACATCTAGCTCCACAACCATGAGACAATTCATTTCTGTGGTTTAAGCCACCCAGTGTGTAGTAATTTGTTATGGCAGCCCCAGCAGAGTAACATACCATTTTTGTAATAAGAGTTCCAGACTTAAAGCTCATAGAAAATAAGCCTAGATAGGTATTGGAAGTGTTTTGCTTTGTTTTTGTTTGTGTTTTAAGAGTCATAAACATCAGCAAAGAGTACAGCATGTTATCTTGAAAAGTTGGAAAAGGGGCAGAAAAATAATTATTTACTAACTCCCTACCAGTTAACAAGTATTGTTAAGTAACTTTATCTCATTTATTTCTCACAAGAAACCCTGGGAGAAAGTGTGATTAACACAGCTATGTACTGAACACCAGTCATCAGAAGTAATCAATAAATGTGCATTAAGTAAATAAACAAGCAATGATACTTTGCCCTTGCTTGGGCTCAGTCACTATAAAGTCTTCGCATAGTGTTTTCTGCTTGGTAGGTTTCTCATAATATTTCTTGAGTAGGTTGCCAAATGTCCTGACTCTCTCCACAGTTCCTATTAAATGTAAGAAATAATAAATTTTCTCACTGGTTTAAGAGTCAGTATCTCAAAGAGGAAGATCCATTTCCTCCTTCTCAATAGCAAGTTCATATGAAACAGAACAAATTAATTTTTAAACTGAAAAACATATTTGCACAACTGTAGCTCCTTATATGCCCTGCCTACATGCCTTATCCTCTTTTTAAAGAAAATCAGTTCTTTGGTTTCTAATTCATATCCCTAGGGCATGGAGAGTAGAGCAGTGTGGCTAGTCTAAGATACATACTCCTTTGCATTTCCTAAGACTCCTTGATTTTTCTTAAGCTTGTTCTGCTAGAGACAGTGATAGTGTAGAGTGGCCCAGATCATTGTAAATCCTGCTGTAATCAAGTAAGAAGAGAAAGCCCTCACACTCAGGAGAGGAAAACCACTGACTTTACCTCCCTTTCCAAAAAGCATCATGGAACTCTGTGGCCCATCCATGTTGCTCACCTATATAAGGCACATTTCTCAATAGTGCTGGGGAGAGAGTATCCAAGCAGAGTGACAGGTAAGTAAGCACTCTGAAAGAACCAACTTGAACCCAAGTTGAACCTAACTTCTCATATTTAGGCCTAGCTCTACCTGTGGAAAACTGGTAAGGGGTATCATCACATGAGAACAAGAGAGCCTCCTAGAAATGAAAGAAAGAGTTCACCTCAAGGGAAGAGGAGGTGGAGGAGGAAGCTAAGGATCCCTGAGAAGGAAGGACAGCTTTAAGCCAGGCATGCTGCCTACTCTTCAGCTTGTCTCCAGGTGTGGTCACCACATGCTCTGACTGAGTCCTAGGGAAAGAAGATGGCCACAAAAGAAAGGCATGAATAAGCAGCTCTGCTCTTGTCACCCTGGCACAGGCACACGCAGTCACTGTTGCAGCCCCGACTCTCTTCTTTTTGGATCTCAGGGGACACCCCCTTCCTGGGGACTCCCACCCCTGTCTGAGGGGTCCTTGAAGCTGTGAGTGCTTCTGAAGAGCATGTGGGTGGTAGATTAGACAAGTGCAATGTGGTATTAGCCTGGGCCTCACTGCTCTCCCACTACACTGGACTTCTGTTTGTTCTTGCAATATGGCAGGGCTGTTCTCTCTGAAGAGCCTTTGCACCTGCCCTCCCCTGGAAGCTCATCCTCCTGGTCTTCAGTGACTGGTCTTCTCATCATTCAAGTTTCAACTCAAGTGTCCGTCTTTCAGAGCAGCCTTCCCTGGGTTCTCCATCCACCAATACAGCCCCCTTGTATGAGGACTGCCTCACGTGGTAGTCCTCACATCACTTACACATATGGTGTTTTAAATGAATGTCTATTATACATGTGCTATTCTTATTTATGATTGTATTCCATCACCCATCTCTCTCCCAGGGAATTTAAGCTCCAAGAAGACAAGGACCCTGCCTATTCTATCACTTCCTTATGTCTAGTGCTTGAAACAGTGTAACAGATAAGCTGTTGCCTGCATGCGTTCTTACCCTCAGGAGTGCAGGGAAAATATGGAATACAAATATATGGCAATGAAATTATTTTATTGGTATCTGGGTATAAACTGAGCATCTAGAATAATCCTGGGACTCAAGGTGAAGAGAAGTCTTAAGGACAAGGGAGAGTTATTGGTGATCAGAAACTCATTTGCATCCATCCTTCAGCCATTTCTTGGACTTCCCCAGTACAGAGTGACGGTGGTGTTCAGATGGCCCACCTCCCCTTGTTGCAGGCATCCAAGAGCTGCGGGGCACGTAGCCTTGGCCAGACAGTACCTTTCATCTCCCTCGAGTGGCACTAAGTAAGCACCTCCTCAGAGCACGCCTGCGCCTCCTTTGCTAACATTTCTTCGTGCAGCAGTTGCCATGGCACCGACCTGCCTGGCTGACGTCTAAATATAGTGATAAAAGATTTCATCTGCTCTCAACTACTAAAAGACAAATTTGAGGAGAAAAGAAAAATAAATGTTTCTGTGCCATTATTTTTTTGAGGGAGGGAGAATACATTTTAGTCTTTTTTGTTGAGATGTAAGGAAGAGTAATTTATAGTTTTTATTCATATTTAAGAGGTTATTTATTGCATTATCATAGTGATGTTGTATTAAAGTTTTTTTTTAAGATCATAAGCTTTTTTGGAAGTGGGGGGGTGATACATAAATAATTATGTTCTAGAATGACTATTTCAGTAATTCTCAAGTAGGTATGACATACATGGAAATAACTCAGGAGAAACACCTTGTGATGACTTAAAAACATTTTAGGCTGAGGGGAGAAAATACATATTAAGAGGGAAAAGCGGGGAGGGAATTTCTTTATCCAAAGCTATAACCCAAAGAAAAGGCAACACTGTATAGCTTCATGGCCACAGATAAACTTTCTATATATTACAAGACACTTCAGTTTAGGACAGCTAAGATGACAATCCTTTGCAATGGTTATATTTATTAAAAGGCATTTGAATACATTCTAAGAATTTGTTCCCTTTTCCAGAATAATGAGCAACAGCTTGAACTTTGAGAGAACTCACAAAATGTAAAGCATTCAGAAAAAAAAAAAAAGGTATTAAATCATAAAAGTACCAGTTTGACTCTGGAGTCTTAAACTGTTTGTTCATGTAAAGCAGACGGATTTATTTTAAAACCAGCCACTTTGAACAACATGTCAAATAAGTTACCTTTTTCTCTAGGGGGATTCCTTCCCCTAGACTTGGTTTGCAAGGGAGCCTTGGGTGCAGAGTGAGAAGCATGAGTGTTTCTGGCTATGGAAGGGGGCTCTGTCTGCTCATCCTTCATCCATGGGCTCACCCGGAGCCTGGCACATAGGCAGGACCCCCGTAAGCCAGTGTGGTGCCTTTGGTGGATGCTGACAGAATTTGGACAGTTGTCCCTCTGAGGCTAGCATCCTGACAGTAAAGTGGGGCTTGGCCAAGACTGAATGAGTGTCTTGAACACCACCTGGAGGGACTAGTTTACTCAGGCTGTGTGCCCTGGAGAACCCAACTTCAAAGCCTTGGACACAAATGGTTTCAAAGGTAGGGAATGGGGCTATGAGCCATGCCCATACACAGGGCAGGTATGAAATAACCCTGAGAAGGTGCTGCTTGCTGTCAGGGCTGCCATGTCTCAGAGCAGCACCTGTCTGCAGCAATACAAAGTCTGAGAGAAGGAGCCATTGGGTACCAACCTTGCTTGTATCTAGTGATCCAAAAGTTGCCTTCCAGGTGCTCTTTTAACACAACATCCCATTTAAAGTGCACCTCCGTGGTGAGTTAAGTGGGCACAGTGTTCATGTGAGGGCCCTATGTTTGCTTTCCTTTCTAGACTCAGTGGGGTCTCCTACATTTCCCTCACATGAACCAAGTGCTCAGCTGTCCCAAAGTTCTTTCTATAACAAAAAAATTCCGAAAAACTAATTTCCACAAGGATGTTAATCACATAGTAGAGTTCAGCATCAAGGAATATTTATTTTTGAACAAATAAATGAAGAAATAGGATAATATTTAATCCAAAGACCTAAATTGCTAACTCCTACTGTAGCTGTTTCTCAAAATGTGCACATGGTCATTAAACTGTTTTATGTAAGCAAAAGGTTGAGTGAAGGAATTAGTCGTATTAACTTCAGCCAGAGGAAAGTCATGCGGGACAAGAAGAATGAAGCCAATGGACTTGATAAAGAATGAAAACAAAACTTTGGGGGATGTTTCAACAATCAGCACCTTCGACTCCATATTTTTTTCTGTGATTTATGATTTAATGCATCATTAATGAAGCCAACTATACCACATCGATTGTCTCATGAATTTGAGATAACACAGTTTCTATTTTTTGGCGGGGGGGAGAAGGACAGGGAGACAAGAGGCAGAGGTAGGTGAATATGAGCAACATGTTGAGGTCCTTTTCAAACCCTTCCGCCAAATCTATCCAGATCCTCAGAAGAGGAGGTAACAGGGTTCTGGGAACTGTGTACAATTTAAACTCCAAAAGAGTGACCCATATTTTGGGCAAAGGTGAGGCCTCAGTAGCAACATCTGCCATAAGTGCTCTGGGAGCCAAAGGGTTAATTAGGTCAAACATAATTTTTCTGCTTTGGTCGGCTCTTCTTCCTCCCTCACAGGCAATTCTCATCTCTACCTTGAGCCATTTCCCCCCTAAAATGCCTCTCCCTGCCAGTTTGGTTTCATCCATTCAGGTTTAATTCCGTTCAAAACCTGCTTCAAGAGGTGCCTGTGTGGCTCTTGATTTCGGCTCAGGTCATGATCTCAGGGTCCTGAGATCAAACCCCACATTGGGGGTTTGTGCTCAGCAGGGAGTCTGCTTGAGATTCTCTCTCCCTCTGCTCCTCCCGTTGCTCGTGCTTTCTCTCTTTCTCTAAAATAAATAAATCTTAAATAAAATAAATAAATCTTAAAAAAAAATCCTGCTGCAAAAACTCCAGTTCAGATCACCCATTGTCCTTAACTGCCATAATGTTCACAGTGCAGTCAGAGAATATTGTCCTTTTATATAATTCTCTGGTTTGTGTTTCTCGTTTTGTGTCCCCACTGCATTTCAAGTGTCTTTGAAGTCAGGAGTCATTCCTTCATTTAACAAGCAACACCCTAAAGTTCCCCTCCCTTACCAACTGGAGGAAAAGACACTGAGCAAAAGAACATGCAAATAGATATATGATTATAAATTGTGACAAGTGAAAAGAAAAAGAGCTGAATATTGTGAGCAAAATGGTATTGACTGAAGCTTAGTGAGCGAGGAGGAAATTGATAGGAGATGATGCAGCACCATTAGTCAGGAGAATATGCATGGAGGATCTCAGAAGTCACTACCACGAATCTAAGGTTTTATTCTGAGGACAAAGGAGTCCAATGAAAGGATGTAGGCAAGAGAGTGATTTGATGTTATATTCCTGTCACATATTTCTATGAGGCAATCAGCCCAACTTCAGACACACAATAAAGTTTATTATTCAGTCCATGTGGCAGAAGGAACAGAGTAATGCTGATTGAATTGAGTTAGCCCTGACATACCTTCAGGTAGACACACGCCGCAGTGACCCTCTACTGTGATAAAGGAGCAAACACCAGAAAAAGCCACGACTTGCTGTGTTCCTTTTTTCCCCTTCCATTGGAAATTTTATCGTCTTAAGTAATCTGGTCAATTTACATAGATGTAAATTTAGAGTCCAATCACTATTCCTGAACAAATCTTATTTTGGAGAGAAGTTTTTTATCAAGGAGTGATTTTTAACATGTTTAGATTCTTTAATGAGTTGAAGCAACTTATGTCTCTGTCAGATGAGAAAAAAAATCCAAACACATAAAAAGTACATTATCCTCTCCATATGCTCTTTGAAGATGCAGCTTAACTAAAATTGTGTGGTATAGATCATCAATATCTTGAAGTCTATCTCTGGACCTGCTCAAACCTAGAGATCGGCTGGGATGACTTCTTTCTTTCTGCATTCAGTCAACAAGTAGGTATTAAGCATTTGTGTGACATGTGAGGGCTTGCTCTAAATGTTGTCGGGGCAAAATCCTGGTGATGGACAGAATCCCAGAAACGCATACTTCTACTATCTCTTTGTTTTATTTATCTGGCCTCTTGCGGATACCGGATCTGATTTCCAGTGTTACTGTGTTTGAATATAAAACTGAATGTTAAATTTAATATCCACTGACCTACAGCTGGTGTTCGGCTCACAAGGGGAAAGAATCTATCATTTTCTAAATGAGCTTTCAGTTCATGGGAAATCATTTTGAATGTTGATGTTTTCCATTTTCCTTTGCACCTTGCCAGTCTTTGGGGTGCAACAGACCTAATATTTGTGTTCTTGGTAGTCGGATTGTTATGTAACTAATTTAATATTTTGACAGCACTTTATTTCTATGGTAAAATATAGATGCTGTTTGCTAGCATCTTTGAGGCAAGGTAAAGTCTTACGAGAAAAAAGAACATCTTTTAAGATTGTCAATGTAGATTTAAAAATTAAAATCCCGTTTTTGTTACCCTCACAAATGCTTTTTCTTCTAATCCTACCAGAGCATTTTTCTACTTGAAAACTATGTGGAATTTAAGCATAAGTGATAATTACACCTTTTGGTTATCTTCTTCATTGCACTAGCTCAAAACCATAATATTTGGTCATTCACTGAATTCATCAATCTATTTAATGAACTTATCTTATTTTTCACTATCTAGTAATCCTTACCTATTTTGTTTTCTATTGAATGCTTTCACTAGTCTCCAAATAATATTAGTGAGCATGTAACGGTTCATTATAGCATAGGGGTTAAGAGTGAGGTTTCTGGAGACAGTGGGTTTGGGTTCAGGTTGGGGTTAGGGTTGAGGTTCAAACTTTGGCTTTTTTACCTTCTATTCATTCTTTACCACTTAGAGTAAGTTATTTAACTTAATTGTACCCGAGTTCCCTCATTACAAAAAGAGGATATTAATAGTGCTTGAATTATGTCATTGTTTTACAGATTAAATGCTCAAGGCATACAAAGTGCTCAGAAGAGCACCTGGCACAAAGGAAGAACTCAATCGTTTTACTTCTGTCAAATATAAATCTGATGACAATGCCAGCACGAGTCAGGATTTCTTGAAGGGAAAGGGTTATTTCAAAGTCTCTGTAATGACAGAGCAGGGAGAGCATGCAGTTGGACAGGGCCTGCTCCTCTGCTCCCAGCACATCCAGCCTGAGCTTCGGGGATTGCACCCAGAGTGTGTCTGTCCCTGCTGCTCCCCCACCCACTCAAGAGCACAGCTCTACCTTCCAGAGGCACCCGACCTACACGGGAGGGCCCACTGAAATGTGAGGAGGATTCCAGTTCAGCAGCAGGAGATTGAAATTTAAACCCATCAAGTGGTATTTAAAGCTTATGAGCTTGGACAGCTTGGAAGGGAAAGTTTTTCCAGGCTCCCTCCCTCTGAAGTACAACAGGCTTTGAACTAAAACCTGTCTTCAGATTCCAGTCATGTCTTTCATCAGCAACCACCAACCAGGTTGACATGTCTGATGGAACAAGGATTTGGAAGCACATCCATAGGTATTGCTGCCACCTGAGATCCTGATGTCTCTAAAGGTAAGACCCCAAGGGTCAACATTCTTACACTGGCATTCATTTCAAATAAGCCAAAGAGCCCAAAGAAATTCAAAGCTAAACATATACACACACTTACAGAAAGAAAGAAAGAAGGAAAGAAAGAAAGAAAGAAAGAAAGAAAGAAAGAAAGAAAGAAAGAAAGAAAGAAGAAAGAAAGAAGAAAGAAAGAAGAAAGAAAGAAGAAAGAAAAAGAAAGAAAGAAGAAAAAGAAAGAAAGAAGAAAGAAAGAAAGAAAGAAAGAAAGAAAGAAAGAAAGAAAGAAAGAAAGAAAGAAAGAAAGAAAAGAAAGAGAGTCACAGCAAGTTCTTGTCAAAACTTTTCTGACTAGAGACTCCCTATACTGACAGTGCCCTCTGGGTCCTATAGCTGTCTTTGGAATTGACCTCCTAAGGTTTGGGGTTGACTTGATTTATTATCTCTCTATGGTTCTCAGGCTGGGGGCCAGGACTCCTCGAATAAACCAAGGCCTTTCTGGGGAGGGAAACAAAGGTGTCTGTCAAGATGGGAAAAGGGGGAGAAAATACCATTTGTGTCCCCCACAGTTTCATCTAGTAAGTTGGCATTCGTTGGTCAGTCTGTTATTCACTGTGCGTTCCCTAGCTGCCCTTAATATTACCTAATCTAATCAGTTATAACATATCAGGAAAGGAACTGTGCTCAGATGTGCAAACTATCTTTCTCAAAGGCAACATATTATCTTCAAGAGAGAAATCCCTTTTTGAATTTAGAAGTACCAGTGACCTTAGGGACAAGGTGACTATTTAACTCAAGAAGTGTCCTTCTGGGACTTAGAAGCTTCTAAAGAGCCCAAGGTCATGTTCCAAATATCCTCTCAGGAATCAGGGAGGCAGACACTTACCTTTTGAAGGAGTATGGTCTCACTTAAGTCAGTGGAGCTTTATTTTAATTAATGGAGCAGTGGACTCTTTCCTAAAGAATGTGGCAACAATTTTGAAGGATTCATTCACCTTCAGAAGTGAAGAAAATGTAAGTTGGTGCAGCTCAAGCACTGAAAATAGCTCCTGATATAGATAGTAATTATCATCTTTAGTTTGTGAATGAGAACACTGAGCACCAAACTTAAATTCTTCTATGTAACTGTTCAGGACTGCATCTGTCTCTCTCTCTCTCTCTCTTTTTTTTTAAGATTTTATTTATTTATTTGAGGGAAAAAAAGGGGGGGGCAGAGGGAGAGGGAGAAACAGACTCACTGCTGAGCAGGGAGCCCGACATGGGGCTCCATCCCAGGACCCTGGGATCATGACCTGAGCTGAAGGCAGACACTTAACCAACTGAGCCACCAAGGTGCCCCCTGTATCTGTCTCCTACACTGAGCATGGATGTGGCTGAGGGCAGTGATAATGACAACCAATCCAACTAAATTTTGGGCAATGCTGGATGCTGTCCTGGGTGTTTTATAGTGCCTATCTTCATAAAAGCTCTAGAAGGTTGGAACAAAAGCTCTACGAGGTTTTCATGTTTGTTTTATAAATTAAAAAAAAAAAAGTGGAGAGAACAGTTTAGTGGCCAAGGTGGGATGGAACTGGGGCACCTTTCTGTGCAGTCTGCATTCCTAGCAGCTCCTACTGCCCCAAGCCAAGACACAGAGCTGCAGTGACTGCTCTTAAGTGAGCAGGGAGGGAACGGAAAGAGGATGAGAGAAATATCAAGAGAGGGCAAATAAGTGGGAGATCGAGAGAAAGAATGATGCCTTCAGCTAAGAAGAATAAAGGTCTGTGGGGAGCGTACTACGAGCAAGTTGGAAGAGGCAGAGAGCATGGAGACAGAGCACTGTCCTCCTAAGGCAAGATGCCCGGTCACCTTTTCCATGTTACAGCCACCAAGGAATGTAAGGTATATACTGAGAAAATGATCAATAGCAGAAAAACTGTCTGATTCTGTGAAGAAATAAGTTGCCTAAAATAATACGTTTATGTGTTCATGCAACTCTCCCCCCCAACCTGATTCAAAGAAAGGGAATATAAGCAAAAGTCAGGAAATCTGCAAAAGTATCATCCACTTTTCCTCTTACTGAGCAGCCTTCTCCCAATGAGAGTTGAAGACCTGACGCCTGACCCTAGAGGCTGTCCAATAGGGATGGAAGCATGGCTTCTCTCCCTGGAGCAGAGTGCAGTAGTTATCATAAATTAAACACACTCTTCATTGGTCCAGACCTAAACTGAGTCTCATGTGACCTCTTGACCTGGTTTATTTCCATTTTCAGTGAGAGGGTTGAGCGACGGCAAATCCAGGACCTTCCCACCAGGCTCCATTTTACCATACGATTTGATGACACACAGAATTCTTTACAACTTTGATGTTGAATCTCACTTAAGATTAAAGTACTCATATTAATTACAATGCTATAAATGGAAATTATTTATCTTGAAAAGATGTCATTGTCCATGTTTCCAGCTGTGTATCTGGCTGTGACATTTCTACGAGGGTTGCTCCCTGTTGTGTGAGGGTGTGGGGGGCTGTGCATGCATGTGTTCGTGTGGACAACCACCAGAGGTGATGCGTGTGGAATTTTCCATGGGCTGGCATGAGGGAATGACATATGGTCAAAGAAGGTAAAGAAGAATAATGGCCCTTGTGAGTAGAACAAGTATAGTCAATAACATCTGACCCTATGGAAGTTATTAACATCTCTCAGTCTCAGTTATCCCATAGTTATCCCATAGTTAAGAAAGAGATAACGTCTACCTCATGGTGTCTTTGTGAGGAGGACCAGAGAAGACACATACAAAATGCTGACAAAAGCTCTAGAGCATAGTAAGTGTCCAAATGTTCACAATTATCTTGTAATTATTCACACCATCTGAGATTTCTGGCTCTATGCACATACTTTAAAGGGAGTGTTAAGTTCAGCATTACTGACTGCATTTAAGTTCTCAATAAAACTTAATTTTTATTTTTAGTGAATATTTATTTCACTAAAACAACATTCTGTTTCTGGTAGAAGCACTGAGTATTTTTTTTTTCTTCCTTCTGTCGTAACTCAGCTATTTGTTCTGACCTTTCTGTTCCTTTCAGTCACTGAGAAACTTTGAAAGAGTAAAATGATCCCATTAGAGAATAAATTAGAGAGTATGTCCATTCAGACTAAGGTCTCACAACATTGGTAATCTGAGAATAGCATATGGAATATTTTAAATTGAAGCCCACTTGTAAAAGGATGAGACATCTGAGATCCACAAAAGCTGGACAATTGCCCCTGATCCCATAACCCTGTTGATGATTACCTAACCTGAGTTTGGTTTCCTATAACTCCCTTGAACACATCTACAGAATTTGTGTTCAGGTGATAAGTATTTATTAAGTGGTCCATTTTGAGTAATCTAAAATTAGAAGCAGATTAATATTAGAGCATTATTCAAGGTTTTCAGAGACAGATAATTAATGCAATTTCTTCAGGATCCTTTTCTTATTTTAATGAAAGTGCACTTAGCAAATTAAAACCTGCTCCATGGTGCACCCCATTTCAGCTGGTGGCAGATATTGTGGAGCTTTGGGAATGACCTAGCATCTGCCAGCACTACTCACAGATTATATCTAGAAGTGATCCATAAGTAATGCAACATAAATAATTGTTATCTTCGCTAGGGCAATTTTTGGATGTTGTAAGATAAATTGCAGAATTTTACAACTGAAAAGAAACGTAGACACCATTTGTCCAACTCACTCATTTTATAGTTAGCGAAACAGAGATCTAGAAAAGCCTAATGCCTCACAAGTATAGACTTTGCATATCAAGCTTCAGAAAAAGTACTGAGAACCCAGAACAGACATTGAAGCCTATTATACTTTACTACTGAATGGGGGGGGGGGGGGGGAGAAGAAAGAAAAGGAAAAAAAAAAAAGAAAAAGTACTGAAAGTAGCAGCGGTACACTCCTAACAAGAGCTCATTGGGTGACAGCTCCCTGTTTTATATAATTTTAAATATCATGTAAAAGCATGGCTTGACTTTTTAGCATTTTGTGTCAAAAGCATGACATACTGGGTGTTATATGCAAACAATGAATCATGGAACACTACATCAAAAACTAATGACGTAATGTACGGTAATTAACATAACATAATAAAAGAAGGAAACAAAAAAAAAAGCATGACATATGTGATGAAGAGAAGGGGCTGGCCATCAGAACTGCACCTTCAGCCACTGAGTATCCATCGGCATTTGGGAAGAGCTTCTGGAAAGGGGATCCTAGGCTCCCTTGACTTGCACTTTGTTCAAGAGCTATCTGAGCAGACCAGATGGAAGATAATAATTTCTATCATAAGTAGTTACATTGGGTACATGCTACCCTAAGTACCAATAGTCTCATGCAACTCAGAACATCACATTATTTTAAAAGTAAAGCCAGAAACAAATGAAGAAATAAATGCTCTGGTTGATGAGGTATCTAAGGACTTTCTCTACCCCTGAGATTCCAGGAGTAAAATCTTATTCCTTGAAGAGGTCATGCCATGGCTCAAGGTGAAAAGAACATCTTGCTCTGGGTTTTAACCTGGCTTTGCAATGCTATTTTTTTCCTAATAACTTCCCCCTGGCCCATCTTTTACTGTTAAGAACAACCTTCATATCCAATGAAGAAAAGAATTTTAAATCTCCTTGGAGAGCTGGGGATGATAGGAAATTTCACTGAATTAATAATTCTGGCTTTCTTCCACATTAATTCTACAGGCCTAACAAAAATTTCAGAGAAGAAAGTTTCATGACTGGCGTTGCAGGATCATTTTAAGTGAGCAATCAAGAAGATGAGTTGTAAAGCAAGTTGATCTGGTTTAAAAATGTTTCTGCTATAAATATAAACATACAGAATACAGTTATTTATAGAAAAATATTTTACAATACCAGAAATTACTTTGTTTCCAATGCACATATCAAGAATTATGGACTCTCTCCTTATTTTATTTTAATTTTGGTTTTATACAGTCGTTGTCCATTCTACTACTTCCCATTTATCATCAACAGGTACATATAATATTCTTCTGGTTAAAAGGACAGAAAATATATTGTCCTTTATCTCAAAACACCTGTGTTTGCTTTTGCCAATAATTAATTGACTGGCGTAGAGTCAAGTTTAACATAATCACCACCACCTGCCTGCTCATATACCTTGCCAACCAATTCACTGATGTGCTGAGTCTACTGATCTAATGAACCAGTTGGGTCCCTTGGTAAGTAAATTCTACCAGAACAGCAATGCCTTGATGATGGTATTGCAACCTAGTCAAAAAGAACTTAAAACCTAAATCCACACAGTTTTTCTTCAAAGAATGACAACCCAACTAAAACCAGATCAGGATTTTTAAAAGTGATATCCAAAGAAAAGAAATCATAACTAAGCAAGCCTTTCATACAGAGATGCCACTTTACTCTCCCCTGATATCAGACTGCCTACAGTTCCCTGCATGGGGTT
Organism: Phoca vitulina; assembly: GCF_004348235.1. NCBI lineage: Eukaryota > Metazoa > Chordata > Mammalia > Carnivora > Phocidae > Phoca > Phoca vitulina. The sequence continues at coordinate 8,026,596 of NW_022589728.1, read as the reverse complement.
ATGTCCCACTCCTTGTTTTTGCTTGTTCTGGCCTCCTCCCCAGCTGGGATAGCTTTCCCTTACCTGATCTTTTTACCTGGTTAACACTTATTTATGCTTTTAATATTTAGCTCAATTATCATTTCCTACTGATGGCTTTCCTTGTTCACCCATGACTTGATCTCTAAACCCTATTGTTCTCCTGTGTTTCTGTCATTCCCAGTCACCTCTACATATCTCTGCTGGAGCCCCTCTTCACTGTATCCTAAGTATGTCTTCTTATGTCTGATTCACCCACTAGAGTTATAAATCTCATTATATGTTTCATAAATGAGTGCATCATAAACACCTAATTATCCTTAGGTGGGTTAGCACCTGAGCTAGGTCTAGCCTAGAGCTAATAAAATATAATTTATTTATATGTGATTTAGCAATATTCGTTTTTGAGTAACTTTACAGGAAGATCTTTCTTCACACTAAAGTTTAAGAATAATGCAGAAAACATTGTAACTCCATGACGGCAAGAAAAATGACTTCATCTATATTCTAGAATCTTAGCATAGTGGCTAGCACTTGAAAAATGCTTGTGGAGTTCGGCAACATGGTGGAGGAGTAGGATACCTAAATTTCGTCTGGTTCCAGAAATTCAGCTGGATAGGGATCGAACCATTCTGAACACCTACAAACTCAACAGGAGATCAAAGAAAAGAATAGCAGCAACTCTCTGAACAGAAAAGCGACCACTTTCTGGAAGGTAAGAAGTGAATCCGAGGCAATATTCAGGAGGATAGACGGCGGGGGAGGGGGCCTCCGTCAGCCGCTACCAGCAAGTGATAGAGCCACAGAGCACAAAATCAGAAATTTTGAAACGGCTCTGCTGAGGGACGTCGCTCCAGTGGCTAAGCAGGGGGTGGAACCCTCGCTGGACAGTGTGGTCTCAGGACCCTCAGGGTCATAGAAAGACTGGGGGTGCCTGAGTGTGGCAGAGCTCCTAGGTATCAGAGCAGGGAAGCCAGCTGCATAGACGGAGCCGAGGAGTGGGCTCTCAGCATGGGGTTGCCATAAACCATGATCTGCGGCACGGTCAGGCCACTGCTCCTCCAGCAGGGACCCAACAAGCGGTAGATCCGGGAGACCCCCCTTCTTCCCCCGGGGAGGAGCAGCACGGAAGTGCACCACAGGGATCTGCTGGGTTTGGAGACTCCACATGGGGTCAGGTGCCAGAGATAGAAATGCTCGGTCACAGGCCGGGTGAGCACGGAGTGCAGCCGGAGACTGGGGAGACGGGAGTGACTGACTGCTTTTCTCTGGGGTCTCACTGAGGAGCGGGGCCCCGAGTTCTCGGCTCCTCCGGGGCGGAGATTGGGAGGCCGCCATTTTCACTCTCGTCCTCCAAAGCTGTAGGGAAAGCTTGCAGGGAACAAAAGCTCCCCGAGCAAACCCGAGCAGATTACTTAGCCCGGATTGGCAAGGGCAGGGCAATTCCGCCTCCGGCAAAGACATCTGGGAACCACAGCAACAGGCCCCTCCCCCAGAAGATCAGCGAGAACAGCCAGCCAAGACCAAGTTTACCGAGCAATGAGAACGGCAGGACGCCAGCACTAGGGGAATACCGCACATAGAATTCATGGCTTTTTTACCATGATTCTTTAGTCTTTCAAAGTTAATTTTTTTAATTCTCTTTTTTCTTTTTCTTTTTTTTTTTTGAATTTTTCTTTTTCCCTTTCTCAACCAACATCGTATCAATCCCTTTTTTAAAAAAATCTTTTTTATTCTTCCTTTTTAGAGTTATATTCTGTCCCTTCATAATAGTTAACATTATTTTTGGTATATATATATATATATATATATATATATATATATATATATATTTTCTTCTCTCTAAAATTTTGGGATACAGTTTCTTCTAACAAACCAAAATATACCCTAAATCTCTAGTGTATGGCTTTGTTCTAGTCTCCTGCCTGATCACATTCTCTCCCTTTTTTTTAATCCTCTTTTTTCTTTTTCTCCATGAACTTCTTATCTTATTCCCTTTATAAAGGAATCCTTATCTTATTCCTTTTATAAAGGAATCCCCCAATTCCTTTTATAAAATATTTTATAATTTTTATCTTTACAGTCATATTCCATCTCTTCATCATATTTACCCTTATTTTTGTACATATATAAGCTTTTCTTTATTTAAAATTTTGGGAGGCACTTTCTTCTAACAGACCAAAATATGCCCAAAATCTAGTGTGTGTGGCACTGATCTATGCACCAGCTTGATCATATTTCATCATATTCTGTTTTTTTCTTTGTTTTTTATCTTTATCTTTTTCATTTTTTTTCTTTTTTCTTAAATTCTCTTTCTTTTCCCGCAGTATCAGGTCTCTTCTGATTTATTTAGTGTGTATTTTTCTGGGGTTGTTGTTACCCTGTTAGCATTTTGTTTTCTCATTCATCTATTCTCCTCTGGACAAAATGACAAGATGGAAAAAGTCACATCAAAAAAAAGAACAAGAGGCAGTACCTATTGCCAGCGACCTAATCAATACGGACATTAGTAAGATGTCAGAACTAGAGTTCAGAATGATGATTTTAAAGATACTAGCTGGGCTTGAAAAAAGCATGGAAGATACTAGAGAAACACTTTCTGGAGAAATAAAAGAACTAAAATCTAACCAAGTCAAAATCAAAAGACTATTAATGAGGTGCAATCCAAAATGGAGGCTCTAACTGCTAGGATAAATGAGGCAGAAGAAAGAATTAGTGACATAGAAGACCAAATAATGGAAAACAAAGAAGCTGAGAAAAAGAGAGATAAACAACTACTGGATCATGAGGGTAGAATTCGAGAGAGAAGTGATACCATAAGACGAAACAATAGTAGAATAATTGGGATCCCAGAAGAAGAAGAAAGACAGAGAGGGGCAGAAGGTATCTTGGAGCAAATTATAGCAGAGAACTTCCCTAACTTGGAGAAGGAAACAGGCATCAAAATCCAGGAGGTACAGAGAACCCCTCTCAAAATCAATAAAAATAGGTCAACACCCCGACATCTAATAGTAAAACTTACAAATCTCAGAGACAAAGAGAAAATGGTGAAAGTAGCTCGGGACAAGAGGTCTGTAACCTACAATGATAGAAACATTAGATTGGCAACAGACCTATCCACAGAGACCTGGCAGGCCAGAAAGGACTGGCATGATACATTCAGAGCACTAAACGAGAAAAATATGCAGCCAAAAATACTATATCCAGCTAGGCTGCCACTGAAAATAGAAGGAGAGATAAAAAGCTTCAGGACAAACAAAAACTAAAGGAATTTGCAAACACGAAACCAGCCCTACAAGAAATATTGAAAGGGGTCCTCTAAGTAAAGGGGGAGCCTAAAAGTAACATAGACCAGAAAGGAACACAGACAATATACAGTAACAGTCACCTTATAGGCAATAAAATGGTACTAAATTAATATCTTTCAATAGTTACCCTGAATGTAAATGGGCTAAATGCCCCAATCAAAAGACACAGGCTATCAGATTGGATTAAAAAAAAAAACAAGACCCATCGATATGCTGTCTGCAAGAGACTCATTTTAGACCCAAAGGCACCCCTAGATCGAAAGTTAGGGGGTGGAAAACCATTTACCATGCTAATGGACACCAAAAGAAAGCTGGGGTGGCAATCCTTATATCAGACAAATTAGATTTTAAACCAAAGACTATAATAAGAGATAAGGAAGGACACTATATCATACTTAAAGCGTCTATCCAACAAGAAGATCTAACAATTGTAAATATCTATGCCCCTAACATGGGAGCAACCAATTATATAAGCCAATTAATAACAAAAGCAAAGAAACATATCAACAACAATAAAATAATAGTGGGGGACTTTAACACCCCCCTCACTGAAATGGACAATCATCTAAGCAAAAGATCAACAAGGAAATAAAGACTTTAAATGACACACTGGACCAAAGGCACTTCACAGATCTATTCAGAACATTCCATCCAAAAGCAACAGAATACACATTCCTCTCTAGTGCCCATGGAACATTCTCCAGAATAGATCACATCTTAGGCCACAAATCAGGTCTCAACTGGTACCAAAAGATTGGAATCATTCCCTGCATATTTTCAGGCCACAACATTTTGAAACTAGAACTCAATCATAAGAGGAAAGTTGGAAAGAACTCAAATACATGGAGGCTAAAGAGCATCCTACTAAAGAATGAATGGGTCAACCAGGAAATTAAAGAAGAATTAAAAAAATTCATGGAAACAAATGAAAATGAAAACACAACTGTTCAAAATCTTTGGGATACAGCAAAGGCAGGCCTAAGAGGAAAGTATATAGCAATACAAGCCTTTCTCAAGAAACAAGAAAGGTCTCAAATACACAACCTAACCCTACACCTAAAGAGGCTGGAGAAAGAACAGCAAATAAAGCCTACGCCCAGCAGGAGAAGAGAAATAATCAAGATCAGAGCAGAAATCAATGAAATAGAAACCAAAAGAACAGTAGAACAGATCAACGAAACTAGGAGCTGGTTCTTTGAAAGAATTAACAAGATTGATAACCCCCTGGCCAGACTTATCAAAAAGAAAAGAGAAATGACCCAAATAAATAAAATCATGAGTGAAAGAGGAGAGATCACAACCAACACCAAAGAAATACAAACAATTATAAGAACATATTATGAGCAACTATATGCCAGCAAATTAGATAATCTGGAAGAAATGGATGCATTCCCTGAGATGCATAAACTACCAAAACTGAACCAGGAAGAAATAGAAAACCTGAACGGACTGATAATCAGTAAGGAAATTGAAGCAGTCATCAAAAATCTCCCAACAAACAAGAGCCCAGGGCCAGATGGCTTCCCAGGGGAATTCTACCAAACATTTAAAGAAGAATTAATACCTATTCTTCTGAAACTGTTCCAAAAAATAGAAATGGAAGGAAAACCCCAAATAGCCAGAGGAATGTTGAGAAAGAAAAGCAAAGCTGGCGACATCACAATTCCGGACTTCCAGCTCTATTACAAAGCTGTCCTCATCAAGACAGTATGGTACTGCCACAAAAACAGACACATAGATCAATGGAACAGAATAGAGAGCCCAGAAATGGACCCTCAACTATATGGTCAACTAATCTTTGACAAAGCAGAAAAGAATGCCCAATGGAAAAAAGACAGTCTCTTCAACAAATGATGTTGGGAAAATTGGACAGCCACATGCAGAAGAATGAAACTGGACCATTTCCTTACACCACACACAAAAATAGACTGAAATGGTTGAAAGACCTAAATGTGAGACAGGAGTCCATCAAAATCCTAAAGGAGAACACAGGCAGCAACCTCTTCGACCTCAGCCACAAAAACTTCTTCCTAGAAACATCGCCAAAGGCAAGGGAAGCAAGGGCAAAAATGAACTATTGGGACTTCAGCAAGATAAAATGCTTTTGCACAGCAAAAGAAACAGTCAACAAAACCAAAAGACAACTGACAGAATGGGAGAAGATATTTGCAAATGACATAGCAGATAAAGGGCTAGTATCCAAAATGTATAAAGAACTTATAAAACTCAACACCCAAAGAACATATGATCCTATCAAGAAATGGGCAGAAGACACGAACAGACATTTTTCCAAAGAAGATATCCAAATGGCCAACAGACACATGAAAAAGTGCTCAACATCACTCGGCATCAGGGAAATCCAAATTAAAACCTCAATGAGACACCACCTCACACCAGTCAAAATGGCTAAAATTAACAAATCAGGAAACAACGGATGTTGGCAGGGATGTGGAGAAAAGGGAACCCTCATACACTGTTGGTGGGAATGCAAGCTGGTGCAGCCACTCTGGAAAACAGTATGGAGGTTCCTCAAAAAGTTGAAAATAGAGCTACCCTATGACCCAGCAATTGCACTACTGGGTATTTACCCCAAAGATACAAATGTAGGGATCCAAAGGGGTATGTGCGCCCCGATGTTTATAGCAGCAATGTCCACAATAGCCAAACTGTGGAAAGAGGCAAGATGTCCATCGACAGATGAATGGATAAAGAAGAAGTGGTATATATATACAATGGAATATTATGCAGCCATCAAATGGAATGAAATCTTGCCATTTACAAAGACATGGATGGAACTGGAGGGTATTATGCTGAGCGAAATAAGTCAATCAGAGAAAGACATGTATCATATGACCTCACTGATATGAGGAATTCTTAATCTCAGGAAACAAACTGAGGGTTGCTGGAGCAGTGGAGGGTGGGAGGGATGGGGTGGCTGGGTGATAGACATTGGGGATGGTATGTGCTATGGTGAGTGCTGTGAATTGTGTAAGACTGATGAATCACAGACCTGTACCTCTGAAACAAATAATACATTATATGTTAAAAAAAAAAAAAAAGAAGATAGCAGGAAGGGAAAAATGAAGGGGGGAAATCGGAGGCGGAGACGAACCATGAGAGACTATGGACTCTGAGAAACAAACTGAGGGTTCTAGAGGGGAGGAGCATGGGGGGATGTGTTAGCCTGGTGATGGGTGTTGAAGAGGGTACGTACTGAATGGAGCACTGGGTGTTGCACGCAAACAATGAATCATGGAACACTACATCAAAAACTAATGATGTAATGTATGGTGATTAACATAACATAATAATAATAAAAGAAAAATAAATAACAATAAAAAATAAGACATGAGTAAAAAATAAATAAAATAACATAAAAAGTACTAATCATGTAATGTATGGTGATTAACATAACATAATAAAATAAAATAAAAAAATAAAAATGCTTGTGGAATAAATGAGTGTGAGTGTAAAAGAGTCATAACAATACAGAAAAGTAACATAAACAAAAGTTGTTTCTTTGAAAAGATACCAAGATTGACAAAATTTTAGAGAGGTTAAATGAATGGCTTAAACAATAGACCTTTATTTCTCACGGTTCTGAAGTCTAAAAGTCTAAGATCGAGGTTCTGGCCAGTTTGGTTTCTGGTGAGAGCTTTCTTCTGACTTACAGACAGCTATCTTCTTGCTTTATCTTCAAATGGCTTTTCTGTTTCCTGCACAAGGAGAGAGAAAGAGAGAGCTCTCATCTGGCTCTTATTTTAAGGATGCAAATCCTATCAGCTCAGGCCCCATCCTTATGATGATTCAGAGGTCATCAAAGCTGCCACTTCCACCACAGGCCCAGGGGGCAGGACAAGTTTCTCCTCCATTTCAAAGGGTGTGGCCGCCTCTCTGGTTTGAGGGAGAAAGCATACCCTTGCCCAGTGCCTCAGGGCAGAATCCTCACAAAATGGGTGTGCTGCTCAAAAGCCCAAAGGGGCATGGCTCCCCTGAAGAGCTGAAGGGTCAGGGCTGCTCTGCAGTCTTGGGGGTGACACTACCACCCCAATGAGCCTAGAGGACAGAGCATCTAACCGAAGAGGATTATTTTCAAGACTTACAATCTCATGGAATTTGCCTTGCTAAATTTTGGAGTTGCTTAGGGCTGACAAAGCGCACCTCTTTCCACCTTCCAATTTCTCCCCTTTGGAAAGGGAATGTCTATAGTTTGCCCAACCACCACTGTATTTTGGAAGTACATAACTTGTCTGGTTTCATAGTTTCACAGATGGAGAAGAATTCTGCCACAGGATGGATCATACCCAGAGTCTTACCCATATCTGATTCAGATGATATTTTGATAAGACTTTAGAGTTGATACTGAAATGAGTTAAGACCTTGGGGGCTATTGGAATGGGATGGATGTATTTTGCATGTGAGAAGGACATTAATTTTGGAGGGCTGGGTGGAATGTTTTGGACTGAATATTTGTGTCCCCTTAAAATTCATATTTTCAAGCACTAACCACCAGTGTGGCTATATTTGGAGATAGGGCTTTTAGGAAATAATTAAGGTTACATGAGGTCATAATGGTGGGGCCTTGACTGAATAGGATTCATATCCTTGTAAGAAGAGACATCAGAGAGCTTGTTCTTCAATGCACATAGTGAGGAAATGCACATAATGAGGAAAACCCATGTGAGCACACAGCAAGAAGGTCACCATCTACAAGAAAGCAGGGGAGCTCTTACGAGAAACTGAATCAGCCAGCACCTTCATCTTGATCTTGGACTTCCTAGCCTCCAGAATTGTTAGAAAATAAATTTCTGCTGTTTAAGCTATCCAGTCTATGGCATTTTGTTATGGTGGCCTGAGCACATGAATCCACCAAAATAAACAAATAAGACCAATGCTTAAATTATAAAAATCAGGAATAAGAAAGAAATGACTTTAGAGAACCAAAAAGAATGATAAGAGATTATTATGAACAACTACATGCAAACAAATTGGATAGCTTTAATTAAATTGACAAATTCCTAGAGAGACACAAACTATCAAGACTCAAGAAATAGAAAATCTAAACAGATCTGTAAGTAAAGATTGAGTTAGCAATAAATAAATTGTTTAAAACTATCCACAAAGAAAACTCCAGGTCCAGAAAGCTTACTAATGAGTTATACCAAACATTTAAAGAATTTACATCTATACTTCACAAACTCTTCAAAAAAATTAGAAGAGAAGGAATTACTTCTTAACCCATCCTGTAAGGCCAATATTACCCTGATACAAAAACCAGACAAAGATACCTCAAGAAAGTGAAACTACAGAATTTCCTTTATTAATATAGGTACAAAATTATCAACAAAATGCTATCTAACCAAATCCAGCAATATATAGATAGAAGTATATTCCATAACCAAGTGGGATTTATCACAGGAATGCAACCTTAGTTTAATATTTGAAAATCAATGAACATAATGCACCATTTCAATAGAAACAAAAAGGAAAAAAGCCATATGTGTAAAAAAAAGCATTTGACAAAATGCAACACCCTTTCTTGATTAAAACAAAACAAACAAACAAAAAACTTAATAAACTAGGAATAAAGAAAAGAGAACTTCCTCAACTTGGTAAAGGACAGCTATGAAAAACTCATATCAAACAGCATAACTAATAGTGAGACCAAAAGCTTGCCCCTAAGATCAGGAACAAAATAAGGATGTCTGTTCTCACTAGTGCTAGTCAATTTTGCATTGGGGATTTAGCCAGGGCAATTTGGCAAGGAAAAAATAAAGTGACATCCAGATTGGAAAGGGAGAGGTAAAGATCTCTGCGTAGGACACGAATGTATATATAGAATTATAAGGAATCCAGGTTAAAGAACTATTAGAGGAGTGATGTCAGGGAAATGCAGACAAGATAGTGCAAAGGGCCCATCTCTTCACAGAAACCTCAAAACATCAAGCAAAACTGTCGGAATCAACTTTGTCAAAGGTTCACAGAAACCCAGAGAATGGTGAATTGAGGAAAAGAAAATATTGAGCAGTAAGAAAGTTTTGTGGCATTTTTATTTGCCTTTACCACACTCTGTCATCCCTGTCTTATACGCAATGTGTAAAAATGTAATTTGTGGCAATAGCAACGTAATCACAACATAGGGGGGTAGAACTATTTAGAAGCAGTTTTTGCATGCTATTGGAGCTAAATTGATATCAATTCAAACTAGATTGTTATAAATTAGGATGTGGGTTGTAATCCCTGCAGTAACTACTAAGTAAATAACTAAAAATAGACATTGGATCAGCAATCAAAAATCTCTCGGTAACAAAAAATGTTCCAGACCAAATGGCTTTACTTATAAATTCTATCAACCATTTAAAGAATTAACCCCAATCCACAGATCCTTCTTAAATTTTCCAAAAAAACCCAAATAAACAAAAATAAAAGAGGAGGGAACAGTTCCTAACTCATGCTATAAGACCAGTATTACCCTGATACCAAAGCCAAAGATACCTCAAGAAAACTTCGGATCAATATGACTTACGACTATAGATTTAAAAAATCTCAAAAAATACTATAAGCTGAATCCAATATCATAATAAAATGGTTATACACCATGACCAAGAGGGATTTTTCCCAGAAATTCAGAGGTGGTTCAACATAAAATCTATGTAATATACCACATAATTAACAGAATGAAGAAAAAAATGATCCTTTAAAGCAGTTGATAAAATCCAGTACCCTTTCATTTAAAAACATAAAAACAATAAAAACAAAACTCAGAAAACTAGGAATAGAGGAAATTTCCTCAACAATAAAATCAATATATGAATAACTAACAGCCAAAATAATGCTCAAGGGTAAAAGATTGAAAATTTTTGCACTAAAATCAGGAATAAGACAAGGATACTTACTTTTATCACTGTTATTCACATTGTACTAGAGGTCATGGCCAGAAAAATTAAGCAAGAAAAAGAAATAAAAGCCATCCAAGTTGGAAAGGAAGAAATTAAACTATTTTTATTCACCGATGACATGATCCTTCATGTAAAAATCCCAAATGAATTCATGCCAAAGAAGACAAAAGCAAACCAAACAAACTATTCAAGCTAATAAATGCAAAGTGATAGGATATAAAATCAACACACAAAAATCTGTTACATTTTTATGTACTAACAATGAACAATCTGAAAAGGAAATTAAGAAAATAATTTCATTTACAATAGCACGAAAAAGAGTAAAATACTTAGGAATAAACTTAACCAATGAGGTGAAAGATTTGTACACTGAAAACTACATAACATTTCTGAAAGAAAATTAAAAAAAAAGATCTGAATAAATGGAAAGACTTCCTGTTTTCATGGACTGGGATACTTAATATTATGAAAACAGCAATACTGCCCAAAGCAATCTACAGGTTCAATGTAATCCCTATCAAAATTCCAATGACTTTTTTTTTTTCCAGAAATGGAAAAACTGATCCTCAAATCCGTATGGAATTGTAAGGGGCCTAAATAGTCAACACAATCTTAAGAAGAACAGTTGAAAAACTCAAACTTCCTGATTTAAAAACTTACTACAAAGCTTTAATAATCAAGAGTAAATAGTCCTGGGATAAGAATAGGCATACAGTCAACATAGAATTGAAAGTCCAGAAATAGATTCATATAGACATATAACCAGTTGATTCCATTTATATAAAATATCTAGAATCAGTAAATCCATGTAAGTGGAAGGCTGACTGGTGGTTGTCAGGAGCTGTGGGTAGATGGGAATAGGGTATGACTCCTCATGGGACATAGGGCTTTATTTGTGGTGAACGAAAATATTTTGGAATTAGACAGAGGTACTAGTCACACAACACTGTGAATGTACTAAATGCCATTGAATTGCACACTTTAAAAAATCTTATATGAATTTCATCTTGATAAAAAACTATTAGAACAAATAAATAAGTTTATCAAGGTTGCAAGATCAAAGATCAGTATAAAAAAATCAATTGTATTTACATCCACTTATAATGAACAATCCAAAAATAAAAGTTAGAAAACAATTACATTTGTAGCAATAGCAAGATTATAAAATACTTAGGAATGAATTTAACAAAAGAAGTGCAAAACTTATACTTTGAAAAATGCAAAATATTGTTCAAAAAATTAAAACAAATCTAGATAAATGAAAGGACAACCTTGTCCATGAATCAGAAAACCTAATATTGTTAAGATGGCAATACTCCCCAAAATGATCTAAAATTTTAACACAATCTCTATCAAAATCCCAGCTGGCTTGCAGAAAATGGCAAGCTGATCATAAAATTCCTATACAAATTCATGGGTCCCAGAATAGCCAAATAAATCTTGAAGAACAACAAAGTTAGAGGACTCACATTTCCCAAATCCAAAAGTTACTACAAAGTTACAGTAATCAAAACAATGTGAAGCTAGAATAAGGATAGACATAAAATCAGTGGAATAGAATTATGAGTCTGGGAATAAATCCTCACATTTACAATCAATTGATAATTGATAAGGCAAGACAATGCAATGAGAAAAGTCTTTTTAACAAATGGTGCTGGGTTAATGGGATATCAATATGCAAAATAATGAAGTTGGACCTCTACTTCATACCATATATAAAAATTAATTGAAATGAATAAAAGACCTAAATATAAGAGCTAACACTATAAAAGCTCTTAGAAGAAAACAAAGGTGTAAATCTCCATGGCTTTGAAATAGACAATTGTTTGTTAGATATAACAAAAGCACAAGATACAAAGCAAAAATTAAAAAAGTGGATATCATCAGAATTAAAAGCTTTTATGCTATAAGTGAAATCATCTAGCTATGAAATGGTGACCCATAGAATAAGAGGAAATATTAGCAGATCATATATCTGAGAAAGGACTTATATTCAGAATATATAAAGAAATCTTTCAAGTCAATAAAAAAATAAACCGTCCAATTAAAAAATGGGCAAAGGAGTGAGTAGACATTTCTCCAAAGAAGATATACAAATGGCCAATATGCATGTGAAAAAGATGTTCAACATCATTAGCCATCAGTGTAACTCAAAACTACAATGAGGTACCATTCCACACTCACTAGGATGGGTAAAAAAAAAAAAGATAAGAACAAGTATTGGTGAGGATGTGGAGAAATTGGAACCCTTGCAATGTACAGAAATGTAAATTGATGCAGCCACTGTGGAAAAGTCTGGTCATTCCTCAGAAGGTGTGATATAGTTACCCTTTGACTTGGCAGGTGTGTACCAAGGGGCAAGTCCCGCCTATACACCCAAGAGAATTGAAAACATATGTCCACATGAAAACTTTTATATAAATAAATCACAGAAAATATCAACAAACTGATGAATGGATAAGTAAAATGTAGCGTACCTATACAATGGAAACAGAGTTCAGATACAGAACTGCAACTGTATTTGAAGTAACTACAACATAGATGAAGCTTGAAAACATGGTGCAGAGTGAAAGAAGCCAGACACAAAGGTTCGTTATGCAGTTATTGTGATGTGAGTGAGGTGAGTAACTTTTCTAAGTAGCTCCAGTGTTCCAGCCTCTGAGTTGTATATACTGGAATGCAGACATACTAACAAACCACTTTACATGCAGTCATATGAGACTGTGATATCAGTCAAATTTGTGATTGGAAAAAAATTTCAACAAACACATAGGTTATGTTTTGAATGATTTTTACGATGAAAACAGACATCAGAATAGAGCTACACATTGTTATGTTGGAGACCAAAGATAAATTTTGACTTTTCCTATAATATTAAAATACTTATTAGGTTCGGGCAAAAACGATCTGCCTCAATTCCAGGTGACTGTCCCTTTAAGAAATGTAAGTGCATCCATAAAAGAGCTTTTCTTGAAGAGAATCAAATTGTTGAAAAATAGTATTTCCTTTAGTATCTTATACCAAAGAACTGAACATTTTTTTAACAATCAACTTTGTGAGTCTGTATCAGTAAGTACTGAGCCCTCCACGCCCATGCTCCAATTCCAACTTTGGACCTTACTAGATTATAGCCCTTCCCACTAATTGGTCCCATAATTCCTGGATTTGAGATAATAGAAATTGGTGACAGCTAGTATTTGAGGGGTGTGTGCCAGTTTACCCAGCATGTTTATACCTCTTGGCTCACAGGATCCTCTGAAATGGGCATTATTACAGCTCTAATTCACAGATGTGGAAACTGATGCTCTGGCAGGTTAAGTGTCTTGCCCACAGCTCATGAGTATGGATCCCAGATCCAGGCTCAGACCACAAACACTGCACTCCCTCCACAGTAGCCACACAAACTGGAATTGTGAAGTTCCTGACCAAATGTCCCAGTTTCATTTTCAACATCCTCTGGCACATTTCCACTGTCACCACCCACACTCTGTGAGACTAAGCCCCTGTAGATACAGGGTGAAAACCCCTTAAGATAAAGATCTAGTGTTCATATTAGGGCTGTGGTAAAATACCCACTGTTCCAATCATACAATTTTTGTCCTGAAAAAGACAATGCAGTAGTTGCTGTTATGAGTGTACAAATGGTAAGCCTTGAAGCATTGGTCTGCCTCTGGCAAGAACTCTGTGGCTTTATTATTATTCTGTGCCGGTTCCTTTGCTCTTCATAACATCAGGTTCTCCCAGATGGGCATATTCTATTTTGGAGGCAATGAAATGCTGAAGCCGAAGCAACCCTGAACACATCCTCCATTCTGGAATGACACTGGAACAACACAAACCATTAGGCTCTGGTCCCCAGACAGGATGTGAGTCAATACTGGGCCAGGTCACAATGGGCATCCTGACATCCATGGCTTAATAGTGCCCTGTTTGTGGGCACATTGATATTAACCCTTGGTTAGAGTGGTGTTGTTTCATCTTTGTTATGGCTTTATTGCGAGGTGAGAAACACATTAGATTGGGAGTCTGGAAATTCTATCGCAAACCCCCTGCACAGCTTCCCAGCCATGGTCCCGACCCCATCTAGATTAGCTTACTGTCTTTTTGATTTTTTTTTTTTTTAAAGATTTTATTTATTTATTTGTCAGAGAGAGAGAGTGTGTGAGCACAAGCAGGGGGAGTGGCAGGCAGAGGGAGAAGCAGGCTCCCTGCTGAGCAAAGGGCCCCATGTGGGACTCTATCCCAGGACCCTGGGATCATGACCTGAGCCAAAGGCAGACACTTAACCGACTGAGCCACCCAGGCGTCCCATAGCTTACTGTCTCTTTAATGTCAGAGGAACATCAGGTCTGCAAGTATATATCCAAATGTTATAGACAGCTAAAAATTGTATTTTTGTTGGAAATAACAATATTAATGATGGCATTTTGAAGAAAAGAGCCCCTGGTGAGAAGAAAATCCTGGAAACAAACAAACTTTAGTGCGTCTGAAGGATGATCATGTACCTAAATACTTAATGCATAAACATACATCATTTTATGCCTGGTATTATTAGGCTGATACTGAATACTCCTGACATTCCATCACACTGAAGCCTGAGTATCGAAATTCTGGCTCTGAGTATATTCATTGCAAAGGGCTTTCCGGACAATTAGCTAATAGCGCCTGTGGGGCAGGCACAGAACCCAGAGTGATTATCATTAAGCTCTTCGGACCTGAACACGCCAGCAGTGAGACCCTCCCTTCGGTGTTTGTCATGAGAAAATCTGACATACTTAGCAGCTCAGGGGAACAGCCATGCCAAATTGACACACCAGCTGTGAAAACCTTCAGGGTTGAATTATGATTATCACTCCGCTAGCTCTCTTCTTTTATCATGGCTTTGAATCATCCCCAGCTTTCACGGAGGGTCCTGTGCCAGCAGTTAATTACAAAGTTCTAGCCCTGAGTATGTGCCTGCTATTCTGACCTACCAGTCAGTGAGTGTGGGCTTTAAAATCACTTTTAAATTTACCAACTGGCCTAAGGTGTGCATCTTTCACAAGAGGATGAGGATGAAATTGGCAGGTGAACCTGAAGGTTAATGTTCACTGTTTGTTTCATTATCCTACCAGTTTCAACACTTAACAACTGTTAAAGGAGGTTTTCTTTCTATTCTTACAAAGAAAAACAACAAGAAATTCTTAGATACAGGCTTGTAAACCTTCAAAGAGGCGTTTTTTTGTTTTGTTTTGTTTTATTCCTCCTTGCTCTTTTTCTTTATTGCCAGGACAAATGGATCAGAGTCTAATCTGCTTACTGTGGCGGTACTAGCACAGCAATTTTGATGTGATCAGAGGATTATCTTCAGCATCCTCACACACTTAGACTATTCTTTTCATTTTTAGTGTGTCAACCAACGTGGCAGACATTTTTGTTAAAAAGCATTTCCAGAATCTCAGCGTATTACCTCTTTGGGATTATACGTCTGGAACATATAGCAGCCAATTTGGAATTATGGTAATAATCTCTTACAAGCTCACAAAAAGTAAAAATGCATTGAACTGGGGCGGCACTAAGCTTGATTTTCACAGGAAACCACCTCCTGCTCTCTTCCAGTTAGAAATAATTTTATAATTCACAGGTCATCTAATAAGAATACACAAGTGGTATGTTTTCCCATCACATATAAAATTTTTAATGCTGAGATTTAGCAGCTAAAATAATTTTAAAAATAAGCACCTAGTGTGGTAGTGCATGTCATTAGCACAATTGTAAAAAGCAAGTCAAATCACATTAAGAGCTTTATCACTGAAAAGGATCTGTCAAACTCCTGCCTGGATGAAACACAATGCTGGGTCCGTGTACAGTTCCTGCCTCCAAAAATATATAAGTAGGGGCAAAACACAAACACAAGAAATAAGAGAATGTAAATGATTTAAGTTTTGACTCGATGGCAATGGCAGATTTCCCATTATGGACTTCCGTGATGTACAGAACCCTCCCCCGCTACTCACAGCCCTTTTATTTCCATCTATGGGCACTGCTGTCTCACAACCCTGTGCTCTCTGAAGAGAGGCTTTTGGGACCAACACCGCTGCCTAAAAACTCTGATCACAGCAAACTACAAAGGTCATCTCGGGGCTCAAGCTTTGGTAGGAACATCACAAGTTTCCACGGTGATTTGCCAACTATCTATTTTTTTAAAGTAGAAGCACAATGGCCATGTGTACACTCATAGCCATCAATATATACAGCATTTGCTCCGAGAAGTATAAAGATAACCATAACATCTGTTTTCAAGTAGTTTACTCATTCTTCAGGAGGTATCTAAGGAGAAAGTCCTGATACTGCAATGCTCTGTTTCTAGTATTGCTCCAGAATGATCTAGTATAATGCTTTCCGATCAAAATGGAATATGTGTCACACGCACAGTTTTATTATTTTCTATTTTCCCCATTACAAAGGTAAAAAGACAAAGTGAAATTAATTGTAACAATACATTTTATTTTATACTACCCTAAAATATTATCATTCAACTTGTACTCAATATATGAATGTTAATGAGGGGCACCTGGGTGGCTCAGGTCATGATTTCAGGTCCTGGGATTGAGCCCCATGTTGGGCTCTCTGCTCAGCGGAGAGTCTGCTTCTCCCTCTGCCTCTGCCCCTCTGCTCATGCTCTCTCTCTCTCAAATGAATTAATAAAATCCTAAAAAATGAATGTTAATGAGAGATTTTTACATTTTTGTTTCATACTAGGTGTTTGAAATCTAGGGTGTATTTTACAGTTACAGCACAGGTTGGTCTTGACTGGCCACATTGCAAGTTGAAAGTCACATGTGGTTATTATGCTATAAAGTGCAGGTGTAGATTGCAAAAGATAAGTTTTGGTCTTCCATTGATACGTGTGATGAATTGGATCACATGTACTTTGTGCATTATTCATCTCAGTGTTACTATTTTTATTTTTTACTACGTTTGTCTAATTTTTTGCTTCCTTGAGGTTTATCTCCTTGTTTGCAAGGTTATCAAGCAGTGCCTTCACAAGAGATGACAGGGTCTAATTGAAACAAGCCCTCTTAAGTAAAGGGTGTTGACTTTCCTTCAGGACACCTAAAGATGCTGTTTACTTGGGAATATAATAAATACATCAAAAGATTAATTAAGAATTAGGTATGAAAATAAATATATGCCGTTCAATCACAAACCTGTGACTAATACAAATCCTGCAGAATAAAGCCCTAGGTCCCTACTATGATTTAGTGTGCCCTTCATCAACAGAACCCTTGCCTTCTGTTCTGGCTTCCTTGCTCTCCACTGCCGCCAAACCGCCCCACGACCTAGTTATACCTATTTATTTTCAGTAATCATCCACAAGCCTATAAGACAGCTGTTTTTACCACTGTGTTACAGGTAAAGAATATCAAGTTTGATGGGGTTCAATGAGTTGCCCAAATTCACATATGTGCTAAGAGATAATGCTGGGAAACAGATCTTCTGACACCTTTGCAGAGCACATCCTACTCCATAGGAGGCAAGAAGACTTAGACTCAGCAGACCCTTTGGCTTCAAAGGGTGTCCTTAGCTACTCAAATGATAGCTTGAGTAGCCAGGCCAAGCTTGGGAACTGCTTATCATTAGCTTGCTGCTGTGCATGAGACAAACACAATATTTTACTACAAGATTTTACTTGTGTTTTGCAGTAGAATACTGTACACACTCACCAGCTACAAAGAAGCAAGGAATTACGGTTTTGTTTCCATTTCAAACTGTACTGTTTAACTTCTATTATTTCAAAGGCTGATCAGTCTAAGAGCTTGACAAGGTAATTTGAGGGAACATTACAATTGATGTCTTTGAAACTAGTGTTGTGGCTTTGGGTTTTCCTCATGTTGTTTCCAAAAACCTAGTATTTTATGTGGGTGAATAAAAAGTTGTTTTCATTTAGGAAATTGCCGGTATTAAAGGAATGAGTCTGTTGGTTAGCAAATATTTTAAAGGAAAGACCATGCAGTGACACATAGAGATCATTTCTTCACTTTTGAAATGAATGTGGCTTTATGATTGGCCAACCAGTTTGCCTTCATGCTTCTGCCTGATTCTTTCTAAAGCCTGCCTCATGCAGCATGTCACCACCAATTAGGATTGACATCAATAAATCAAGATGTAAAAAATTAAAATGTGTGCATCCTATATTACTAGGCCTTCCTCATTATACTTTACTGTTGTCATCATTGAAGTCAACAAAGAATCAAGAACACATAATCAGCCACAACTTTTAAAGCACTACCAAAGTGTGATGTGTAACCAGTTAATTTTAAAATTTCAAACATGCCTGAAGAGAGACCACAAAAATATAATCAACCAGTTTCCATGCTATGAAGGTCACACTCAAGCAGATGTAAGATATTATCCTCAGCATATAGAATGTATCAAAAGACTAGAGACCCAGTCATCAGGAAGCATGAAGAAGCTGCCACAAGGAGCAAATGATATCCCTAATGTTGGACATAGTAAAGAGAAAATCTCTGAACAAGAAATGCAGAGATCCTAGTTGGTTATCAAGAGTATTACATAATAGATTGCAGGGCCCCATTGATCTAATGAACTGTGATGGAACAATCTCTGATCAGCATTCCATCAGGACTTCCTGTACCTCCCCAACATCTTCAAAGAGGAAACAAACAAACAAAAGGCAAGTAGTTAATTATTAGAACAAGTCTTGCTTGATAAATATATGCAAATTGATAATTACTGAATATATCATCAAAATCATTCTGTTTGTAAAAGCAACAACAAATAGAAAATATTTAGGAACCAAAATATGTAGAAACTCAAATCTACTAAAATATAAAAGAAGAAATATTTGACAAAATAGATAGACATGCCATGTTTCTCCACTATATAAGTCAGCATTCTAAAATTATTAGTAATCTCTAAGTTAATTTAAAAGTTTAATGCAATTGCAACCAAAATCCAAACATGATTTTTCTTAAGACTGGGATAGTAGTGAGTCTCTGACCCAAGCATGACCAATCCTGGGCTGAATGAGCTATTCAAATGATTTTATTGAAGATTTGAATTAAGAGATGCAGAGAGTAAGTCAGACAATGATGCAGTCAAGTTCAGGTGGAGAAGAAAGTAATAAAGAATCAGAACTACAGCAAAGCTCCTCTGCTAAGAGCCGTGTACCGATGGAACAGAGCCTCAGAGTTGATCCTGACTTTCTTGTTCCTGTTCCTATTTTTTGAGATCTTTTGTGAAATTGCTTATTATTTTCTTTTGATAAAAGTCCTCTTAGTTGAGCTACTTTGAGTTTTCATCAGTTGACCAAAAAAATTCCTTAGCTATGTGATTATTTCTGGGTAGTGGCATTGTGTTTATATGTTCATTATGCTTTTACAATTTCTCTATTTGTCCAATATTACTTTTATAATCAGGATTTAAAAAGAGGTCTCTAGGGGTACCTGGGTGGCTCACTCGGTTAAGCGTCTACCTTCGGCTCAGGTCCTGATCCCAGATTCCTGGGATCAAGCCCGTGTAGGGCTCCCTGCTCAGCAGGGGGTCTGCTTCTCCCTCTGCCCCTGCTCCCGCTATCTCTCTCTCTCTTTCTCTCTCGCTCTCTTGTGCTTTCTCTTGTGTGCATGCACATGCTCTCTCTCTCAAATAAATAAGTAAAATCTTTAAAAAATAACTTTATAGAAAAAATAAATAGAAAATAAATAAAGATTTCTCTATTGGACCTAAAGGGAACTATGCTAAGTGAAATAAATCATAGAAAGATGAATACCGTATGATTTCTCTTATATGTAGAATCCAAAAAACAAAACAAATGAATAGACACAAAAGTGGAAACAGACTCATAAATGCGAAGAACAAACTGGTAGTTGCCAGAGGGGAGGGGAGTGCATGCAGGGATT
The DNA here is from genome assembly GCF_004348235.1 of Phoca vitulina. Classification (NCBI taxonomy): domain Eukaryota; kingdom Metazoa; phylum Chordata; class Mammalia; order Carnivora; family Phocidae; genus Phoca; species Phoca vitulina. Next base: position 8,006,469 of record NW_022589728.1, on the reverse strand, counting down.
GGCAAAATGGGTGAAGGGGAGTAGGAGGTACAGGCTTCCAGTTATGGAAGAGTAAGTCACAGGGATGAAAGTTACAGCATAGGGAATATAGTCAATGGTATTGTAATAGTGTTGTATGGTGACAGATGGTAGCTACATGTGTGGTGAGCATAGCATAATGTATAGAGTTATTGAACTGCTATGTTGTATACATGAAACTAATGTGACATTGAGTGTCAACTGCACTTCAATTAAAATAAAAGAGGTATCCAGAGTCATAGTCCTGGAGGAATTGGATACTGGGCATTCTGGCAGGGCCCTGCCTTATTCTGGGAGCCACCTTTACACAATAGTCATTACTGATTTGTAATTGTAAATTTGTACTGCAGTTTCTACAAGTGGAAGTAAAATACTTGAAGAAAGGACACCTTCTTCTAATTCTCACAATGACGCTGTATGGACTAGCAACATCTTTGTTAAGTAGTTTAGCAAAGAGGGAGTTAGCACAGGGTACTAGATGTGGTTTCAGTGCACAAAAGTAAGTTAGTCTTGTGAGAAATTAGCAGAACATAGAAACAAGTCACTGAGGTCAGAGATGGATCATGACTTGTTAGATGTCCACAGGAAGTTGGAACTTGAACTTGGATGATTTAAGAATACTGGGAATATAGAAAAGAGCAGGCTGGAGACAGAGAAGAGGTATGTGAAAATGATATCATTATATGTGAGTAAAAAAATGCACATATGTTTACTTGCCTTGATGTTTGGTGGGTTTTGATCTGTCAACTTTACCTAGGACTTAAGGACAATCAGATATTAGCAGATAATTGCCTCTATTATGTTCCATGAACAGCTGTAGTAAGTATGAGTTAACAATGAGACAGTCCTCGTATTTTGGTCCTGTCCCCACATTTAGTGGGTGGGACAAGAAGAATTACTGCAAAAAAGATTATGAAGAAAGGCATTATATTTAGGGTGTCATACTCAGTATCATTTTGTGCTGGAGGAAAGCAGAAATAAAGTCAAAGAGCTATAAGCTCAATATCTAAAAACAATTGAATGCAGCCATTTCAATTGACCAGACAACTAATTAAGTAAATATAAAGATAGCATGTTTTGACATGACCAATTTTAGCAAAAACTATACTAATCTATAATATAACATAATGAATATAGACAGGCACATTAGATAAATCAGATGCACCCAGAAACCCTATAAGGGGAACCAGTGCTGGATAACTCATTCTGTACCCCAGGAGGACCAAAAAATTTTGCTTAGAGTACAAAAGTTCCTTCTTTGAGTATACATCTTTTTTGTTTAAATAATATATCATCTGAAATAATAATGTCAGTCCTGAATATATAATTTGGAGGTATCTATAAGAAAATACTTATTCAAGCTCTTCAAGTATATTCTACCATAGTGGTTAATTTTTTAAAGAATAAAAATTTTAAATATATGAAAAGTATTCTACACACACACACACACACACACACACACTAAAACATTGGTGGGGGGAAAAAGCCATTTTCAGTCCAGTTGTTCCCTTGTATTGCTGCTTGGCAAGGATAGCTCCCCTTGACTATTACCAAGCAATACTATCTCTTTGTTGATCCAGCCGAAGAGCTTCACCTCCCTTCCAGTTTATCCATCACTAACTTCACCACGAAGGCTTGCTGGCCTTGAGGAGTTGTCACACCTCCCTATTCCTGAATAACCTCCAGATGATAGATGACCTCCAGCACACCCTTGTTTAACAGGTACCTGTCTTCACCTGCCAGGTCACCTGCACACTGAGTGAAGGTGTTCAACTGATCAGGAGCAAATGACAAAAACAACACACAGCGATACTCAAATGTCTTTGATAAGAGAGTGAATTCCGATAGGCACATGTGATAGTTTGTGGGTGTTGTTGTTGTTGTTGTTGTTGTTGTTAGAATTTGTAGAAAGATCAGTAAAGAAACACCAAGGCAGTTAACAGCAAAGTTTCTTCATTTTCACCTATAGGGAGCCCTTTAAGTGAGGATTTTAGCCACAGCCCTATGGATGAGTGCATTCATTTTGTCTCACATTTCAATACCAGTAGTTTACAATTAGTGTGCTGGAGCGTACTGATGGTCCTTAAAACCCTCACGAGTGCCTCCAAGTTTTTTACCAATACATACAATTGTTTTTCTAAAAATGAGGACACATACCCCGGGTGATCTTTGTCAGGCAAAGATGGAAGCTGGGAGATCCTGGGACACAACTCAGAGTGGGGCAGAACTGGTTGCAGATTGTGAGATGCCTAAGAAAAACCTCTGACCGTATTTAAAATGGGGCCAAGCCAGGACTGTCAGCAGTTCTATTAACACAGAGCCACGTAGCTTTGAGCACAAAGTGAATAGTGTATCAACTGTAGAAATATTTTTTTTCCATTTTCTAGAATTTCTTTTTTAAAACTGGTGTTTACTTTTTATATCCTTCAGTGTTGCCACCATAAATTCCCATATTGGAAGGTGTGTCGTGAACACAACAAGGTGAAGAACCAGTTTGCTTATTGGATCAGGGCCTACCCTAATGGCTTCATTTTAACTTAATTACCTCATTAAAGGCCCTATCTCCAAAAACAGTCACATTCTGAGGTGCCAGGGGGTTAGGGCTTCAACATATGAATTTGGGGGAGATACAATTCAGCTCCTAACAGACAGCTCATTGTTATCATCTGGGCTGCAGGTTTTGGGTGACTTTGGCCTTTTCTGCTATGTCTCTTCATCCCCATGTTATGGTCCAGATGGATTAATTTTAACATCCACGTGGACACATAACCAACATTCTAACTTCACAAATCCTCAAATTATCACAGTTAGTAATAACTCCCAGGGGCACTCCAAGAACCTCACTCCAAAACAGTTTCACATCAAAGGTGAACTTGCAATAGCCCTCCATCAGATATCCCAGTGGGAAGACGGTCATAACTACTGGAGCCAGAAATTTTAGAAAGGAGGGGATTGTCTTGGTTTAAGAAAATGCTTTTAAAACTGATCTGGGAGTGGCAGACAAGTCCTCAGGATATGGTTTGGTGGGAGAAAAGTAAACTAAACTAGATTAAACCTTCAGTAATATGGGGTAAACAGGAATCAGAGAGGAAAAGTCAAGGGAGCCCAGACAGACAAGGAAACTGCTATGTTTCATAGCAGGAGGCTGGAGCCTGAGTTGGTAGAGAGAGATTTTTCAAAACAGATTCAAACACTCCATTTTAAGTGATTTGTGTTCTGTGATGTGAACTCCTGTAAAGTCTGCCTTATATGAGGCCTCTTCCATGTGGCTTTTACATGTAGAGGTCATAGAAAATTAGCAAATCCACATCTGGTTTGACAGGGAAGGAACAGGGCAGCATACACAAAGTGAAGGACCCACCCATTAAACTGGTATGGTTTCAGGAAGCCTGAAGCCTGAGATGACAAAGTCTCTGCTTTTAGCACCGAATCTGCAGAGGCAATGGGAGAAATGAGGCTTTCATGGCACCAGAATGGGGACTCCAGTCGATGTCATATGGACAATGTTACACAGCTGACTTTGATCAACCTTGTCTGTCTTCCAGCTCCCATTGTTTTTTCCCCCTCAAAAGTGTTCCCATTTTACCAGTACCCCACTTCCTGGTCTTATTTCCTTCCCTTTCCAGTCTGAACCTCATTCTCTACCACGTAAAGTATTTCTAACTACTTTTCTATCTGCCTTCTAGTTGTAATTTTCAAACACATTTGATATCCCCACTTAAAAGATTATTTGTAGAACCCCTAGATTCTGCCAGTTACTAGCCCATTTCTCTGCTCCCTTTAATGTCAAAATTCCTCAAAGAATTTTTCTTACCAGGTGTAGCACCTGATTACTTTTCGTTTGTTTCTTACTTTGCACTGACTTAGACTTTTGGTACCACCACTATATTGTAATCTCTTGTCAAGATCAACAATGACCCCCATCTTGCCAAATTGTATGGCCAATTCCCAGACTCCATTTGTCATGACTATTTGGCACAATTGATCATTTCCTCTAACTAAAGACAATTTTTTCACTTAGATTTCAGGATACCATGCTATTTCCTCCTGAATTCATTGTTCATCTCTTCTCTTCTTTGCTGTCACCTCTTCATCTTCCTAAAGTCTAAATATTGGCATGATTCATATCTCAAACCTTAGCCATTTCCTGTTTTTATCTGAACAAATTTCCTAGGTTTCTTCAGCCAGTATTTGGTTTTAAAATTCATCTATACACTAATGTACTTCAAATTGATACTTTTATTCCAGACTTTCCCTTGAGTATCAGAGTTGATTATTCCCAACTACCTTTCCAATATACTCTACTTGGAAAATGGCAATCTCAAACTTAAAGGGTCCAAAACAGAATTCTCAATTTCCTCCCACCCACAAACCTCCTTCCTATCTTCCCTGTTTTAATTAATGGCAATACTGTGGGCCTAGCTGTTAAGGCCATACCCTAGTTATCAAATTATTTGCATCCAAGCCCACATCCATTCTGAAAGCATAGCCTATTGACCTATCAACCTTACCTTTAAAGTATTTCCCCCAATCCAAACAACTCTTCCCACTTTCCCTGTTTCCATATTACTCTAAGCAGACACCAGTTCACAAGAGGAGTATTGCAGTAGCCAATTTATGTCTCCACTCTTGCTCCCTCTAGCCAATTCTCTAGGTGGCAGCCAGGGTGATCTTTTTCATGTAAATTAGATCACACCACTCTTTAGTTCACTAACCACTTACTGACTTCCTCCTACATTCCAAGTTCCATTTAAGATACATGTGATGATTTCCAAAGCTCTGCACAATCTGAAAACTCTACTGCTCCAAATTTACCTCTTACATCTCCCCATTTTCTTCTCCACCACCTATCACACCCCAGGTGTACTTTTCTCTGCCTCGATACTCTTCCCCAGATCTTCTCTGGAACTACCTCTCATTTTATTAAGGTCCATATTCAAGCCAAATCCCCTCAGCAAGGTCTCGTCTGGTCAACCTGTCTGAATAGGCCTCTTGATATGTCCCCATCTGTTTATGTTTTTTCATTGTGTTACTTGACATTATTTTATAATCTTGTTTGTTTATTTTTTGTTTCCACTGCTAAAATGTAAACTTCATCCATACAACTCAACACCAAAAAATCCAAATAATCCAATTAAAAATGGGTAGAAGACATGAACAGACATTTCTCCAAAGAAGACATCCAGATGGCCAACAGACACATGAAAAGATGCTCAACATCATTCATCATCAGGGAAATGCAAATCAAAACTACAATGAGAGATCACCTCACACCTGTCAAAATGGCTAAAATCAACAACACAAGAAACAACAGGTGTTGGCAAGGATGTGGAGAAAAAGAAACCCTCATGCACTGTTGGTGGGAATGCAAACCTATCCAGCCACTGTGGAAAACAGTGTGGAGGTTCCTCAAAAAATTAAAAATAGAATTGGTATTTGATCCAGTAATTCCACTACTGGGTATTTACCCAAAGAATACAAAAACATTATTTTGAAAAGATATATGTACCCCTATGTTCATTGCAGCATTATTTATAATAGCTTAATTATGGAAGCAGCCTACACACACACACACACACACACACACACAGTGGAATATTATTAGCCATAAAAAAGAATGAAATCTTGCCATGGATGGATCTAGAGAGTATAATGCTAAGCAAAATAAGTCAGTCAGAGAAAGACAAATACCATATGATTTCACGCAGATATGGAATTTAAAAAACAAACAAATAAAAAAAGAAAAAAGAAACAAACTAATAAACCAAAGAACAGACTCTTAACTATAGAGAACAAACTGGTCCTTACCAGAGGGGAGGTGGGTGGGGGATGGGTGAAATAGCTAAAGGGGATTAAGATAACATTTACCATGATGAGCACTGAGTAATGTATGGAAGTGTTGAATCACTGTATTGTACACCTGAAACTAATTTAACACTGTATGTTGACTATGCTGGAATTAAAATTTTTAAAATAATATAAAGAAAAAGAAAGAAAGAAAGAAGAAAGAATAAAAAATAAAGAATAATAACTTTTTTTAAAAAATAAAATAAACTGTAAAACTCCATAAGGACACTGTTTCTTCACTCAAAAACAAAAACAAAAACCCTTTAGCAATGCATTCTTCTAGTGCTTCACATTGACTAAACCTAATTGAAGAAGGCAAGAGTCTTCAGTGATGTGATCCGTACAGGCCAAATTTATAGGTAGAGAATACTATGGAGAGGTGTAAAGTGGATCTAGAGGTACAAATGGAAGGTATCCAGCATAGTCAACCCCATGTCCTTTAGCCACCAGAGTTATCTTTCTGTCCAGTGAAAAGTTTGTATCTCTATATAGGGGACACACTCCAGGGACAGAGCTACACTGTCATCACAGAGTGATATCAATTTGATCCTATTTCTCCCTAAAACTTAAAACATTAGCCATCACTAATGTACTTTACATAAGTTGGTGGGATAAGGAGAAGATAGAAGAAACAGGTAACTACATAAACATGTCCCTGTTTCTATAGCCACCCCTTAAGCTTCTGAAGGTAGTCAGTGGTTAATGGAACAGGTCAGACGTAGTCAACCTGCCAGAAGGGGACTCTGCGGGGGATGATCATACACTGCATCTCAGTGTTGGCCTTGCCTGTTTACAAATTGCGTGGTCAGCAGTACAACAGCCAGATAAATTTTGGTGAGACAAAGTACATTTTGTGGAGCCTATCCATGTTCTCCATCCCCGAACTATGCTTACTTTGCACATAGTCCTACTGACCAGAGGGTTTGTCAAAGGAGGCTGTGGGGCACACTAACCTACCATCTGAATATTTCCATGTCCCAGGACAACTCCCAAAGTTCCATCTGTGTACCCCTCCTTCAGACCACCTTTTCAACAACTACCCAGTCTTGTTTTATTCTTCAGTCCACGTCCAGCCTGCCAGCCCGTTAACCAGTGCTCACGAATTGGTGCAGATTTGTACTTGAAGTCATCTCTCATTTCACACAACATTTTCAATTTAAGGTTGTAGCCACTGAGATTTCCCTCCATGGCTGCTTTCAGGGCCACCCCAGAGCAGAGCAGAAGTGCTGCAGACACAGAAGTAGACCAGACCTGTGCTTTTTCCTCTTCAGTTAATTGGTCATCGGGACATCCCATGAGGCCATGGAATTGGGCTGAGAGGGAAAATGGCAAATGATTAGAAACAAGTATCCTGGGACCCTGAGTTACTTGCCAGCACTATTTACGTATGTTGTTTTATAATGGAAGGTTTGAAAGTATGTCAATTTATATGAATAGTTAGATTATATAACACCCAGGTCATGCCAGCCAGTTCTTTGATATACCATGGTTGAGCATGCACTGTCTATTAAGTATGGTAGCAATCTATGAGATTCTTTTCAGAAGGAGAATGATTCTCAGTAGTAGAAACACTTTCTACTACTCTCTCCAGAGCCCAGGAGACTCACACTGAATCCCCTTCTGGGGCTTGCAACAGGCCCTCTAAGATCATGGGGTCTTTTGCGACATAAGGCCCATGAGGCAGGGCAGTGGGACCTACTGCTGAGCCTTTAAAAATTTCTTGTTGCTTGCTTGGTTGGTTTTATGCTGGGTCTTACTTGAGATTATCAGTCTTATTAGTTACCAGATAAGTAGGTCAAAGCAGCATGCCCAAATATGGAACATGTTGCCTCTAAAATCCAAAAGGGGCCTCCAAACATTGTATTTCTTTATATATGGTGTGCAATGCAAGATGCACCAATGTATTTCTCACTTTAAGAGAGATATCATGAAGACTCTTAAACCTCAGAACCTTCACAGGTGTGGCAGGTCCCTGAACCATTTACTCCTCAACATATGTAAAACTTACAAAGGCATCAGAGATGCCCTAATTCCTTCTTACTGGCCCCAGTTATTTTAATTTCATCAATTTAATGGACATTAATGATGTTCTGTTGGTTATCAATACAATCTAGTTTCCTCTAGACCAACGTTGTCCAATAGAAATATGATATGAACAGAGGCCCCCAGGTGTCTCAGTTAAGTGTCTGACTCTTGATTTTTGGCTCAGGTCATGATCTCAGGGTTGTGAGATTGAGCCCATCATCAGGCTCTGTGCTAGGGGTAGAGCCTGCTTAAGATTCTTTCTCTCCCTCTCCCTCTGCCCCTCCCCACCCCCACTCATGCTCACTCTCTCTCTCTGAAAAAAAAAAAAAAAAAGAAATATAATATGAACAGGAAATGCAAGCCACATTTACCCCTTAATATTTTCTGGTACCCCAGTTAAAGAGTAAAATAAAAATAATTTAATAGTATGTCTTATTTAGCCCAATACAACAAAATAGTATTTCAATATGTGACCAATATACAAATATTAATGACATTTAAAATTTTTTTCATAGTCTTGAAAATCTGTTATATATTTTATTCTCACAGCACATCTATAATTGTACCAGCTGCATTACTAGTGGTCAATAGCCACATGTGGCTAGTAGCTACTAAATTGGTCAGCACAGCCTTATGCAATACGTTGACAAAGAGCAGAGTTGTTGATGAAGGTCTTCCTTTTATCTTTGCCATATGAAGACAAACTGTTTCTGATTATCTATGCTGATATTAGTGGGGAAAATACAGTGATAGTAAATAGGTATCAGGGGCTAGGTTTATTTCTACAATAAAGAAATAACATCTGGAATCACAGATGTGATTGTATCATCACCTTATCAGGTTTGCAGCAATATAGTATCTTTCCCCATGATCCATCTGGTTTTGTATTGTCTGAAAAGGCTAATTAAATGGAGATATGGTAGGAATAACTACTCCTGCACCTCTCAATTTGTTGATGTAGCAAAAACTCTTGTCATTTCCTTAGGAGTGTGGTATTGCCTTTGGTTTACTATCCTGTTACTAAGCATATATATTCCCATTATACATTTGGGGATTGAGAAAGTAACCACAGGATAGGTCTGCACTCCTACTGGACTCTCTCTAGGACGAACTCAAGCCAGCACTCCATCCACCATATGACTTCCAGAAGCTCCCACTTTGACCAGTGTACTGCAGGGGTATTTCCAGTCTCTGTGTATTAGCAACAATTTAAACCCAGTAATAATAATCCTTAGAAAATCTATGTATCTCCATTTTCCTAGGGCAATCACACTGATAAATGGCCAAAGCCCCTCTAGAGAAGCTTTGGGAGAAGAATCACCATGTAGAGAGTCTTATCTCAGTTGGGCCTTTGATCTAAAAACTGACTTAGGTCTGAGAACTAAATAAATAGTCATGAATCCCCACAACTAATCTATTGGCATCCACAGGGAGGGAGATTGGAGGGGGTGATACAGCCCTTGGTTTCCCTGTCCTTCCTCCCTCCAATCTCTTCTCAGTGTTTCCTATCTGTAGAGGCCAATAGGAACCCAGAGTGCAGGTGAGCAGACTGATGTACCCTATACAGGTCAATCTTCCAGAACAGACAGCAGGGCAGAGAAGGGTGGAGAGCACACCTGCAGAGGCAGACGGAGAATTGCTAGAACCGACTCTAAACACACACACACACACACACACACACACACACGTACTCTGATGTATCTTTTTTCTAAATACAGATTAAATTCATATTACTGCTTTTACTCCTTGTACATCTCAGAGACCATTCTATATTGATACACAGAAAAGTTTCATACTTTCAACTACTGCATATTTTTATCTATATTATGGATACATCATAATTTATTTTACTGTCCCCCTGTATAGATAAATATTGGTTCCAAGCTTTCCATTGCAAATAATGCTTCAATGAGTATCTATATAAATATGTCATTGTACACATGTGAAGATATATGTGTAAAATACCTAGGGTATTTTAATTTATAATTGTGATAAAAATTCACAAAGTACATTTCACACTTAATTCTCTTGTTCTTTAGAACAGAGCTTCTCAATGGGTATATTGCACAGCACGCTGTATGCAGGCTTATAGGTGTGCCATTAGTAATAGCGTGGAAGTGGGGGCTCACCTATATGCTGCATTTAGTATAGAAATATTTTCTTTTTTTATAAATAGTATTTTCAATGTGGTTCGTGATTTGAAAAAAAACTGTATGTCAAATATCTATTACCTAATATGACCAGAGGTGAAATCATTTCATTTACTTGATTATCAGCTCCCTTTTCTCTCTTACACCACCTAAATGTCATTGATTACATGATTTGCATTTATATTCCCTTTAAGTATTTTCTGATGGGTGGGGCAGGTTGGTCCTACCTGCTCTCCTTCTAGCTGTTTCCCAGTGTTGCAGTGACTGAAAATCTGAAGTCTCCATTTTTCAGACATTTTTGTACCTACAGTTCCAGACATGATTTAGATTTGATAAAGCAGATGCACTCTCATGAGCACTGGGAGGCAGAGGTGACATGAAAATGTCACTTCTGCTGTTTCTATTGCCAAGTGTGGTAATGTGCTATGGATTTCTTTCTTTCTTTTCTTTTTTTGTAATTTAGCACCTCCTCCTCACTTTATTTTTTTTAATTTTTATTTATTTTTTTAAATTTTATTATGTTATGTTAATCATACATTACATCATTAGTTTTTGCTGAAGTGTTCCATGATTCATTGTTTGCGTATAACACCCAGTGCTGCTTTCCATATGTACCCTCTTTAATACCCATCACCAGGCTCACACATCCCCCTACCCCCTCCCCTCTAGAACCCTCAGTTTGTTTCTCAAGAGTCCATAGTCTCTCATGGTTTGTCTTAGCCTCTGGCATCCCCCCCTTCATTTTTCCCTTCCTACTATCTTTTTTTTTTTTTTTAACATATAATGTATTATTTGTTTCAGAGGTACAGGTCTGTGATTCATCAGTCTTACACAATTCACAGCTCTCACCATGGCACATACCCTCCCCAATGTCTATCACCCAGCCACCCCATCCCTCCCACCCTGCACCACTCCAGCAACCCTCAGTTTGTTTCCTGAGATTAAGAATTCCTCATATCAGTGAGATCATATGGTACATGTCTTTCTCTGATTGACTTATTTCGTTTGGCATAATACCCTCTAGTTCTATTCATGTCATTGCAAATGGCAAGTTTCGGGGGTTTTCTTAATGGCTGAATAATATTCCATTGTATATATATACCACATCTTCTTTATCCATTCATCTGTCGATGGACATCTTGCCTCTTTCCACAGTTTGGCTATTGTGGACATTGCTGCTATAAACATCGGGGTGTACATACCCCTTTGGATCCCTACATTTGTATCTTTGGGGTAAATACCCATTAATGCAATTCCTGGGTCATACGGTAGCTCTATTTTCAACTTTTTGAGGAACCTCCATACTGTTTTCCAGAGTGGCTGCACCAGCTTGCAATCCCACTAACAGTGTAGGAGGGTTCCCCTTTCTCCGCATCCTTGGCAACATCTGTCATTTCCTGACTTGTTAATTTTAGCCATTCTGACTGGTGTGAGGTGGTATCTCATTGAGGTTTTGATTTGGATTTCCCAGATGCTGAGCAACGTTCAGCACTTTTTCATGGGTCTGTTGGCCATTTGGATATCTTCTTTGGAAAAATGTCTGTTCATGTCTTCTGCCCATTTCTTGATTGGATCATTTGTTCTTTGGGTGTTGAGTTTGATAATTTCTTTATAGATTTTGGATACTAACCATTTATCTGATATGTCATTTACAAATATCTTCTCTCATTCTGTCAGTTGTCTTTTGGTTTTATTGACTGTTTCCTTTGCTGTGCAAAAGCTTTTTATCTTGATGAAGTCCCAATAGTTCATTTTTGCCCTTGCTTCCCTTGCCTTTGGCAATGTTTCTAGGAAGAAGTTGCTGTGGCTGAGGT